>NW_028258372.1:689569-1034354 GCF_053883595.1 Heterocephalus glaber | reverse complement strand
ATAAGAACCCGAAAGAATTGAAACTGGGACTCCAACAGATATTTCTATACTGTACTAATGTTCATAGCAGCTTTATTGACTCTAGTCCAGATTGGAAGCAAACCAAATGACCACTGACAGATGAATGGACAGGCAAATGTAGTGTGTACGTGTGCTTACATGCACACAACGGAACAGCCAGCCTTGAAAAAGGATATCTGAAACATAGTACAACATGGTTGAATCTGGAAGACTTCATGATAAGTAAAACAAGCCAGACACAAAAGAATAAATACTGTATTGTTCCACTTCTATGTGGACCGAGAGTGTATAAGCTTACAGACACAGGAAGTGAAACAGCACGTGCCAGGGGCTGGAGGAGAGTGGGTGGGAGAGTTACTGTCTAATGGGTCTACAGTTTCTATCTTACAAATGCAAAGTCCTGGACTCGGGCATGGTGATGGTTGCACAATTATGTGAAGGTATTAAATGACACCAGACTGCACACTTATAATGCTTACGGTGGTAAATTTAATGTTATATATATTTTGCCACAATTTAAGAAATAAGTTTTTTAAATACAAGGTTTAAAAAAAACACCCAGAGTGGAAAAAGAAGCAGAGTCACTTAAATCTCATCAACCTGCATATTTGGCAGGGGGTCCAAATGAAGTCTAGGAATCTGTGAGCCATTTCACAGAGCATTTACAAAACTGCCCAGAACAGATGGCGAGTGTTTGCAGAGATGCTTCTTTAGCCATATTCAAGACATTTCTATTTTCATTGTCATTAAAAATATTTAATTATAACAATAACCTCTAAGTGCTTAGCACTGTTCCACTTACAAAGCCCCCTCACACACATTTGCATTTCCTTCTCAGAACGGCCTTTGGGAGGAGATGGAACAGAAAGCTTTGTCCCAGCCCACAGCTCTGCCCACTTGTCCAACACTTACTGTGCCTCCCCGATGTGCAAAGGACCACGCAGCCCGAGGGACCACAGGAGGCACAGCTGCAGCCTGATCACCTAAGTTCAAATCCCGACCACTCCACTCCTGCCCTGGGACCCCGTGACTGAGTCCCTGTGCCTCATCTTTCTCCTCTGGAAAATGGATTGTTCAAGATTGGCATGAGTTAATAGATGTACACTGAGAAGGATGCCTGGTGCAAAGCAAAGCCTCAAGAATGTCAGCTGAGTTATTGCTGCTGCAGAGTGAGAGAGGCATGGCACACAGATACAAGGGGTGATCAAAAAAATACCATGAATGTTAAAAAAAATGTATTACAGAAAAGACACATTGCCATGAATGCCCCTCAAAATACTCCCCCTCGCTTTCAATACACTTTTCCCATCTGAAGCAGTTCCAGAAGTCCTCTTTCATAAAGGCCTTCCAAAATGTAATAAAAATACAGCGAATGCTGCTGCTGAGTGCCATCTAAAAGGAAGACACGTCTGTAAAAAAAAACGATGGTGTGTCCTCATCCACCTTATTCACCAGATATGACTTCTGTCTCTTCCTCAGAGTCAAAATGACCATGAAAGGGAAACATTTTGAATTGATTCAGGACATCGAGGCAGCTACGATAGTGCAACCAAAGACACTTTACTGCTTAGTTACTTTTCTCTTGTGGCTGAGACAAAATACCCAACACCCGAAGTTAAAGGGGAAAGGGTTTATTCAGCTCACAATGTGTAGAGGTTCAGTCCATTATTCGCTGGCTCCAAGGCAGGGTGGCACATGGCAGAGGAGTGTCGCAGAGGAGAAAGAGTTCATGGCATCCACACAGTAGCAAAAGCAACAAGGGACCTTAACATAGTATTTCTGCCTCTTGTATCTTATTCAGACCCCTTAGGGCAGGCAGCACTGACATCCTTAATCCTACTGCCCTTGGGCCCAGCCCCACCATGAGCCAATCACACACTCTAGATTCAGCCACCTCTGAAAAGGCACGAGGCTTTGAGGCGACATCTTAACACAAGCCGTAGCACTTGTATGGCTGGAATAACAGGCTGGAATGAAGCTGTGGCTCAGTGCCACTTGGAGAGGAATTCTGCCCGGGCATTCAAGGGTCACTGCTTAGAGAGGGACCCATGTGAGCTCTGAATATGGAACAGAGAACACAGAGAGTGAGGCTTAGTGAAGATGATGTAGCTGCAGGCCCACTACCCAGGCGACCACAAACACCTGGTACACTGTCACAGCCCCTGCCACTGGGCTGCATAGACCACAGGCCATGGCCCTCTCCATTTCAGGGACAAAGATCTGTTGGTTCAGTGCTCAGACAGCTGATTTAAGGTCCTAAACGTGCAATGGCTTAAACAGATCGGAGCCAGCACGGACTGGGTACTTTAGAGAACTAGTCTAAGACCTTTCCATTGTGCCAAAGGGAAGCTCGGGGCCCCAAGCCACTCATTCATCGGAACCTTGCTGAACTCCTGCCAGGGGCATTGTTCTAAGCAAGTGAGTAAAAAAACCCCAGTGGCTCTTCCATTCCAGCATGGGAAACAGAAATTTTGCAGTAAACAAGCCAAATGAGGAAGACTCATGCCTCTAACAGATGAAAGATGCAATGGGAAGAAAAGAGAAGTTTCAGGGGAGAGGTGGGCAGCTGAATGCCGGATGATAAGCATCCTGGCCACTTCCTGGAGCTCTGGAATCCAGGCCTAAGCGCCACCACCCCACCCACCCCCGCCACCACTGCGTGCCCAGCACTGCCCCAGCCCTGAGGGCAGCATCTCCTCTGCCAACTCATGCAGGGTGAAATGGGGACTGAATCCGACCTTCTTTAACAGAGGAGCAGCATTTCATCCTCCAAACCTCGCCAGCACCGCCGCCACCCACACCCATGGTTCCCCTACAGCTCTTGCACTTCCCTAAAGTGCTCAGCCAGAACAGTAGGAGGGATGGGATGGGTTTTCTCTCATGAGCAGTAAACAAGTTGCCATATGCTCATGCTGTGAAAGGGGAAGGTTTCATGCTTGGCCCACTGGAGTCCTTGCATTCGGGGTTGCTCCAACGTCAGACCTCATTTCAGCAACGAGGAGGTCATTTTAGTCCCTGAGCAGGCGGCCAGTTTGGAGCTCTCTAATATTCCAAAGCAAACCAGGAAATTAGTGGGTTCTTCCCTTGGTCTCAACCCAGATGCAAACCATATCTGTCCTCCTTTACACCAGCACATGGGTTGACATGTGCAGGTCAAGGTGCAGAAACACAGGAAAAGGCATTTCTACAGGCCGAGGGGAAGGCTCAGGGGGGTGCCCAATTCCCTACGGCCCTGAAAGTGGGCAAACAGAGAGGGCCCCTTCTGCAGCCCTGTGGCCTTTCCACTTTTATCACCCAGCAGGGTCCTCCGCTCTCTCACCTCCGCATATTGCTCCTGGAAACAAGAAGCAGTAGGAATGGAAGTCACTACCGTCCACAGGTGAGCACAGCTGTGAGGCCAGGGAAGGGCCCAGCACAGGCCCAAGGCTGGCCATCTCCACAGCCCCAGGCTCCAGCAGAGACCACAAATGGGAGCCGGGCCATATAAAGAGAGCCAAAGGCAAGTCCTGAGCACGACCTCCCAGACTTTCAACCTCAATAAAACCTACTTCCTGACAGATCACAAAGCAGCCCAGCATTTAGGGGTGAAATAGACTTTTCTCCAGTGTATCTCTTTTCATTTCTGGCGGTCTTTGATTCGAGCTGAATAAGCAATGCCACAGTCGCTGGGCTGGGTGTTTGAAAAGCCTTGGGTAGGGTGCAAGACACCACATAGGCCCAAGTCAAACTGCTGAGCCCACAGCATCTGAAACCCTTCCCTTGCAGTCCAGTTTCTCAGAACTGCTGCATGGCAGTGCAAACCAAAGAGAACTTCCATCCTCCTCTGACCCTGCTGGCCTGCGCAGCTGGAAGGTGCCAAGAAATCACTTCTGGCACTGAAAAGGTTAATTGTCTCCTGCTGCGAAGTAGAAGCTGAGAAAAGGGTCCTGGGCAGGGGAGGAATTATGGTAAATGAGGTTTTCTTTCTAGTGCTGCTCATTCTCCTCTGCTGAGAGGGCATTAGTTCACAGTCACTTTCTCTGGAATTACCGAATCTGCTCAGGAAGGCTTCATTAGGATATTAAACAAGACTTAATAAGTGAAAGCGATTTGCATCGCTGATAATCATGGGCATTAATCAAGACAGCTTCTGTCTCTCTCCCCTACAATATGCTTCCTGTTCTCTTGTAAAGCCCCTTTAATTCTGGAGGGCTTCTTAAAAAGGAAATATTGCATTTAGAAAGCCATTTTTTAAACGATTTACTTAGTGAAGATCACTATAAATAATGTTCTTCTCCCTTCCCAGCTTTAACTATCAGAATAATTAATACTGTGAGGTTTGTGTCCAGGACAGAGCCAGATGTGGTGTCATTTATCAGACATGGGTTGCACTTACTCTAATACATGCTTCAGCCTTTGAAGAGAATGTTAAGTATGACCCAAAATCAAATGACCACATTTCGCACTCGAAGCATCTTGTGGCAGCTGTGGTCTAAGTCACTCAGGGGGCCAATGCCTTCCACACTGGCTTCTGTGTCACCCAAAAGCCCTTGACAGTAGCTGTAAAATGGGGCGACCTGCTCACTGCATTCAATAAAATTAGAAACAAATAAAAGTAGAGCTATTGAGGAGTGCTACTGGCTTTCTTTATAAGGCAGCTGTGTCTTGTTAAACCCAGTCGCTTCAGAGCGAAGGAAGGGACTTCCATCCAGGCCAAGCATGTTTTATGACAATTAGACAGAAAAGAAAGAAGAATGAACACTTCGGTTGAGACAAGTAGAACGTCAAGGGGTTTGGCTGGATTTTTTTTTCTCTTCCTTTCTTTTCCTTTTTTTCAAATTCCCCGTTTTCAACTTCACAAATTGATTGCTTTTTTCAAAGTTTTTGGAACAAAAGATCAAGGCCGTCTTGTCACTTTTCATGGCTTGAAACAGTGTGGGAAACTCCAATTTTGTGTATGGAAAGCAAGAGAATCAAGGGCAGAGGAAGAAAAGGTGGGAGGCAGACAACCCAGCCAGGCTCACGTCTGCAATGCGCTGGTCATGATCTCCCCACTTCCCCATCACGGTCCATCCCTGCCCAGTTCCCACCGGCACAGCCCCCCAAAGCTGCCACATATGTCCCTGAGTGCACCCACATATGCTTAACACGCACAGAGCCCATATGTAGACACACGCACAGCCTGGAGTCGTGTCTCAGAGCTGCCCGGTTGCTGCTTCTGCCCCACTTCGGTGAGAGTGCCTACCCTCCTTCTGCTTTCGTCCAGCAGCCTCATTTGTTATGTCTCTGCTAAAATTAACTCCACGTTAATTTCTGGAGGCTTCTGAGTTTACTGCCAGGCCGTGAGACAACGACAACGTCGCCGACGCGCGCTAGGGCTCAGCACACTATTTAAATGAAGCTGGAGAGATGAGCTTTGTGTGAAGCAGAGGAGACCTGATCCTTCCTAATGGACAGCGGCTGAATTACACGCCCTACTTCCTCCCCCTCCCCCTCTCCCCTCCCCCTCCCCCTTCTCTTTTTCTGGTTTTCCTATTTTCTTCCTGCATCTCCAGCCCATGCCCTCTGTATCCTCCTCTAGCCCACCAGGCAGGCACAGCTGTGTTTCTGCTCATTGCTCTAAATAGGCAAGGACTACCTGTGCCTGGGGTCCTCTGAAGAATCTGGCATAAGGGCCAGGGATGTAGCTCAGTGGCACTACGCCTGCCTGGCAAGTGCAAGGTCCTGAGTTCAATCCCCGGTACCAAAAAAAAGAAAAAAGAATCTGACATAAGCTCGGAGAATGACAAGCACTGTCTAGAGTCCTTCACAGAAGAGAAGACATTGTCATCCTTAACTGACAGCTGAGGAACTGAGGCTCAGAGGCACGGAGTGGCTGGTAGCCACTGAGTAACAAGGACAGGCACCTGGCCGTGGCCCTTTAGGCCTGCTGGATACTGGAACTTGCATGCCTTTTTTACTCTTCGCTGGGACGAATGATTAGAGATGAGCTGGAGCCGATGTCATTTCCCCCGAGACACTTCTGAGGGAGAGTGAATGCTGGAAGGTTAGGTGCCACTTAACCTGGCACTTTCATCCTGAATGTCACCATCTGAAGTGACCTATCTCTTCTGACTGGAGAGAAAAACCACACACACATGCACACACACACACACGCACACACACATAGGAGCATGTTTTCTCTCAAAGCTCCACAAGCCAGAGTGCAGCTTCCACTGTTTTCAGCGCCTGCTTCCAAGGTCAGGCACCTTAAAAAGCAGAGATTTCCCCTGAAGACGTCATGATCCAGCCAAGAGTCAATGCTCAGATCTACTTTCTGTTTGTCAGTCCTCCAAAATGGTAGGTGCGATCACCTCTAGAATTCAGTAGTTCAGACTTTCTTCCTCCTCCTCTACTCATTGCTGTTAAGTTGAAAAGCATTTCTGCTAGAGGGAAAAAAGATAACACTGCAGAGATGACGTGCAGATTAGATAGTTGAACTACCTGTTAGTTCTTGAAGGACTGTAGGGAGGGAAAGGAAAGAGTTAAAATGATTTGCTTAAAATAACTGAAGAGGTTTAAATGTAGCAGTTGTCTGGGTGGATTGAGTCTTCACTTCCTTCAGACTCTCCACTGGGGTAATGAAATTGGGGGGAGGGTTTTGTTTTGTTTTTAAGAAATAAACCCACAGGAAAAAATGGGGACAGAAAACGAAGTCATATTTTGGGAGACGGAAAGCAGATGTTCAAGTGATAACTGACAACAGATTCAAGGAAACAGCATCATTTGCCCCCCTCCAAAATAAAGTAGAAATAGCTTGGCTTAAACAGACAAGCAAGGAACGGTTGGGGTGTGGATCGTTGTGTGACAACGTTGTCTCCTTGTGTATGTGTGTGATCACGTGTATGCCTTTCTTTATTGGACTGTGCTTCAAGTACTGGATGGCGGACTGAATGGTTCCGAACCTACAGCTTAGGGTGTCTCTCGGGTTTAGTAAATGCTGATTATTCACACAAAGTAATGATATTTTACCATATGGCCCCTGCTCACAGTGGGAATAAGCTAATAAAATGCGTGGTTCTTAGTTGGTTCCCTGCATCTTCATTTTCTAAAAAAAAATAATAATAGTTTCAGTAAATGATATTTGTATCTTTTTCAAATATGAAATTCTGTTAGTCAATGGATTTGTAATTCAGTGAGGTTCCCTGCCATTGGTAAGTGTTGGGACAGCCAGAAGGATGGAGGATCCTTTATGTCAAAGCTGGGGAGGATCTAGAGATCTTTAGATGGGCCTGGCTTGCCCTTATTCTGGGGCTCTAGGTGTGGAGATATCCTTGCTTAGATGTCAAAGTCAGAGCACAGTGAAGGCTACTAGAGGGCCAGGCGGAAATCCATGTCCTGCAGAGAGACCTGGATTAGACCCCTCACCAGAGACCACTATGGCCCAGCTGTCACCCAAACTGGAGAAGTAGGGAGAGATACAAAAGGAGGCACATGAGTGTAGTAAGAATCACAGAAACATAGCAAAAGTGCAGCTAACAAACAAACCTTAAAGGAGGCAGGACTGTCAACCCTGGAGGAAGGAGGAGGCCCACTCCGTGACTCTTTCTTAGGAAAGCCTGTGCAATTCCAAACAGAGTGCCCATCCACTATTCTGGATCCAGACCACTGATTTCCAAGCTCTTTTATCTAGAAGCAGGCCATTTCTCCAAAGGAAATCTTGCACCCTGCCCCCATATTATAAAATAAGCAATAGCAGTTTTTCAAATGGTTGAACTTTATTAGAGGCATCCTACCTGCCAACTATCCCAAGAAACTTCTGTAGCCCAAGATTTTGGGGAACAGCATTGAAAACAAACACAGTGGACCCTTGACTTACAGACTCAATCCACTCTCGAGGGCTGTTTGTAAGTCAAGGTGGTCAATTGAAGGCTCAGGCTCCTCCACACAGCCTTCACAGTCTCTCTCCTGTACACAGGCGGATCTCAGTGTCCTTAGAGAGACACTGGCCCTGGATTTCTCAGTGAACCCCACACAGGAAAGGAAGCTGTCATGTTCCTTCCAGAACTCTCTAGGGGTTAAATCTGTATCTGAGACCATCTGGAAGCACAGGCGGCCGGCATTCAGGTCATAACTCAAGACTTTGTTCATAAGTTAAAACTAAAATTCCAGTCATAACCCGAGTTGTTTTTATGTCAGATCGGTTGTAACTCGAGGGTTCACTGTAACTGAAATCACTATTTCTTCAAATATTTTCACCACACCACCTGCTAGTTCATGCATGTACACCCATGTACACACACAGAAAAAGTTCCATGACAATTTTACAATTTGTAGTCTAGTCCATTCTATTTCTTTTCTTAAAGATGTCAACCTTGATCTACCTTAGTGATTTCAACACCTAATGAATATGCTCCAGCCACCAGTAGAGAAACACCAATCTAGATTAAGAAAAAATAGACACTCCCCCCTGCGATGAGTAAAGTTTCTTCATTGTCAACATGATTAAGTGGAACAATGGGTCACAAGCAGTTGTTGGTTCTCACAGTTGAAGTTTTAAGGACAGAAACAGCAGCTCCTTGTAGGTGTAACTTGGGAAGAGGAGTATTTGAATGTCTGGCTGTCTTCTCTGAACTTTTATAATTGTTTCGGTTTGTTTTCAGAACTAGGGATGGAATTCAGAGCCTGTATACTGAGCTACATTCCCAGCCTTTTCTATTTTTTATTCTGAGACAAGTTCTCACTAATTTACTGAGTTGCCTGGGCTGGGTTCAAACTTGCAATTTGCCTGTCCCCACATCCCAGAGTGCTGGGATTACCGGTGTGTGTCACCACCCTAGGCCCGGACTAAATCAGTTTTCCCCAGAAAAATCAGTGCTCCTTGTCAGCAATTATACTTTAGTCATCAAAAAACAGTTGGAAAAAAACTTTAAATTTAATTTTTAAAACTTAATCATATGGGAATCAGAAAAAAGAAAGGCAGGATAAATCTTGCAAGGTTTAATTTTTCACAGCTCATATGGAAAAAAATAAACAGGAATCGTGTGACAATTGAGAAGGAATTATGAATTCTTGTAGAACTTCATATGCAAGCAAATGAAAATACTGCAAGATTACAATTCTCTGAAAGATGATACTTAAAAATGGAACCTCTTTTTCCATATGTAAGGGAGAATCCCTAAATGCGGTCGCAAATTCAAATAATAACAACAGCTCATTCTGTGTGTGCTTGTAAGCCTGTGTTTCTGAAATGCCTCAAAGAACCCAATCAAGGGTGTAGAGCAGAGAGCCCTGCTGCCAGCTGGCGGTGTGGCCCACGCGGCCCTCTGCCCTGCCTGTGGGGGCCAGGGATTAGCAGGAGCTGCTCTGGAGAATAGAAAGAGAAACGGCTACAGAATTCGAAATTCAATGCGAGCACCCTGACCTCGAAGCACTTGTAAAAACGCCTGTGCACTCTGCGTAATTAATTTAACAGCTACATTTCAGAAAGTAACCTGTTTGTCTAACTTGGCCTCAAACAAAACCGAAATAATGGATGGGTCTGAGATGGAGGAGCTTCATCGGGGCCCTGGGAAGACAGGAGGGGGACAGCAAGGCTGCATTGCACTGAGCCCTGAGCACTCAGTTTAACTTATTTGTGTGCGTGTTCAAGTTGCTTTCTGTAAGCGTGACTTGGTCTATTCTATTGTATGACTCTCCTGAAACAGCTCTTTAATGTCCTTTTAAGTTTTCAAAGTAAAATCACCCATAGACTATTTGGTACTAGGCAAATGGCAATTTCTTTTCTTCTTCCTTTGAAAGTGGGATTTGGGGAGAGCAAGGTAGCCAGGGCTCTGGGATAACGGCCTTACCCGGCAACCTGCTCCACCGTGAGGAAGAGCGAAGGTGAACATTTGGTGGACGCCACAGCACCTGCGAAAAAGAACACAGCATCATAGAGGATGGGAAACTGCCATGATAATGAGCTGATTTGTATTCTCGTTTGCGATCCTTCCTCTCACTTGCTCTTGGACTGCTTAGCCAAATCCTTTTGATAGAATCTGACACAACCTCCTCAATCTGGAGGTTTCTGTTTTTCTATTAAGCCAATCCCAAGACCAATTGCAATTCACCATTTCTGCCATGTATGTCCTGAGAGAGAAATCGAAAGAAGTTAGTTGGCAGGTTCAGAGAAATGAAGTTGGGGCACAAGATTAATTCTCAAAACACTGAAAAAACTTCCTTAATTCAACCTCATTAGCCAAGGAGGTCACTCTGAAACACAGTAAATTTTTTGTACAAAAGATATTTTGTAAAAACCATCTCAAATCTTTGTTAGAATGAAATAAAATATAAGTGAATATTTTTGAAAATATTCATGGTTGTAGGATGCAAAAATATTAGATCATTTCCAAGTAGAGAATCTGCTTTAATGAGGTGCTAAGACCACATCATTGCATACAGCAATATTTTGCATGCAGATCATTAAGGTGCTAAGTTCTTAGGCTCAGTTCTTCAGAAGCAACAGCAACAATATTTTTGCAGGGTTCTTAGCCAGAGCCAAAATTACCCAGGGAATTTGCAAAACACAGATGCTCAGTATTCCTCTAAACAGGCAGCATTTGGGCCCTTGTGGAAGGACAGGAAAAGTATGAGCTTTGAGAAGTATCCTTTTGAAAAGTCCCTCAGAAAAATAAAAATTAAAACAGAAGGGAAGTTGGGCATGGCAGTAGATGCCTATAATCCCAGCTACTCAGGAAACTGAAGCAGAAAAGTCACAAGTTCAAGGCCACCTGGGACCATTAGCAAGACCTTGTCTCAAAATAAAAAATAAAGGAAAGAAAAGACTCCCAAGTTGACTCTTATGCATATTCTTAGCCAAGAATAATAATTTATTGAGCATTTGTGACCTTAAAACATGAATTTATTGAACATCTACCATCTTGTAAACAGGATGCTTGGAGAATATTGTGCATAGGGAATCTTGAAGGCTCCACAGACAGATCTGGGAATATCTGGATCCAAATTCAGTGCTTCGTCCTTAGGACCAGGTGCCCCATCAATAAAGCCAATGAGGCCCAAATGCACCTTCTAGGCATAAGATTTCACTTAAGCAGGAGCTGGGAAATAAATACAGATCCCAGATTAAAATGCGCCAATCCCTGGGCACAGAGAGTGCATGCCTCGCATCCTGGGGTGCCCAGAGCTGAGGGAGCATGTTGTTCTCTCAGGAAGAAAGGCGGCAGTGCCAGGCATGGTGGCACACACTTGTAATCCCACCACTCTGGAAAGCTGAGGCAGGAGGATTCCTGCCAGGGCAACTTAGTGACTTAGCAGGACCCTATCTCAAAATAAAAATAAAACAAAAAGAAAGGCAGAGGAACACTCCCCAGTTTGCAAGTCTCTTCCTACACAGACATGTGGAGGAACTGTCGCCTCCTGCGGAACTAGTTTATACCTGAACTAGCCTTTGTCCAAACACATGGGGTTTCCCTGCTAGGACACAGCGGGCCTGCTCGTGTCCTGGAGCTCTGAGATTGGCTGGCAGGGTTCCAGGAGAGAGAAGGCTTTTTATCTATCTCACGGTGACAGGCAGCGCTTGGAAGCCAAAGATCAGGAGCAGGAAGGATGTTGATGTGACTACAGGAGACGCTGTCACCTTGTTATCAGAATTGCCTTCCTCGAGTGCCACGGAGGCCAGGCGGCGTCACCTGACAAGACCTCACGGGGCTTTCTGTGGCCCTCACTGCACTGCCCCGGCGAGCACGGTCACTGCTCACCCCCAGCTCCCCTGTAAACTCCACACCCTCTGGCCTGGCTCCGACCCAGCCCAGGCGCAGGAAGACTTCACGAGGACAGCAGCACCCAAGTGACCCCGGCACCCTGCTGCCTGTTCCCTGGAAGAGGGAGAAGGGCTCTGCCGTGGCTCCCAAGGGCCCCCCAGAGAACAGAACCAGGGAGCCTGGCATCCAGCGTCATCTCTCTCCCTCTGGGTTCTCATCTTTTAATCTTCACTCAGGACAAGGCAGACAAGGTAGACTGTGCGTGCTCTCCATTCTCTGTCCATTCTCTGTGCTCAGGGGACGGGGCCAGAGAATGCAGCTGTTGCCTCCCAGGGAACTCTGAGATGGTGCTGCTCCCATTACCTGACACCTCTCTCACCTGCTCTTCCTAGAAAAGGAACACAGGAAGAGTCACTGCACACTATAAGGGAGCCCTTCTTGTTGGGTGTGGTGGCCACACCTGGAATCCCAGCTATGTGAGGGGCTGAGGCAGGAGGATCCCAACTTAGGGCAACTTAGTGAGGCCCGGTCACAAAATAAAAAATAAGATGGGATTCTTTGCACAGGGATAGAGTGCTCCTAGGTTTGATCCCCAGGAGTGGAATAAAAAATAATAATAAAATAAAGGGTCTTCTTTCCCATGGATGGTGGCCACACTGGGAAGAAAGTGCAGTGAAGAGAAGCAGACTAGAGATGCAGAGCAGTGGCCTGGCAATGAGGACCCTCGACACCCAGAGTCTGCTCTCACCCACCCCCTCACAACACAGCTACTTTCTTTGCCGAGCCTGGGCTGTGGCTTCTGCTGAGGGAGGAGGCGACTCCATCATGGATCTCAGGTCCCCGTGAGCCAGAAGACGCCACGGCCTCGGCTAATGTCAGCCCAGTCACTGACGGTCGTGTGTTGTCACCCCGAGGCTGTCCACGTCCTCAACACCGCATGTCTTTTGGGTTCTATAGATCATCAAGGTTCTCTGACTGGTCGAAGGCAGCCCCTGGGAATAGAGCCACAGAACAGCCCCCCGGAGTGTTGCTCCACAGCCGTCACCCCAGGTACTCCGGAGGCTGAGGCAGCAGGATTGAGAATTGCAAGCCAGCCTGAGCAACTTAGTGAGACCCTGTTTCAAAATAAAATTTAAAAGTAACAAAGAGTCAGGGATGTAGCTCAGGGCAAGAGCACTGGACTCAATCCCCAGCACTGCAGAAAGTCTTCTTTAGGCTGAGGAGTGGCTGAGTCAGGCTCTCCATACGAATGGCCGAGAACGTGGCCATTCTTCACATACACACATCGGGGATCTACTCAACAGCAAACGTGGGCTTGGGCGCCCCCCACACACACACTACCCCCCATCGTCCTGGAAGGAAATCTCAGGGGCGCTGCTCTGTTCCGACTTGAAGAATCCTCACCTCTGACCCTTCCACACCCCCACCCATAAATAGAGCAACACTGAGGCTCGACCCATTTTCGTTATAAATGTTCTATGCACTTCAAAGCGCTTTGTCTTTTAAAACTGTGTTTTCCACTGGTCATTCCGGCTACCTTCTTACACCCCCCTTCATCTTCTGCAGGGCAGATTTATACACTCCAGATGCTGAGCGGCAGCCGCTGTAATTGCACCTGCCACATCTGGCTCTTCGGCACGACAGGCCGGAAGCTTCAAAGTTGCATCTCGCATACGTGGTTAGACTGCTGGCTGCCGCTTTATCTCCTTGGATGTAATTTTCCTTTGATTCACCTAAAATTCTGAAGAATTGATACATTTGTATCCATTTTGAATAAGGTTCCATACAAATGCTCCATTTGATCTCGGAGCCGACCCTTTTATTTCCTCTTCTATGGCCTCGCCTTTAATTCCCGCATAAGCCTGAGAGCAGCTCCGAACCCCTGAGCCTGATTCTTTGCAGGAGCAGCTTTGTTTGTTCCAAGTGGCCTGCTCCCTGTTCCTGGAGGAAGAAAGGACTGGGGTGGGGTGGGGGAGCCACTCGTGCTCCTGGGTCTGCTCCGCCCTTCTGGCATTCAGGTGCGGCCTCACTATTCCACTCCCTAGTTTTCCAAACAACCCAACTCCTCTGGGAGGTATGGACTAGAAAATTCAAAGTGTTGCTACAAAGCCCGGCTCCTTAAAGTGTGTGCCACGCAACATTCATCAGCGAGGGGCCCGGAGCAGCGCCCTGCGGAGCCCACATGAGGAGCCTGTTCACGTGATGAGCATTCTGAGAATGCTCACCCTTGATTTTCTTAAGCAGCTCCCAAACTTGTTTGAACGTAAGCCCTTCTCTTACAAGACCCCCATGAGCCTCCCAGGGGGACCCAGGCTGCGAGGGCGGTGAGGGAGGAGTTTCCAGGGTCCCCTAATGAGGACGGAGCACAGGCGTAGCCAGGTGGCTCCCGCACCCTCTTCCTTTTCTTCTTCCTCTGCCTCCTGGCCATGAAGTGAGCAGTTTGCTCTGCCACACGCACCCTGTGACTGCCGTCCAGCTGACCCCCAGAGCCCAGAGCAAGGGGTCCACCCAGTCTTGGGCCAGACAGACCACCCGTGTGTTCTCTCATATGAGGAATCTAGAACAGAAACAACTTAAAGGGCAGAGAGGTAGCTCTAAGAGAGACTACTGGAGAAGAGGAAAGAGAAGCAAGCAGGGAAGAGGGAGGGGAAGGGAGGCTTAGAGGGGATGAGCAAAGTGGGTGACATGCATTACAGATACGTGACCTGAAGCACTTTCTAAGTTAATTACCTCAGCCGTTTCATCACAGTGATGGAAAACTGACTAACACAGCATCCCAAGGCAATGACCTAGGGAGAAATGTTCTGTGAATGCTTAAGTTCTGGCTCACTGACCCAAAGACCTGTACCGATCTCTGCTTATACGTCCTGTGGTTAACACATGGCCATTATGGCGGGGCCTTGTCCATCCTGGATTTCACACTAGCAAATTCAGCTCTTCGCAAAGGACCCCAAAGGCCTTTTCCAATGTGTTAAACCCACTGAAAAGCACGATGCGTATCTCAGAGTGAGTGGTTTAGGGACCACCCAGCGGCTGTGTGTCTACGCAGCTTGCTTTCCTGCCATCTGCAGGCAGAAGTTCTATGGAGAGCATAAAACTTTTCACATTGAGATAAATTTATATTTAGGCCACTGTTATAACAATATAATGTGATACAGGATTGTTAGAACAGAATTCTAAAAGTAACTTTATATCCCCAGCTATGTGACCCAGCTATTCCCTTCTAGGTAGCTCCCCGAGAGAACTAATGACATCATATTACAGGGATACATACACGCTCATATTTATAGCAGCACAATTCACAATAGCTAAATCGTGAAAGCAGCCTATGTGTCCAACAACAGATAAATGGATTTTTTTTAATGTGGTATTTACACACAATGGAATACTACTCTGCCATAAAGAATAAATTTGAGTTATTTATAGGAAAATGGATGTACCTTGAGACCACAATGTTAAGTGAAATGAATCAGACACAAGCTTTAATATTCCACGGCTTCTCTTATATGAAAACTCAACCATAAATAATTGAGTAAAATAAAAGATGCATCATTGGAATCAAGGAGATAGATCTTTTGCAAATGGGAAGATGATAAAGAGATGGAGGAAACAGGGGAAGGGGACAAAAAATGAATTAACGTGTGTTATGTGCAAGTACCAACTCCACATGAGAAATGTAATTATTGTGTACCGGAAACATGTACTGAGAATATTAAGATTTTAAAATACAATAATTTATAAATCACTTTTCCATTAAGAAAATTATTGAGGATCTGAAATGAACAGACACTTCTCAGACAAAGCAGTAGAAATAGCAAATAAACACATGAAAAAATGTTCAACATCACTGGTCATTCGAGAGATGCAGATGAAAACAATGCTGAGATTCCACTTCACTCCAGAAAGAATGGCTGCTGTCATGAAATCAACCAATAACAAATGCTGGTGGGGCTGTGGGGAAAGAGGAACCCTGCTCCACTGTTGGTGGGAGTGTAGACTGGTGCAAGCACTGTGGAAATCAGTATGGAGATACCTCAAAGAACTAGGGCTAGAGGTCCCATTTGACCCAGCTATTCCCCTGCTGGGGATCTTCCCCAAAGAATTAAAAGAATCATACCACAGTGATATATGCGCACCCATGTTCATAGCAGCACAGTTTGTAATAGCTAAAACTTGGAAACAGCCCAAATGCCCATCAACTGGAGACTGGATAAAGAAAATGTGGGTTTTTTATAGTGGAGTACTACTCAGCCATAAAAAATGAGAAATTAGAGACATTTATAGCTAAATGGATGCACATTGAGGCGATACTCTTAAGTGAAGTAAATAGGACACACGTGTAAATACCAATAGTTTCTCTAGTGTGAGAAACTGAAAGTGTAAATAAGGACTAAAAGGTATAATAGATAATGTGAAATAGGAAGAAAAGGGGCAAAGGGGAAGGGGAAGTGGGAGGGGTAGGGGAAAGCAATGAAGGGAATGGAATTAATATGAGAAAATGAAAAAGTGGAAACAAAGTCTTTGTAAATAGGGAGAGATGGAGGGGTTGAAGGGAGGGCAGGGGAAGGGTGAAAAATAAGAACCAAGAGAGATTATGTAAAGGTGCAAATTTCCAATGATGAATGTCATTATATTGCATACCTAAAATGTACCGATAAAATAAAATTTTTTAAAAAAGAAAACTATTGAGGATTTGACGGGATCTCAAGTGTTTGTTATCCATTACTGCATTTATTAGAAAAATTCTGTGTGATATTTGCTTTGCTGAAGTGGAGAGTTTAAAAGGATCTCTATGCCTTACAATTTCTGAGCTATCTACCTGATTTGCCATTGACTCGTCACCTGTCATTTTTCTATTTCTTTCACAACCCAAACCAGATTCCCGGAGCTGAGGTAACTGTCAGCCCCAGGAATGTACCCACAGCAGTCCCACGCTGAATTCACGACCTCTGGGTCCAATGCAAAGATTACACCGGTCTCCAGGCAAAACTTCCAATAGCTCTTGACAAAGTGGTAATGAAAGCTAAAGTTGTCCAGATCAATTTTCCACTTACACCGTGAACTCCAGCAAGAATATTTGTGCCCTGTAAATTCACAGCCCCTTGCTCTTCCATAAGGAGCTGGAAGGCAAAATTCTATATCAAACCAAAACTGCAGATGCTGCAGGAGCTACAAGCACCCAACGTGATCCATGCCCAGATAATAGAAAATAACGTCAAGGCCTTTGTATACTTCATGGTTTGCACATGCAAACCAGACTGCCCAGGCTCAAATCACACCTGCACCACTCAGTAACTGTGTGGTCAGGCAGCCGTGCTGACACTGTGATGATTCCAAAGCTAATGAATAGCATGCTGTGAGTGCGGGGAGCTCGCTGCTGCTACTGCAGCTGCGAAGCTCATCATTCTTCCCATCATCGTCATCATCTCAGCTGATTCTCAAAGCCATCCAGAAGGCAAGTGGAAGGATATCGCCACAAACCTGTGTGTGAGGCATAAGATTCAGGGACTTGGAGTGATTTGCTCAAAGCAACACAGCAAGTAAGAAGAGTCAACGTATTGTCTCAAAAACAGTTCTTCTGACCCAGGGCCCCACTGTCATCTCAGGGTCTGGGACAAAGGTACAAAGAGAAACCAAGGGATCTCAAGTCTGAACATTTAAGAGTGATCAATCAAGCTAGCAAACTTTTAAAAACAGTATGCTCCAGTCTCCTGCCTTGGCAAACTTGTCTTTACAATGAAAACATGGAGAAGTAGTTGTAAAGCTAAATCGCACACACGCACAACCAGGTAAAATACAAGGTAACACCTCATGACCCAGCCTGTCTGAATGCTAGATGGACAAGCCCAAAGTATCTGTGTGATAGAGTTTAGATCCACATCCCGGGATAGCACTGATGTATCCATAAACAGATACAGACAGGCACACTGGAGCGACAGGAGGAGAGAGGGAGGAAAAGAGAGAAAACATGCATTATTTATATTCACCCCTAAAATTTATCTGGCCTTCATTTCAACACAATCATTAAAGTTATGATCAAGATTCTCATGTAATCTGTTATATTACCAAAAATCCCAAATTAGATATTGCTTTGAGCTATTGCCTTTCTTAAATAATTATTTTATTCATTTCAATTTAGAAAACTTTACAGTAGCAAGTGCGATTGTTAGTAAAAAATGCTTACAGCAATGCTTAGATTCAGAAGTGCATCATGAACTTTATATATCACACATAACTTTATATGGAGTTATATCTGAAAATTACCTTTATTTCAGAAAATGTAAAATATTTTATTTCAATCATTTAAATTGTCATTCATATTATAATTATCATCATCTTGTAGAGAAGTATCTAGAGTGATACAGTATTTCCTGAATCTTTTCCATTGTTTCAATATTTGGGTATTTAAAGAAAAACAAAACATCTGCAATATGCAGATCAATTTATATTTAAATCTTTTTCTTTTTATTTGTTTGTTTGTCTGTTTGTTGTGGTACTGAGGGCTGAACTTAGGCCTCTCGCAGTGAGCTACTACTACTCCAGCCCTTTTTATTCTGAGACTGGCTCTTGCTAATTCACTAAGTTGCCTAAGCTAGGCTTGAACTTGTGATCCTCCTGCCTCAGCCCCCCAGAGTGTTGGAAGTACAGGAATGTGTCATGACACCCAGTTTAAATCTCTTCTCTACTGAAACTACTTCTTGCTGCTTCTTTTCCTTAGTCATCTAAATGTTTACCTTTCCTTTGTTTTAATTAGAATGTCATTTCCATATGTCACATAGTCTTTTCAATACTGTGTAGAAAATTATTTTTTCTCTATAATTTAAAAATATTTTAGTCATTAAAAATGAAATAGTCAGGCCTAGGTCTACTTGAGTGTTTTGTAATCAACAACATTACAGAAACTTGTAGTTTATACCAAATAACCACACAGCATAAATTCAAAAATAACTTCATTTTCTGCCAACCTCTACAATTCTACTTAATTTTCTATTGCTTTGCTTAGCCCATTTGTGAGTCACATATCTTGTATAAATCAAATCTGATTACTACAGTGGCATTTAGTTAGCATCCCCCTATGCAGCTAGAGTAGATTTAAGATCAAATTTTACATTTTTTTTTTTTGCCAAGGTGCTTCAAATGTAGCACAGAATCTTTACACTGTCCCAAAGAGTGCCGTGGTGATCAGTTGATGTTGTGTCTCCTAGTTATAAATTCAAACTGTGTCTGAAACAAGACATGAAGAATGCAATGCTCCTGAACTTCAGCAGCATGTACTGGCCTGTATCCCTTTCTCTAATCACCCTGCGAGGCCTATCATTAAAAACTTGTTCATGACAATCTTTTAAATCGATACCTAACTTTGAGAGATGTTTTCTTAAATTCTTCAATTAAATCTGTGTCTCAGGTACAAAAATACTGAAATTCTTAGGTTTTTTATTTCCTTATTTACTCTTAGCTAATTAAAAATTACATGCGATATGTGTTATATTTCAACATAACTGGGGTCCTCTGCACAATCTAGTGACCTGCATGCTATTTTCTGTTTCTGTTTCATGTATTTCTTCTCCTGTTTTATAATCCTTTCTGATGCTTGACTTCTGCTGCAGTAACAAACAGGGTGCGAATCTCAGTGTCTTACCAGAATAAACATTTTTGCTCCCTAAGGTATGAGTCAGGGCTGTGGCCACAGTGGGCCTCTCCAGGCTGTTCTGGACCGTCTGGACTCAGTTTAGTTCCACCTGCTTTCACGTTCCAGCACCCAGACCCAAGGAGCATCCATCCCCCATGGATGACGCTCCCATGGACATGTGGCTCCCGTACAGGATGTAGAAGATCAAAGGTTGGTGAAGACAGGCCAATCCACGAAGCCCATTTAAAGCTTCTCCCTGGACAAACATATGTCCTGTCTGCTCACATTCTCCTTCTTCCAAGGAAAAACACATGGCCAAGCAAGAAATCAATAGGATAGAAAAGTACATTCTAACTACAGGAAAGCAAAGCAAGGGCAAGGAGAATGTGAACAATTGTAAGCAAACTGTACCATCTACCATGACTACCCTCTTGGTCGTAAATACTGGTTTTCTCTCCAAGAACCAAATCAGCATCCAATCAAGTCTTCCAGTTTGAAGCCCAGATCCTCATGATTGCCATGAAGTCCACTTGCAGCTCCTCTGGATCCAGAGGCCATGAATTCAAAGGACAAATCCTCTCCACCACCACTGTCATCTACTCCCTTGACCCTAGTAGTAAATCCAGAACAGGATAACTACAGTGAAGACATCTGTTCAGAAAGGGAAGAAATGCAGCACCAGTCCATAGCCATTCTGAACTCCAAGGAGCGGACTCTGCAGGTAGCACTGCCCCCTTCCTGAGGGCCCACTTCCACCCACTGGGAGTCCTATCCCAGGGTGCTACCCTCCTGCCTCTTTCTCCTTCCTCCAGGAGTTCCTTCTCTGACTCACACCCTTGACCACATGATCAGAAAATAGTCACCTGATCATGGCCAAGCAACTTCCTGTGTCTACAAAGTTAGGTTATTATATCTCAGTAAAGTCTTTGTTAGTCTGTGCCACCACATTTTTGGCATCGTGAGAGTATTCTAAATATTGAGGGCTTCTGCTTGCTTATTTTTTAAAATCTATTTGGTTCTATCCTTTTTCTTTCTTGATAGCCACATGCACAACTATGTTCAGCAGATGTATCTCACTCTCCGTGCATTTTTCTTCCTTAATTGCAGGTACTTTTGGCTTATCGGGTTGCAGTGGGTCTCTGCCCTTCTTTTTTTGCCCTGAGCTATTTTGCCCAAATAAAATAATTTCCTGGGAGCCACCTTATGAATCCAATCAAACATCTGAACAAAAGGTGTGTAGTTGTTTGACTGGTCTTATTCCTGGGCTGTGCCTTAGGATCAACACTCCTCATTTAGCCCTTGCCCTCAGGTTATATGTTGAAATGTGAATTTTTTAATTGGGAGGAAATGAGAATTTATACTATATGTTAAATCAGCAAATCCCAGATTTTACAGATTCTCACACTCCCTTTTCATTCCTCATTGTAAAGAAGCCAATTATTTCCTGAATTCATCTCTTTGTTATAGTTTCTGGCCAAATGCAACTAATAACAACCAACCCCTGCTACCAACATTCTGTCTCTAAGCCCCATCCCACAAAGCCACAAATTCAATAGGTACATTTTCCACGATAAGCAACGGAGCCTGATGAAATGCAGGCCACAGGCACATCATCCACAGTGTCTGTACATCTGCTCTTGTGGACCAGCTACAAACATTGTGCATACACTTCCAGCCCATGCAGCTCACTTCTCTATAACATGAACCTCAGCAGGTGCTAAACACGAGTTCCCAGAAGCCACCTGCTTTGGGGCAGCAAGATTCGTTCCAGACCTTGCCACAGGTCAGGATACAGCCTCCCTCTAAAGATTTCCAAGAAGGACTATTGGGCTGGGGACATGTATGGTGAGAAAGAAGGGAAGAGGGATGAGACAGTGAGTTGGCCACACAGAGCGTGAATGGGTATGTGTGGCAGAGAGAGACAGCAAGAAATAGAGGAACATGGAGAGCACTCCTCGATAAGGAGAGGACCCAGACACCCACAGAGTCCTGGAGAGCAGAGGGCTGTAAGAAGGTGTTGATCAACACGGAGACATTTTGTCTTGACCTATGGGATAACAAGAAGCATTAAAACTAATTTTAAAAAACCTCATCAAAATGTGAATCGTGTACCTAGGAGACACAACACATTCACGTCACCTTAGCATTAAAGTGTTCATTAATTCCCGGATCAAAGATGGTGGATGGGACATAAATATGTTGCCATTTATCAGGAGAGGACGAGCCAAGATCACTTGGGAAGAGGGCTGCACCTGGGTGTTCTCTGTCCTTCGGGTGAGGGACAACATGAGGACATTGTGCACACGGATGTGGCCAAAGCCTCCAGAAGACAGTGAAATAAGAAATGGGTAGACTAGCGTGCCTGACCTACCTCACAGCTGTACAAGTGCCCAGGCAGGGTGCATCCTACAAGCCTTTATCCTTTACTTCCGTTACAGCTGATTTGAGTATAGCTACAACCTAAAGCAATCACAAAGTGTGCTATCCTCAAGTTCTGCTGCTTCCATCCTCCTCTGACTGGAAATTTTTGATATAAGAAATTTAAAACACCTCCATGAGCTAGAGAAGAGATAGTCATTATAATCACTGAGTAGTCTTCAAAGACACGAAGTCCTCTTCACAGATGTCACATAGTAAGCAACTGACCCAGAAATACAAAGACTGACTCACTAAAACATTATTGCCCTTATTTCAAGAAAAAACTTGCTAGATATTAAACCAAGAAAGAGTATGTGTTTCACAATTCACTCCATGGCCAAACAGTCTTACTAGTTAGAATGTATATCATAGCATTTTAGAACATATCTCAGGGATATGTGACCATATAATTGATCATCCAAACCAAACAATTTTGAGAGTAAATGGAAGTAGGGGTGCTAGAAATTGCTGTAGGACAGTGGACAGAAACTAGAATGTCTCCTGGGTGTGTCCCAAAGACACTCTTTCTCCACAGTCCACACAGATGCTGCCCCTCCTAGGAAGAGGTGGAGTCACCACCCACTTGGACCCTGAGCTGGCCTTGTGACTTGCAGTCACCAAGCCAATGCAGTGGAAGTGGTGTGTGCCACCGGCAGGGCCAGCTTAAGCCTGCTCACTGCTACTTTTCTTTCCTTTCTTTGCTGTAAGAAAAAGTCCAGGCCCTAAAGGATACAAGCACATGGGGGATTCCCAAACAAACCGTCTGAAGCAGAAGAACCACCCAGTTAAACTAGAGAATCATGAAAAAGAATAAATTAAACTGTTGGCTTCAAATATGACCTTTTGAAATGATTTGCTATGCTTGTCAATAGGCAATAGGTCACCCTTCTGATACGTAATAGTTTACCACATGCCGCACTCCTTAAACTAGTATTCATGAGTCCTTGAAGAGGTAAAACCCAAGTGATCTGAAACCACCAGCACAACTGCCAGATAGGTAAACACATGTGACCTTGAACACAGGCAGCCACCTTCAGAAAGTGTCCCTCAACCATCTCTCCAGGGCTTACAGGAGAGACCAAGCTGCTAACAATTTCACTTTCTCTTTCTGTTTTTCTTTTTCAACATCTGGATCAAATATTTCTGGACAGTAGGACACCTTTGCCTCTTCGGATATCCATTTACAAACTTGGTAGCATTGTTAAGTGGTTTGGAAAGTCAGATAAATCTCTCTTCGCCAAAGCTCTTTAAAATTCCTAGCAGCAAAGTCCTGAAAAGCCTGCCACTCAGGAGCAACGGGAGGTAAGTCCTACTGGACGATGATGGCATTGAATAAAGTGACTGTGGCGTGGCAGAAATGAAGTCAGAAGATGGCCTAGGCTGAATTAGGAGACCCTCAGACTCTGCCTATGTGGTAATTGCAGAAACTTCTAAAAACGTGAAAGTCCACGCTAACCTTTAGGAATCCAGCTCTCTCCTACAGAAGAAAGAAGTCTTATCTGGGAGGTGACAGCATATTTGGGGACAAGCAATGTTATACTGCTGGTGAAAATCGTTTCTGTGAATCCTTAAATATAGCAACGCACTGGTACATCGTGTAACAAGGAAAAAAGGCTAATGTGACCTAGTAAAATGTCTCCATGTAATAATATTTTTAAAAAATTATATCTTCATAATTTACTCTAAAAGAAATTTTCAAGTAGAAGTCATTTGAATAATGGCTTTATTGAATAAATAAATATCATTTAAAATTAGCTCATCTAATTAAGAGCGTGTATACATCCACCTGCTTGGCAGATCCTTCACAAACAGAACAAAAAGAAAACTTGGGCACAGATGTGTTTGCTATTTTTAGAATTCTCCAACCAGGAGTGCCTGACTTATTGAAGTTTTTATTATTTTGGTCAGTCAGTCTAAAAAAAAGAGAGAGAAAGCAAAAGGAGCTATAGAGAATAACTTTAATGATCCCAGGTGAAATCTATATATTGTCAGTGACCATCAAAAAAAAAGTATCCTTGTGTCAAATGCTTTGAGGAGAAGTGGTTCAGGGTGTAAATGTTTTGATCTGCTAAGCAAACATCCATAGCACTATTTTTGTCAACCCACTGCCTTAATATACTATTGTTGCCTATCAGTTGAAGTAAAATGTCCCAACATTATAATGTGAAAGGCAATCTGGTGACTCCACCGATTATGTATGTTCTCATTTTTCCCCTGATTATCTTCTCCCTTAGTGGTGTCTACAAGCTCAGTACTTTCATCTCCTTCAGCCAGTGAGTCCTGTGTAATTTGCACAATCACTTTATTCAGATCACAAGGCTTTCGCTAATGTGGTCTCTAAGTGTTGCAGTCTGGAAAATCAGTGTGAATTGCTCTGTGATGCAGTTAGGAAAGAGAACATGGGCTCTGGAGATTCACAGCCTTGGGCTTGAATGTAGGATCTGTGAGATGCCAAATACGCAATCTTGGATTGTTTTTTAATCCTGGATTTCTGCTTAGGGGTATTTTTCTAGACTACAGTGCAAGGAAGAGGTACCCTAGCAAAGCCTGGAAATCACCCTGAACAGAGGAGACAGGGATAGGAGTTCAGAAAAGCAAAATCCTCTGGAATTTACAAAGCAGAGTACCAGGCAGGTACAATTTAGAAGAGGAGCTAAAGGGGATCTGCACAAGAAACCCTTTAAGTCTGCTGTTGAGGGATATAGGATTAATACACAGTGGAAAATCCACAAGGCCAGACAATGAACAACTAGGGAACTGCAGTTTGGACAACTTTCAGAGCCTATGCAGCACTAGAAGAAATTCAAATTCTCACAAGACAAAAATAGAGATATCTGACTCATTCAGTAGAGATTCCAAAGGTATTTTGATTTAGCTATAAGTATTAGGGCTAAATTAACCACAGAACAACAATTACTCTACCCAGCCCTTTAATAATTTTTAAATAAAGTAAAAAAGCCAAATTGAGCTGGAATTAGTATAACAGGATTCTATGCTAATTAAAAGATAACAACAAAATTCAGACAGTCAACAGGATTTACAATGTCCAGCACTCAACCAAAAAGTACAGGACCTAGTAAGCAAGAGAAAAATGTGACTGGTAAGCAAAAGGAAAAGAAGTCAATAGAAACAGATGCAGAAATGACAGAGATAATAGAATTCACAATAAAGATGAAAACTGCTATTATAACTATGTCAAAAAATGTAGAAGATACAGACAAAATGAAGAAATAAGTGGGAGGTAGTAAAAGAAATAACTAAATGAAAGTTCTGTTATTAAAAAATGCATCCCAAATGGAAAGTTTACTGGCTGTCAGAAGATTAGGTACTTTGAAAATAAAGTCAGTGGAGCTGAGGAAACAGCAGTATAGACCATCTAAAATGAAACACGAAGGGAGAAAGAGTTTCGGTGACTGTAACATATCAGTAGTGTGACTGAAATACCAGAGGAGCAAAAATATTTGCATAAATGATAACTGAAAAGTTTGAAAACTTGAAAACAGTAAATTCAAACATCAAGAACTTCAACAAACCCCAAGCAGAGAAAACAGAAACCACACAAAGGGACACCACTACCAAATTGCTACAAATAAGAGAAAAAGAGGAAATCTCTTTTTTTCTTAAATTCTTTTATTGGTACATTTTAGGTATACAATACATTTACATTTATCATTGGGTGCTTGTACCTGTACATAATGTATCTTGGTTTTCATTTTTTTCCCCACTACCTGTGTGCCCTTCACCCCCTCCACCCTTCCCTATTTACATAGATTTCATTTCCACTTTTTTTTTCTTTTCTCATAATTTTCCCTCTCCATTCTTTCCTTTCCCCATCCCCTCCCATCACCCCTACCCTTTTGGACCTTTTCTTATTTCAAAGTATCAATTATTCGTTATTAATCCTTTTAATCTTTATTTAAACTTTTTAAGGCCTGAAAGGTATACTAGATAATGCAAAATAGGAAGAAAAGGTCCAAAGGGGTAGTGGAAGTGGGAGGGGCAGGAGAAAGGAAAGAAGGGAAAGGAAAAATGCTGAGAAATGGAAAGAATGGAAACAAAGTCTTTGTAAATAGGGAAAGGTGGAGGGGGTGAAGGGAGGGCTAGGAAAGGGGAAAAAATAAGAACCAAGAGGCATCATGTAAAGGTACAAGTTCCAAATGAGAAACGTAAATGTATTGTATACCTAAAATGTACCAATAAAAGAATTTTTTTAAAAAATCTTTATTTACACTTTCAGTTTCTCACACTAGAGAAACTATTTGGTATTTACACATTTGTGCCCTATTTATTTCACTTAAGAGTATGGCCTTAATATGCATCCATTTAGCTATAAATGACTCTAGTTTCTCATTCTTTATGGCTGAGTAGTACTCCATTTTATTAAAAAAAAAAAAAAAACACACATCTTTATCCAGTCTCCAGTTGATGGGCATTTGGGCTGTTTCCAAGCTTTAGCTATTACAAACTGTGCCACTATAAACATGGGTGGACATATATCGCTGTGCTATGATTCTTTTAATTCTTTCGGGAAGATACCCAGCAGGGGAATAGCTGGGTCAAATGGGACCTCTAGCCCTAGTTCTTTGAGGAACCTCCACACTGATTTCCATAGTGGTTGCACCAGTCTGCACTCCCACCAACAATGGAGAAGGGTTCCTTTCTCCCCACACCCCTGCCAGCATTTGTTATTGGTTGATTTCTTGATCACAGCTATTCTTTCTGGAGTGAGGTGGAATCTCAGTGTTGTTTTCATCTGCATCTCTAGAATAATCAGTGATGTTGAACATTTTTTCATATATTTATTTCCTGCTTTTACTTCTTCATCTGAGAAATGTCTGTTCATTTCAGATGCCCATTTTTGAATTGGGTCTTTGAATTTGAGGGGTCTCATTTTTTTCAATTCTTTATATATTCTGGATATTAGTCCTTTGAGGTACAGCTGCTAAAAAAATTTTCCCACACTGTAGGTTGTCTGTTACCTCTGTTGGTGGTTTCTCTTGCTGTGCAGAAGCTTTTTAATAAGATGAGATCCCAGTTGTTGTTTCTTTGCGCTAGTTCCCAGGCTACTGAGGTTTTGTTTATAAAGTCTTTTCCTATACTAATGTCTTCAAGAGTTCCACCTAACTTATCTTCCAGCAAGTTTAGTGTTTCTGTTTTACTTTTAGATCTTTAATCCACTTTGATCTTAGTTTAGTGCATGGTGATAGGTACGGGTCTAGTTTTAATCTTTGGCAAGTTGAAATCCAGTTTTTCCAACACCATTTATTAAATAGGCTATCTTTCCTCCAATGATGGTGGTTGGCTCCTTTGTCAAAGATGAAGTGGATGAGTATGTCTGAAGTTGTTTCTGCATCTTCTAATCTATTCCACGGATCCTCAGGTCTGTTTCTTTGCCAGTACCATGCTGTTTTTATCACAGTAGCTTTGTAGTATAGCTTCAAGTTGAGGATTGTGATACCCTCAGCCATGTCTCTGTTGCCTAGAATTGCTTTTGCTATTCTAGGTCTCTTCTGGTTCCAAATGAATTTTTGGATTGTTTTCTCTAGTTCTGTGAAGTATATTGTTGGAATTTCAATCGGCATTGCATTGAATCTATATAGTAGTTTTGGAAGTATGGCCATTTTCACTATATTGGTTCTTCCTACCCAGGAACAAGGGATGTCTTTCCATTTTCTTATATCAAAAAAAGAAATCTTAAAAAGCAGCTAGTGGGGAAAAGTGCCCAGCAGGATGGTTGCCCACGAAGCCTGATGGAATTTAGAAGTAGAGCAGAAACATGCAGAGGGACTGAGAGACAGGAGCAATAACATGACAAGGTCTTATACGCACCACAACAAAACCGCAAAAGAAAGGAACAGAGTGGAGAGAAAAACAACTGCTTCTTTTCTACAATGAAGCACGAATCCACAGATTTGATTATCACAACAAGCACCAGGCACATATGAAAGCCTCAACAAAACACAGCATACTAAAACAGCAAAAACAAAATGAAATTCTTAAAAGCAACCAGAGACGAAAGACAGAATATTCACAAGGTATATCAGTCAGCATTCACTAGAGGAACAGATTAATATAGTATAATATGATATAATATGCAATGGCCATCTGCAGAGTCAGGTAGAAGCATGCAAAAGGACTGTCTGCATGTGGGAGAGTTGGAGAAGCCAGTCAAAAGCCAAAGGCCTGAAGCTCACTGCAGAGTCTGGTGTAAATCCACATCGGAGAGCCAGAGGGTCTGCACTGAGCAGCTGAAGCACTTGTGCTGAAGAGTTTGCACTGGGCACCCAAAGGCAATGGTGAGCACTGAAGCAAAGAAGCAAAAGCAAGACTTCCTTCTTCCTTCCTTTTATTCCATCTAGGCTCCAAGCCTATTGGTTAGTGCCACACATATCCAGGGTGAGTCTTCCCTCTTCAGTAAGCCAATCATCAGACAGCCAGAACTGCTAACCTACCCTGCTACGTGTTTGTTATCCAAGTTGACACCACCATAAAGTATCACACAAGGGAATGATGATAGACAGACAGCAGGCTTTTAATCCCAACAATGGAAGTGAAAAAATCAATGGAACAGCATTTTCCATAATGCTGAGGAAAACTTTCAAGCTGTAACTACAGAGTTAGAGAAACCACTAGGTAACATTAAGGAAAAAGTGAAAACATTTTCAGATAAATATGAATCAACATACATAAAATCTAAGTAAACTATAAAAAAGAATAATGAAGGGCAATTAATGCCGTCAGGTACAAAGCAGTATGAAAATACATTAATTAAAACAGCTAAGTAATGGTAAATGATTAAGTACACACATAAACAGAGCTGATTATAATGCCAAAAAGAAATGCAAACACATAAAAGAATTAATTTCTAATGATGTTAGCTTTGATACTGAGTGGGGAAAGGATTATTTAATAAAATTTTCAGGACAACTGGATAGAAACTCTATAGACTACCTCAAGAAACAAGCTACACTGGGAAAATAATGTCCAAGATGGAGTTACTAATGTCGACATCTCTAAAAGGACTAGTAGGTAGCCTTTGTCTACCCTTGAGGCTCAGAACAAATTGAGAAATAAAATTTCACTTATGTAGGATAAATAAACCTAGAGATCTAGCATCGAGGAGAAGGACTATACTTAAAGTATTGTTTTGTATACCGGAAATGTGCTAAGAGGGTGGATTTCTTAGGTACTTTTACCACAAAAAAAAGAAATGAAAAAGGTAATAGACAATGTATTAACTTTTATTGCAGTAATCATCTCATTATGTAAATGTATATGGAAATATCACATTTGTACCTTAAATATATACAATTTTTAAAAGGAGGAGAGGTAGCACTTGTAGGTCAAGCCAGCAACCTTATTTCTAGAAAAGATTTTGCCACAATAACTTGCCCAGTGAGAGAGCCAAGTGGGTCTGCTAATAGGACTAGACCAAGACAGGTCAGGAGGAGCGGCTGGCAGGCAACAGGGACAGCGACTCTCTGTCCTGAACTCGCCAAGCTTGGTCTGACCTTGGGGCCCCGGTGCACGGCCCTTCTCGTCACAGGAGACGAGACAGCCTCTGTTAGATGTTCTCAGGTGGCTCCTTCTCTATTCGGACTTCCACTCAGCTGTGATCCGCTCCAAGACCGCAGCTCCACAGGTCCCTTCATCAAGTCTCCATGCACATGCACTGTCCTGTTATTTACTCTCCCCTTATTTGCAATAACACAGTTACGTGGCATTTCATTTCCCCCTCTCAGATGCAGTCTCTGTGAGAACAGGGGTCTGTCTTGCTCATCATCCTGTCTCCGGAACAGGACCTGACAGAGAGCATGTGCTTCATGAGAGTCACTGAATGAGGTGGGCTGCCACTGGAATGCACAGAGGACGTGGGGAGCTGGGGAAGGACTCCCAGGGGAGCCGAGAGGGTGATCACTAAGTGCAAACCTGCAGGATGAGTAGGTAGGCACTTACCAAGGTGGCCTCTGACTCGCACAGAGGGGAAAAAAGGATCCTCTCGAGAATGAGACTAACGAGTCCCATTAAAAACAGAAGAAAATGCCCCTAGAGAACTGCGCCGGGCCTAGCGATCCAATCCAGCAGGACTCCGATGGAGACGCCCAAGGGGCAGGGCCAAGAGCCAAGGCCCGACGCAGAAGCAGAAGGTAAGACCCTAAAGGAGCCTTGCACCGCAGCCAGAATTTCTCACTTCACCTTCAGGGCCGCAGGAAGCCACTCAAAGAATTAAACTTGGAAACGAAGGACTAGATTTGAGTTTTGAAGAAGTCTGTGTCCTGTAATACCGCAGCGGACCCAGAGGCTAATGTCTCAAAGCACCGTTCCTCCATGTGAGGAGCACAGTGACCAGCAGGGAGGCAGCTGCTGTCCCTAGGAATCCAGCTGGCTTCAGGAGTCGCCTGGGCAGAGAGAAGCGCTAGGAGCCCTCCCGTCCCTCACCCGATGGTCAGGACAAGGCCTTCCTCACCTGCCTTCACAGGTCCTCAGAAGGGCAGAAGTCCCCTGCCTAATTCCACTCCCCAAACGCCACCCTCGGGATTTGGAGAAACCACAAAACACAGGGGGTCTCTGCACGTAGAGAAGTTTGGGGCAGTTGGCTGGAGCTGGGGGCAGGAAGGGGTGGGCGAGCCGCATTGTCAGAGGGGCGCTCACCCCCAGACAAGACCCAGGCTGCTCGGGCGGGCGATCGAGAGGAGGGAAGGTGACCTGCTTTCTTTCTGGTGTCCCTCTCTCTGCTCTCATCTCAGGACTGTCTAGTCGCTCTTTCAGGTTTCTGCAACCCAATCATTACCCCTAGACAGCCTTTGAGCTTGTCTCTGTCTTCCAAACAAAGGCTTGAAAAAGAGATGGCAAGAACCACTCAAAGGAAATCTTTTGGCTGATGTATAAATCTCATTTTCCTCAAGGAGAAGGGCTCATTAAGTCTAAGACCCTACATGCAGCCAGGGCCCATGTTTACCGAAAAACGAAAGAGGGAAAACTCTACAAAGCCTGCCCTAGAAAGAAGAGTCCATTCCATGTCAAACCGCAATCCTGGAAATTGAATGTTTAATTCATAAAGTAAATTACAAGAGATTACTTGTACAAGTAGCTGCAATGTCCTTAACATTATTCTTTAACTGAGGAAAAGTTTTTTGACCTTTGGAGAAAATGCTTGCTTCTAGCTATGACTAAAAAGAGATTTCCTTCTTTCTCTGTTGTGCTAAGAATCTTTTCTTCTTATAAAGAAGGCACCACAGTGATTTATAACTGTCATAAAAGCCTGGAATCCTTTTGAGGTTAAGCTACTCAGCTATTCAACTTTTACTACAGAAACTTTGAAATTCAAAAAGAAAAAATAATGTAAGTTTTTGAAGGACATGTGTTGCTGTAGGTGATCCTGTTAATTAAAAGTGATTGCCTGCTAGGAAATCATACTTTAAAAAGTTTCATGAATTTATTAGAACCCTGAAGGTATCTTTGTATGCAGAGAGCTTTTACGTGGCATTTATGCAATTTTATTTCAGATCTGCTTAAAGCTTTGCTGACGCTCCCAGAGCAGCGAACAGCTCTGCTAGCATGCGTTATGTGTTTTGGCTAATTGAACTATGAGAAAATACATACTAATGAAGCGTTAGAAGAGGTGTGTACTCAGTAGATTCTGAGTCTAATTTCTTCTAAATTACCAGCGTCTTTTTGCAGCAGATTAATGTTTTAGGAGAGGCTGCCCTCCTCATAGAGAAAACAGCACATTGTCTAATATTGCGATTCATTTTTGCATGCTAAAAAGCACTCTGCACACCTGATGAGCACGTTGCATGGGAAAAGTCTAAAAGGCACTTTTAATAATAATTTTTTAAAATGCACTACTCCAACGATGTGTAATTATCCAATCAAATTAATGAGCAGATTATTAATCTTCTCTTAAAACATTTGTGAGGTGTTTTTCCCCCTTCCCTTTAAAAACACTTTTAAGAATGATTGTGTTTGGTTTGGCTTGGGTTTAATGAGGATTATTATTTAATGGTCCTATTTGGATTTTTTTCAGCGCGCCTCTTTGGAAACATTACCTCGTAACATTTGTTGCTGTCATTCCGCGATCCCCCGGCGCTGCTGTTTGGAAACGCGGCGGCTGTTTGTCAAGGGCACCTGGGAGCTGTCGCAGGTTGATGCGAGGGCCGCGTCGCTCACCGCATCCGGGGAGTGGGGGCGGCAGCCGCTCAGTCCCCTCGCAGCCTCGGTGCTTTGCGCTGCTCGAGCGGCGCCGCCGGATGCGGGAGAAAACAGCCGCCCTGGGCCGGCCTCCACGTGCTGCAGAAACAACACATGCAGCCCTCGGACGTCTCTGCCAGTCGCCCACGCAGCTGACACCCTGGATGCTCGGGAGACAGTTTGAAGGACAATAAAATGCTGCATGTACATGAGATACAAAACTGTGAATGCCGGGTGATCGACAAGTAGGATGAATGCTTAAATTTTACCTCCAAAAATAACAATAATAATAATTATAGTAAAAGACACATTGCCAAGAACACTGAGTATGCTAAGAGCAAGTGGTAGTATTTTGAGTATTTGAGGCAGATTAATGGCAATGTGTCTTTTCTTGTAATACATTCTTTAATTTTAATATTCATCATATTTTTGATCACCTCTCAATCAAATGTTTACAGCAATTTATGTCAAATGAAAACATTACAATGTGTCCTTATCCGCCTTATTCACCAGGTCTGGCACTGTGGAACGTCTCCTTTTGCTCTGAAGTCTAAATGACTAGGAAAGGGAAAGGTTTTAAATCGACCCAGGACATCCAGGTGGTTGTGGCTGTGCAACCAAAGGCCCTCAGGAAAGGGGACTGCAGAGCCGCTTCAGAAAGTGGAAAGAAGCAGGGGCCACCTGTGTTCAAGTGAGGGGGACCACTCTGAGGGAGAATTGATGACAATGTGCCTTTTACCAGGATAAAACCTAAACTGTAATGTCCACTGCATTTGCTGATCATACTTTGCACAGATGCTGTGAAACTGCCTATGTGAATTGTGTATATTCACGTGTGTCAATTGTGCAGAAAAGGGGATGCTCCTTGCCCATCGGAAGATGAGTTTCTTAACCCAAGGGGTGTGATCCACACAGGACCACGAAATCCCACACAGAAAAGTGGCTTTCCAGCTGGAGGCTGGAGTTCCCGATCCCGGAAACTGTCACTAATCCCACTTTTCACCAAAGAGAGCCGCAGCATCTCTGATCGTTCCTCATCCCTGTCTCCTCCATCTGTCTCCAGGAGCCCCGGGCAGCTGGCGTCCCATGGTGGTCATTTCCACAGTTGCACATCTGGGCCGTGTCACTTGTAGATCTTATGGCACTCGTCTGGCCCTTCCTTTTCCCTTACATCTCTACCCTTTATTATATTTTTTTTACAAGAACTCCATTTTAATATATCTTACAGTGGTTCAAAACCAAGGTCAAGAGTTCAGTTCAAAGGTCTTAATCTGTCACTGACTGACAGTAACCCTCTGGCAGCCTCGGTTTCTAAATCTGCAAAGTGGGCAAAAAAACAAGCAATAACAAAAACCTGTCCTGTCTACTTCCCAGGCTTGATCAAATGTGGAAAAGGCTGTGAAAATGTAAAGTCAGCTGACAGAATTATCGGAGAGGGAAACACAACATCAGGACCCTGCCTGGTCTTCACGCTCTTTAGGTTTCAAGGTAGAAATCCATGCCATGCTGTCTAAGTACTGTGACTCTGAGAGACAGACTGACCGTTGCCCTCAGCACCCCAGTCATTTGGGGAGCCCTCCAGGACCTGCTTCTTTACCCAGACATCCTGAACTAACTTCCCCCAGTGCCCCAGACTCACCCTCCCGATGCCACCCTGGGACCGACCATGACATTAGTCTGTAAGCTCACCCACTCACCCACCCACTCCACCCCAGGCTGGGGCCAGGCCCTGGGGTCCCCATCAGCGGAGCCAACCTATGATGTGCCGGGTCTCCTTAGGCCAAGTCACTCAGCACCTCTCACCCCTATAAAGCAAGAAGGTCATTCTTTCCTAATTTGCCTCAAAATCACTAATTTTTACAATGAAGTCAGACAGTGAGAATACATGTTGTATTTGTATTTGTGTTTGTGTGTGTCTGTGTTCATTTCCTGCTCAGGTATTTGCTGGTAGGTAGCAGGATATCCCATGGCTTGGATGAGCTGCACAATATGCTCCATGGTCTATTCTCACCCCCACCAATGTTTCGTTTGTATTTTGGGGACACGGTCATTATCACGCAATGGCTAACAGAATATTTTTCCAAGGATATTTCATAAACATTAAAGCACATGGAGCAGAAGCCTGAAGCCTGGTATCCTAACTGGAGCGCACTGGTTTCTCTAATAGATGTCAGTAACCTACCATCTCAGCTCCTCTTCATCCAAACCTCAGGTCTAGCACCAGTTTTCATTCATTCATTCAACAAGCATAGAATGCCCACTCTACAGCCTCTGAATGAGGCCATAACTAATTCATAGTTCTTACCCCAAGCGGCAAGCAGGTGCCTTAATGCTACTTCAGACCTGACTAGAAGAGATGGAATTAGTTTTGGAACAGGAGAAAAAGACGAGGAAGGGGAGGAGAGGGGAAATGAAGAAGGGGAGGGAAAGGGCATGGAAAACGACTAAGATACACTTTATATATGCATCAGTTCCCCAAAACAAATGCAAATCTTGTCTGTTACAAACATACACCAAACAATAAAAAATAAAATGAAGACGTTAGGCCATGTAGACAATAACTATCTTTTAATATGTGTGTTTTAATGATACATCATTCTAAAGATGCTCCCTTTCTCTTATGAGCAGTTCATGAAAATATATGTACCTACAAAGGAAGATCCCCCATGCCGACAAACTTAACAGTTAGTCAACCATTTGAATTCACATGGAAAACAAACTTTGTCCTCTTAGTTCATTTTCCAAATCATTTTACGGGCTGTTGTACAACAAAACCCTTAACTCATAATAGTTTTTTATTGTAGTTTCAAGTGTCCCCCTTATCTATTAACAGATTCTAGCCTTACAAAAACCCTGGTGGGTTAATTGGAGAGTGCTCAACCTATCAGACCCAAAGGGAACTCAAGCCGCAAAGTGAATCGATTTCTAATCAACTAAAACAAAATACAAGAACTAAGTCTAGAAGGCAGACTTCTCTGCACCCAGAGGCTGGCACTGTGTGGTACCCAGTCCTGGATCTAGCACTGCAGTAAGGGAATTATTGCCACTCTGTCACAAATTACTTCTGCCCCTTCCCTGAGCCTGAGAGCAAACCCCTCAGCTTGCCTGCAGCCTACACGGCCACTGAGCAACACGACTGGGGATACGGTGACATGCCCATGAGCCTGGCACGGAGGGGGCCACCAGCACAGCGCTGCCATGTGGCAAGCCCCGGGATACAACCTTGGCTGCCATCGGCCCGACTCACAATCATTACTAAGGGCTTGACGTTTTTGGAAATGATTTCATATTTTAAGGGATCTTTAAATTTTGTGTGCATGAAACATAATCTTTGGGGCAGGCACTGGGGAGGCATTTGCCTTTCCATAGCACCTGTACCCGTCCTCAGTGCTGAGGTCACATCCGGGCCAGTGCTGTTCGAGGGACGTTCCTAACAGGAAAGGGGGTTCAGTAGCCCGGCTCAGCACAGCCCACCTGAGGGTGGCGGGTGCAATTGGCGCCCGCCCCAGAAAGCCCTCTCTGGTACACCTCACTCTTCCTTTACCTCCTCCACCTGAGAATCCCCTGCCTTTTCACCGACAGGAACTGCAATGCCCCGCTACAAAGGAAAATGGAAAAGCCAAGAAATAAAATTATACATGCAGATTTAATTTCATGTTATAAAATGACGAAGGAAAAGACAAATGATATCTTTGATATAATACTGTCAGTATAAATACAAATATGAATGATGAATTCATACAGACCTACCTGTATCCATATACTCACTTGGAAAGAGACTGGAAAGATAACCAGTAAAATTTACCATTATTTATTTCTTAGTGTTAGATGAATGGGTATTTTCTATACTAAGAGTGAGTTATTTTGATACTAAGAAAAATGTTACTTATAAAAATAAGTGGAATAGGGCCAGGAATTTAGGTCAGTGGTTCTGCCACCTGCCTTGCAAGTGCAAGGTCCTGAGTTCGATCCCCGGTCCCGAAATAAATAAATAAATACATAAATACATAAATAATAAAATAAAATAAAAATAAATGGAATCAAAAGTCTACCCCTATGTAAAGATCTCTTTTTATTTATTTTTTTAAAATGTCTTTTTAAAAAGGACAGACTCAGCCACACAATGTGACTGAACCCAGTACTACTGAGCTGAACTAAACATGTTTAAGGTGATAAATTTCATGTGTTTTACCACAACTGAATTAAAATAAAAAACAATAAACAGGGTAGGAGTAAAATACTCTCCTGTGAATAAAGCGTAGACCTTTTAAAAAAAAGACCAGAGATAGGGAGGACTGGAGGGGTTGAAGGGAGGGCTGGGCAAGGGTGAAAAATAAGAACCAAGAGAGACTATGTAAAGGTGCAAATTTCCAATGATGAATGTCATTATATTGTATACCTAAAATGTACCAATGATTAGAATGAATAATCGATAATGCAAAATAGGAAGAAAAGGTCCAAAGGGGTAGGGGTAGTGGGAGGGGCAAGGGAAAGGAAAGAAGGGAAAGGAAAAATGATGAGAAATGGAAAAAATGGAAATAAAGTCTTTGTAAATAGGGAAGGGTGGAGGGCGTGAAGGGAGGGCTAGGAATGGGGAAAAAATAAGAACCAAGATGCATTATGTAAAGGTCCAATTCCCAATGAGAAGTGTAATTGTGTTGTATACCTACAATGTACCAATAAAAGAATTTAACAACAACAAAAAAAGACAAGAGATAATTACATTAAAATAGTAGGTGACTGTTTTTCTTTTTTCTAAGAGATGGACTGCAATTAATAGTTATTTTATCTTCATTTATTATTTTATGTCTTTCTAAAAGTCTGTGTAATTAATATTGTTAAATTTTTTAAAAGCTCATTCTGTGATTGCCAAACCACTAAATAAAAACAGTAACTGTGTATGTCAACTTGTCTTTGTCGACATGTTGGTTTGTATTTATTTTCATGTTGTTTCATGTGGAGATTTTCTTTCCCCAAGAGAACTGCAGGTTCCCAGTGGATCTTCTAGTTGTTTTGTTGTCTTCAGAGAATTTTATTCACATTAAAATTTGCATACTCATCCACGACACTCTCCTCCACTCAGATAAAAGAGAGAGAAACTTGCTGTGACCAAATTTTGCCTCCTACCATTGCTAATCCTCTGCAAATCCAGGCAGAGCACCTGCCTTTCTCCTACAGACAGCAACGTCTGATCACGAGACTGAGCAATTCCAAGTAGATCCAACGAGAGAGATGAGGCTCCTCTTGCTGCTGTCCTCATGCTCACTGTGGGCCTGAACCTGTCTGCTGATTCTGACCTAGGTGCCCACCCTGTGTCCACTCAGGCGACCCCCGAGCTGGCGTCCTTGCTGTGGGATCAGCCGAGCAATTTATCGTTATTGGCAAGTTGGCCGAGTCCATCATGAATCGATCATTCCTTTTTCCAGCGTGGTCCTGAGGCATTTCCCTGGGGAGCAGAGGCGTAAGCAGGATTTGCTCAGCGGAGCCTAAGCAGCAGCCGCCTGTGACAGAAAATTTCAAGGTATTTCATCAATAACGGAAGGTCGCTCGGCGCTGCGATAGCCTGCGTTCCGTGCCGGAGGAAAATCAGGCCTGGGATTTCCACTGAGTTTAGCTTCGCAGTGAGTTTCTGCAGTAAATGCCCTTCAAACCGCAAATGCTTCTCCCAGAGGAAGCAACAACGTTTCATCCTAGAGAGGAGAGGACCGAGCGGCCCTGTGCCCTGGCCCTCGCGCGCCGTGGCAGGCGGGGGCGGCCCACGGGGCAGAGCCCGGGCTGGGTGCTCCACGTGTGACCTGCTGGCTCAGCTCTGCGGGGTGCTCCGCTCCTCACAGCGCCCTTCCCTCTGGGCCCGCAGCAGTGCAGTCCGCCGAGCCGACGGGAAGCCGGAGCCCCCGGGCCGACCTGTCCTGTGTCGGGGACGAAGTGTGGCTGCGATGGGCCGCACGCGGCTCACATTTTATGGTGCCCCGCGAGGATGCGTTTTCTGCTTTGCAAACGCAAAAGTGGTAGGAAGGTAGCGGGAGAGACCGGTCAGTTTCTCAAGACTCCGGGCCATCATTGATTTTGAAAATGTTCAAACCATCTGGTCAAAGTCAAAAATCAGTCAAAATGCAACGGATTGAAGCAACCCATCTGAGCCCTGGATTGGAGGCCGCAGACACTGAGACATCTTCACCACGGTCCGCCCGGCTGGCTCGTCCTCGGAGGCCCAGGGAAGCGGCCCACACCGGACCCTCGCGTTCCTGCGCGCGGTGCAGCGCACGCACAAATGCGTGGTTCCTTCTGCACACCTGACTCCCAAATCTACTAAGCCCACGGAAACCGACAGGCGTCCTCTCTGCCCATCTGCTGGGGCCATCCGGAGCACCCGGCCAGCGCTCTTTCCATCGAGGGATAGCAAAACCTTTCAGTTTAGCACGACTCTCTAACTGCCTGATTTCCACCCGAGAAGTGAGGAAGACTCTCCCATTCTCCCAGCTCTAGCCAGGCCCCTTGGAGTTTTTTCTCTCGCAGGCCTCAACCTTGACCAGAAAAGCGGCTAATATCGCTTCTTGCAGCGCCAGGCTGTGTCCTTCAGCTCGCACTGGTGCCCCATAAAGTGCCAACCTGGAAAACTCCAGGCTGCGGAGAGGACGCACCCTGGGCTCCAGTCAGCACCCGAACACAGCACCGCACATCCGGGTCTCTGCAAAGGATGGGCCTCTCGGGAGCCAAGGCCTCAGCCACACTCCTTTCCCCAGTGTTTGGAGTTGAACCCATTCTCACTGAGCTGCATCCTCAGCTTTTTTTTCCCCACCCCTTTTAAAGATAAAGTCTGTCATGCGCTAACTTGCCCAGGCTGGACTCAAACTCAAAATCTTCCTGCCTCAGCCTCCCAGAGTGCTGAGATTACAAGCCTAAATGACCACACCCAGCTGCCTTCTAGCTTTTATACTTTTCCATGTTTCCAGTCCCCTCTCACTCTTCTCCCTTCTCTCTTATTTGCTTTTCCTTCATCTGTGGCAAATCCACAAGCTGTAGTTGAGATCAGTTCACGTCATGCCGGACTCTCGTCCCTGTTGCAAGCTTTATTACTGATTAAAATCTGTCCTGAGTGCTTTGACTACTCTGTTGGTCACTGAGAAAAGGTCTCCTCCTGCCTCGCTGAGCTCTGCACTTCCCGCGTCTGTCCGAGGTGCCTGCTTCATGAAGGAATGCATGTAATGTTCACTCTAGAGAACTCAGCGAGGGCCCGGTGCCCAGACCACCCCTGGCATTCAGTCCTCCTCGGGCCAGTAGCGGGTACACCACGCTGAGCCCACCGAGCTTCCCCATAATGTCACAGAGGGGCTGACTTCCACCCACGACCTGCCCCACGCCCTGCCCTCTCTAGGCCACATAGGCATCCTCTCCTCCCCAAACACAGCCTGCAAGCGAATGTGCAGAGAAGGTTGCTAGCTCTTCAAGGTTGCGGCTTCCAAATTTGAACTTGAGCTTCTCTCGGTTCAAGTTGCAATGAGCACTGACGAAAATGTGACCTCTTCGTTCAACAATAAAGGCTCTGAGGATTTCTTAGCGATCAAGTTGCCCTTACAAAAGAAGATTCTGTTGAGTCCAGTGTAAATGAATCAGGGTCTGAAGGATTTAATTTCCCTTGAAATATTTGATGGTTTCGTGGTCAAGGAGGCATTTATTAATAATACGTATGGGGTGTCTCACTCATCCCAAAACGTTTGGAAAAGAGATGAAGATGTTTTTCCAATACCACAGTCTTGCTAGCTCTCTATTCCTTTTCCTCCTCAAATAAGGTCTGAAAGCTTGCCCTAAATATTCCCAAGATAATTTTGCACCAACTAGAAACCAACATGGTCCTAGATGAGATTAACTTGGGATGTAGAAATAAATCAGAACTTAACTTCATATCACTAAAATGAAACAAGGACAAAGAGAAAAAAATATAAATATTGTTCAAATTCATCACCCATGTTGGAATGTAGTTTCCCTAAAACATGGGCCTCGTTAGAACATGGAATATATATAGTTTCTTTTTAATGCTATTTGTTGAAAAAGGATTTGCCTATAGCCATAAATATTTCTTATGACTATCTCAGAAAGTTCCAGAGGCCAGTGGCCTTTCTGACCAAATATGGGATTCTGCTGGTTCAGAACCATCATTTACCTTTACACTTTTACTGCCTGGAATGTTTCAGGGGAATGTTGTGAGGCACCCTAAGCTCTCCAGGCTTCGAGGTATCCCTCTAATTCCAACAATTAAGGAATACATCATCATTAAAGGCTGACTTTGCTTAGGATTGAGCTAGGAAATGGAGAAAAGAGAGAAACAGTTTCCATCCCGAAGAGATTTATACTCTGGGACTAGGCACAAGATTTATACAGATGAAAATAATTTATGAGCAAGCATATATTGATACAATGTCAACTGCTAATATTTATCGTGTATTCATCAGTGATGGGCATTGTTCTAAGTGCTTGAGAAGCACTGTATCATTCTGCCCCAAATACTGTTTTATGAGGCAGATGCTGGTATAACCCGCAGGGATACAAGAGAACACATCAACAGCATGGGTTGAAGACCTTGCCCATGAGCCCAGCTGGGAAGTGGCAAATCCAAGATTCAAAGTCACCTCGGGATCAAAGGTACAGTGCAGTGGTAGAGCACTTACCTAGCTTGCTCAAGGCCCTGAGTTCCAGCCCCAGCTCTGCAAAAAATAAAATAAAATGCCAAGTTGGGCAGCTCCAGAGCCTGAATATCAAACCTTCTCCTACCACTGCCTTCAAACACGCATGTACACGTGTGAAAGTTAATGCACATGTGTGTATATACATGTATATAAGTAGCTACAGAATTATTACAGATTGAGAGCAGAGCTTGCAAATTCAGGCAAAAAGAATCACTTCAATATTTTCCATCCACTTGATGTACATTCAATTCAAAATTACAAGGTATGAACAAAACATATGTTGAATGTTTTCATTAAACATTTTATTACAGGAAAAGACACACTGCTATTAATCCCCTTTAAATATTTCCCCTTCATTGTAACACACTCATCCCATTGTTCTTGCCTCTTTCTGCAGCAGTTCTGAAGTCCTCTTTCATGAGTCTTCAGCTGTGCTGTCAAGGCTGCCTGGATGTCCTGAATCAAATTAAAATGTTTCTTTCTCATGGTCATTTTGTACTTTAGGGAAGAGTCAGAAGTCACATGGTGCCAGATTTGGTAATAAAGTGGACGGGGGCACACAGTGTTTTCATTTGACAGAAATTGAAATGTTTGACTGAATAAATGCTTGATCATTGAGGTATGATCAAAAATAAGGTGAATGCTAAAATGTTTTAATATGCATGACAGTAAAAGACACATTGCTCCTTTTTTTTTCGTACCAGGGATCGAACTCAGATCCTTGCGCTTGCCAGGCATGTGGCAGAACCAAAGAGACATTACTCTTACTCCCCCTCTAAGTACTGAGAACACTGCACACATCATTCTTGGTAAAGTCTCTTACTGTAATAAGTTTTTAAACATTTAAATGTTCACCACAGTTTTTGATCATCCCTAGTATTATTAGAGACTTGAAGTATGCAAGTTAAACAGTTAAAACACAGGCTCTGTCTGTAAAAGAAATAAAACCACGCTGAAAATACTTTTGCAGTGAAGGAGGGAAAACGTCATGCTGGGGACATAGAAATATTTTCATAAAAGATAGATTCACTGAGCTGGAACAGAACTGCACCTAAATGGGAATTTGGGAGAGTGGGATGTCTTGATTTGTGTGTGTTTATGTCTGATCTGAAGGAGACAGTTTCCATGTCACCCTTTCATGAGTTTTTTCCTTCATCTTATTTTTCTATGCCAGCCCAGCGACTTACTATAACTGACCGAGGCCTCATTCACCAAAATGAAAGATTCTCCCTCTCTAACCACGAAACTTTCACACAACAACCGCTTTCGAAGTTACACTTCTTTCTAAATTTGATTTTGAGACGCGGTCTCGCAGAGTTTCGGAAGCTGATCTTGAACTTGGGAACCTCCTGCCTCACCCCCGAGTGCTGGGATTGCAGGTGTGTACCGCCACCCCCTGGCTGTGTTCTCAGTCTCCAAAAGCTATCCCCTCCTGCCCTCCAAAGCAAGTCCAACACAGGGTCAGAGCGACAGAGAAAGCTTCTAAAGTGATTATGCCAAAACCTAGCAATAATAATAACAACAGGTTTTAACAAAAGCCAGATCTAAATAAGCCAGGTAAACTCATTTGAGACTTGAAAAATCAGGGTTTATATTACTTCCAACTCTAAACTCCTTAAAACGAACCATCATGTCTACGTTTTCACTCCTAGACTGTATCTCTCCTCCACCCTTGTTTCTTAAAAACACACATCCCGCTTAGCTTGGCTCTCTCCTCCCACCACCCACCCACCGGGACTTCCCACCCATTTTTGTCTTCCCCTTTCCAAGGGCCTGACTTGAAGTCCTAAATTCCCCTCCCACCTCTTCAGCTCTCTTTCTGTCTTACCTGGGTTGAGTTAAAGAAAGCCCCTTCCTGCTTTGATGGAGCCCAGGTGATCTTGTGTAATAAAAGAATAAGGCTGACAGAAACATAGTAAAAGCAAGAGAGGTTATTGAAAATATTCTTCTGCTAAGTAGATACATCCCCAAAATGTACACCAGGAAAATAAGTAAGGGTGTGAGTCTAGAGGAGGAAATGAAACAAAGATGGAGACTGCAGGACTTCAAAGCAGACTTCACCATCCTGTTGAGGGTGGGAAGGTTGTGCACTGATGACTTCACAATCAGAAGAAAGGGGGATCGTTAGGCATTCCTCTCAAATCAGAATCTATATCTCTGGGCACCTGGCACATACCAAGGATGCAGGACGTGTGCATTTCTACACTGGATGTTTAGCATACCTGGCTCATCCGCAGTGTGGATCACAGAGAGGCTGCAGCTCTTTGAGCTCTGCCAGATGCTCTGCTGGAGCCTGTATCACTAGGGAAAGTAAATACAGTGGACCCTTGACTTAAGAACTCAATTCATTCCTGGTTATAACTCAAGTTGGTCAGTGAAGGCTCAGGCTCCTCTACACAGCCTTCATAGTCTCTCTCCTGTACACTGGCAGATCTCAGTGTCCTTAGAGAGACACTGGCCCAGGATTTCTCAAAGAATGCCACACTGGAAAGGCTGTTGTAATGTTCCTTCCAGAACTCTTTAAGGGGTAAATCTGTATCTGAGACCATCTGGAAACACAGGTGGCCAGCATTCTGGTCCAAACTAAAAACTTTGGTCGTAAGTTAAAACTGAAATTCCAGTCCTAACCCAAGTTATTTTTATGTCAGGCCAGTCGTAACTCGAGAGTCCACTGAATACACTAACCAATCAAGGCAAAAATCATGTTTTAAATATATTCTAATTTCTGGGTGTCTCTTATAAGAAACCACTCAACAAAATGGAGCCCAATTTCTAAGCAAGTAAATTCTTCCACAGTGAGTTTAAAGGAGGGATTTTCGCCCACCTTCATCTTCAGAAGAAAAAATGAAGATCAGAAGCATGTACATTCATGTCCCCAAAATAATGATGCATAGAAAGTAAGAAAACTGTCACTGGTAAGAAAGTAATTAGTAACTTTAAATGAAAAATATGATAACTTTCATGAAAATGCATTGAAGTAACCTGCAAAGGAAAACAAATAAACATCTTCCTCCAACTTACGTAGAGAAAGAAAAAGTTGTCTAAATCTCATTCACAGTAGTAACAAGGGTGCTTTATGCTCTGCAGTTTGCTTTCTTGTGTTTGTTTTGTGACATTAGATTCTACTTGGGCAAGTACTACTGAAATTAATTATTGAAATCTGATTACTTGGTAAAGAATTATATTTTTGAGGGGCATGTATGAGCAAGCGTATTGCCATGTTAAATTTTGTTTCCTTGATTATCCGTGCTGAAAGAAAGCTTATGGCTTAAGCAAAGCAACCACCCAATGAAGCCTAGAAAGAGCCAAGAATCTGAAGCTGATTTATGCCTTAGGGCTAACCCTCTGCCTTCAACTATTTCATGACAGAAGTTTTCACTCATTCATTCTATTAATGCATTACCTTGTTATTTCACTTTGGGAGACAGAAGTATTGCAGAACAACTTGAGTTCTGAAGCAGTTTGACTGGATTCTAATCAATTCACAGCCATTCTCTTGCCCAGTGACCTTGAAAAACTTATGTAACCTCACTGAGCCCTATTTTCCCATATGCAAAGTTAATGGCAATAAGATCTCCTTTTCCAGACTCAATTCAGGCTAAAATTGTTAAATATCTAAAGTACAAAGCATACCAACTGGCAAAGAACATGAATAGACCTTTCTCAAAAGAAGACACATAAATGACCAATAGATATAAAAAAATACGGCACATCATTATCTTTAGGGAGGAGCAAGTAAAATCACAATGAAATATCATCTTATACCTATTAGAATGTTCACTACCAAGAAAAGATGAACATTAACAAGTGTTGGTAAGTGCTATGGCTTATGTCTAGATGTTTCCCCAAAGCTTCATGCACTCTTACATGTGGCTTTCTCAGAGGCAGCTAAATCTGGAGTGTGTGATGCATGGTGCAATGCTAGGCCTCAGGGCACTAGGATTATGGGCGTGAGTACTGCCTGCCCTTCGCAGTCAGAATAAGATAAAAGGTGCTGTTAGGGTTCCCTGGTTGCTTTGCTGTCTTCCACCCCCATGAACTATTCTCCCTCTGCCACGTGCCACCCTGCCTTGGAGCCATGGACTGGAACCTCTACAAACTGTGAGCTAAATAAACCTTTCCTCCTTTAACTTTGGGTGTTGGGTATTTTGTCTCAGCAACGAGAAAAGTAAGACAGTGAAGATATGGAGAAAAGGGAACCCTTGTATACTCTAGTTGGTAATAAAATTAATACAGCCATTATGGAACACTGTGTGGCAGATCCTCAAAGAACTAAAACTAGAATTACCATATGATCTAGCAATCCCACTTCTGGATATTTACCCAAAAGGTTACAAATCAGTATGTCAAAAAGACATGTGCTGTCCCGTGTTCATTGCAGTATCATTCACATCAGCCAAGTTATAGGGTCGCTCTTAGTACTCAGCAGCTGAAGAATGGAGTACATGCACACGATGGAATCCTACTCAGCTTCCCAAAAGAAAGACATTGTGCTGCTTGCCACAGCATGGATGGAACTGGAGGGCGTTATGCTAAGGGGAAGAAGCCGAGCACAGGACAGATGCTGCATGTTCTCACTCACATACGGGATGCAAAACAGCTGAACTCAGGAGTGAGGGAAGACTCTGCAGAGGCCAGAAGGATGCAGGAAATGGAGAGACACTGGTCAAAGAGCAGCAAGCCTCGGTTTCACCAGAGAAAGTAGTTGGGGTTTTTTAGATCTACTCCACAGCACGATGATACAGTTGATAATATCATGTTGTATATTTCAAAATCACTGAGAGTAAATTTCCAATGTTCTTCCCACAAAAAAATGATGACTATGATATTGACTTAATTATTCTACATTCTACTCAGAAATCATAACATCATGCCATAAATGTATACAAGTATAAGGCCGGGGATTTAGCTCAGTGGTTCCGGCGCCTGCTGTGCAAGCGCAAGGTCCCTAGTTTGATCCCTGGTACCAAAAACAAAATGGATATAAGTATAATTTCTCAATTTGCAATATAATTTCTAGAATAAATTAATAAAGCATAGCACTTAGGACAGGGTAAGTGAAGAAACATGCGTTAATTTTTTCTTTTAATGTTTTGCATTCCCAACATGATAAAGTCAAGATTCCCTATCAGGCCTGGATGCTTTCTGAAGCAATCCTGGCCTACGTTGCCTAAGTAATACTTTCCATTTGAGCCGATATTTTTTCCGCACTGCCTGTCATACATTGGACCTGTCCTTAACAACTGGTCTAGACTAGTTGTTCTTGAGCCTGACCATAGCTAGACCCTGCTGGGCGCTTTCAGAGCAATATCCATGCCTGCGCCCTCTCCAGACCAATGGAGAGGCCAGTGGATCCTCTGCATCTTATTCCTTTTCAGTGCTCTGAGTGATGGCCCCGTACCTGTGCAATTGAGCACCCTGAGCTAGACCTTCCTGTATCCCCTACCTTAGGAAAGGGATAAAGTAGGAAAGAGAGGTGAGAGGAATCTCTTTCCAGCATTTGAGTTTCAAACACCTATCCTGTGGAAAGAGCACAGGATGTACAGGGAAATTTTTTGGAAAATGAATAAAGACTAAAAGCCAAGTTTCTCAACCATCAACCCCTGCATCCCACCAATCCCTGAGGATTACAAAAAGCCCTGGTTGAGAAGGAAGGAGGGAAGGGGGCCTTGGAGGCTGGGAGTCCCTGATCCCCCTGGGGCCGGGGAGGCCCCCTCTGTAAGAGGCCCCTTCCTCCACCCCGGGAGCCCCAGAGCCACTGGCCCGGATGACCAGGGTCAGGCAGGCTCTGGGTCATCTAACGAGATGCCAGTCTGTGGAGCTGGCACCTGACGGCCTGAGACCCCTCCTCCGCTCCTACCAGTGTCCACCCGGTCCCTGGGGCTTGGGGAAAACTTAAAGAAATGGAAAGGGTCCTGGATTGAGGGAGACTCAGTGTTCTTCACTGGCAGAATGAGAGCTTTTAAAAATAAATTGAAGCCGGAAGTGGAGATGCAGGCCTGTTATCCCAGCACTCTGGGAGACCCAGCCAGGAGGGTCACAAGTGTGAGCCCAGTCCAGCAATTTAGTGACTCAGTGAGACCCTATCTCAAAATTTTAAAGATAAAATAAAATCAAAAGAGCTGGGGTTATAGCTTATTGTGAAAGCCCTTGGACTCAATACCCAATAGCACAAGTAAAGTTGATTCATAAAGAATAAATGGAGGCACGTGCCCCTTGCACCTAAAACTGTGAACGGAGATTTTTTTGCTTTGCTCGTTACTTTTTGTCATGCATGCATTTTAGCCCAGAATTCCAAGCCCACCTGCAGATCCTTGTTGGGCTGCCCTGAAGGCTTTGCCCATCCTTCCCCCACTTCTCCCTCAGTCTCTGGCCCTTGAGCTTGGAATGCCCTACCACCTCCATGGAGATGGGCCCAAGCTTTCCTCTGACTTTCCCAGGAAAAACTCATTCCCTGCTACCCCTCTCACATCCCTAGAGAACTGTAAACGAAGCTCCCGTGATTGGCTGCGAGGAGAAACATGACGGTACAAATGTATGCACATAACACACATATACGTGTTCGTGCCTGCGTGTGTACATAAGCTTGTACATGGGACCCTCAAAACTCTCACCTAGGGGCCGGGGATTTAGCTCAGTGGTTCTGCTGCCTGCCTTGCAAGCACAAGGTCCTGAGTTCTATCCCCGGTACCAAAAAAAAAACAACTCACCTATCACGGGGTGTGGAATCTATCTGTCACCTCCACTAAACTGCGAGCCCCTCAAAGGCCAGAATCATTCACACTCACTTTGTCTTCCCAAACCCTGCCCATGGCAAGGGTTCCAATCTTTTGGCACAGGAGTGGATGTACACATTAATTAAATGATAAAGAATTATTATGAGCAAGCCACAGCGCTATTTCTTTAAAACAACAGAAAAATGTCCAGTGTTGTTTTTTGAAAAGCTCACTTCTGATATCCCTGGAGGTATGTAAGTAATAAGAAGTCATTCTCTCCACTAGTGTCATTCCTCATATTGTCACCCATGTCGCAGACTGCTTCTACTTCAGTCAGAATAGATGGAACAGCTAGATAACCAAAACCCACGAAAATCATTTCCATCTTGGCCTCTTTAGGCCAAAGATATTTCTCAGTTTCTGCATATGCACTGCTTCTGCCTTCAGTTCATCAGTAGAAAATAAGTTGGGCAACTGGCCGTAACTATGGAATTCAGAGTGGCAAATGCCTAATTTGTGCCCAGTAGCAAATAAACGGATTTCCTCCATGAACTAGCCATACAGTGGTCACATGCCCTCAGAATTCACCTGGATCCCTGAAACATTTCTAATGCCCTCTCTCATGTCTGATGCCAAGGAAGGAGTCAGAGTGCTAAGTAGGAAACTACATGCTAAATGAAGGAAACGAATGAATGTAGAGAACAGCTTCAGGGGAAAATGCTCATTAATTTGGGAAATCAGGGGTGGGGAAGAGCAGGGTGCATAGGAGAGTTGGGAATTCAATTGTTTTACTTTTTTTTTTACTTTTTTTTTTTTTTTTGGTACCAGGGATCGAACTCGGGTCCTTAGGCTGTCGAGGTAGGTGGTGGAACCACTGAGCTAAATCCCCGGCCAAATTGTTTTAATTTTTTAAATGACCTGATTGGACCCCCTGGTTTTCAGGGGTGAAATCTGAGCTCCCTCCTGGTGCTGGGTGTTTGTTGCAATGGAGATGCACTGTGAGCACTGTGAGCTCCGAGTCCCTCTCGCCTGTCCCCAGCCGGCCACTCCCTGCGCCCAGTTCTTCAGGATGAAGGGCTCATCTCGCTGACACCCTGGCCGTGGCCCTGGCCTGGGAAGTGTCAGTTCTAATGAGCAGGAGGAGAGACCGAGGCTCCTCAATGGGCCTGGAAGAAAGGAGGACGCCAGCAAAACGCCATTCGCCCTCCAGACCCCATTCAGAGGCGCGGCCGGGCCCAAAGACAGGTCCCCCAGCGTTGTGTGCGCAGCCGCCTTTGGGGGCAGTGATCCGTGCAACGTGGGGGTGGCGGATCCGACCCTCAGGGTCAAAGACAACACCTGCTAGGGCCGGGACAATGGGCCATTCCGGAGTCAGCCCGTGCCACGTGCTCTTTTCCACAGCCAGGAAAAGAGAATCTCATTTCTCTCGGAACGTGAAAGGGACGCTATTACAGATGGAAAGCCAAGGATCCGCGAGCCCCACACATGCTGAAAATCATGCACATTATCACATCGTGCTTCCACTGCGGCGGGCGGTAGACACGGCTCACATGAGCGGCAGAAAGAGGCGTGGATGTGGATGTGGACGCGGACATGCATTCCCCGTGTTCATCAAGTACCCAGAGCGCTCAGGGGCTCAGCTCTCCCACCAACGCGTGACTTCGGGTAAGTCGAGGCATGTGCATCTCTGCGGAATGGAGAAAGCTCTAACTGCACGACACCCAAGGGGCTTCAGAAATGCAGCTTCTCTCTGCCTTGTCTTCAGTTGCATCCTTCATTAAAATTTTGGACTTTTTCCCTTTTTTTGGTACTGAACACGGGGCCTCACATGTGAGCACTCTACCACGCCCCCCTTTCTTGAGGCAGAGTCTCACTTAATTGCCAGGCTGGTCTCCAACTTGTGATCCTCCTGCCTGAGCTTCTTGAGCAGCTGGATTACCAAGGAAATAACAAAACCCCAAGTCAACATCATTCCACTTCTCCCCTTTATGAAGAAAGAGCCCCAAGCTCGTGCTTCAAACTTTTTGTCAATAATGTTCCACGAAATACCAGAGAGGTAGCCTTCTCCTTCCTGAAACATGAGGTACGATCGTCTTGCTCGTTATTTAGGCATCATAAAACATCCCAGACACTCTTCAGTTTTTCTCAAGACAAATCAAAGTATAATAAATGAGGTTTTGCATACTGGGAGGATAACAGTGATTTTTTTTTAAATCCTCCCCTAAATTACTCTAAGTCTAATTTGTGTTCCCGTATTAAGATGAATACTGATGGCTGATAAGAGAGTACTCACCTATGCTTTACTTGTTCAAGGGCCTAACAGTCGCAGCATTGGGATGGGCTTTTTCAAGAAAAACTGTACTGAAGGATTTTATTCTTGCACATTTAACCAAAATCTGGGCCTGTGTGAGCGCATCGATAGACCCCTCGCCGGGCCTTGAAAGCTAGCTATGAAAGTGAGAAGCCAGGAATGGGGCTGTGGCTGGGGCAGAGTGCTGGCCTCGCACGCGGGAGTCCCTGGGTTTGATCCTCAGCACCAAAGAAAGAAAGAAAAAAATGAGAAAGTGAGACGCCAAGGAGCTGAAGTATCGTTCACTGGTGGGAAAAGTGCCTCTCACCGGGTACAGACGCCTGCAAAGGAAGGGTATGGAGGAGAGCCAGGCGGACCCTATCCCCAGGCAGCCGTGAACACGGTTGTGCGTGGGTGCTTCCACCACATTCTCTTTGCAGCTGTTCCCCACTCCTGAGCAATAAAGGAAGAACCAGATGATGTCAGCTGTCCCGTGGGGAAGTGATGACTCACCTCCAAGGCCACCTGGAAGCCCTGCCTCAGGACCCGCCTGAGAGGCAGGGAGGTGCTCCCATCCACATCGTTCCTCAGGCAGCAGGAGGAGAGAACACAGGCTGAGAGAGGCGGGCACGTGGCAGTGCCCCCTTCCACACTGCCTTTGCCCCCTGGGTCCCCTGGGTACGAGGGCCCAGGTCATCTTCCCAGTGCTTTGTCCTGGGACTCCCGGTGAGCTCGCGTGCCGCGTACTGCTCACTGCCATGCGGCTGTGTGTCCCAGGCAGGCCTGGCCGGAGGAGGCGGTGATGGCCGCAGGGACAGCACCGCGCCTGGAACCGCCCGTGGGGCCCGGTGCCTCTGAGGCCCATCGAGGCCCATCGAAGCAAGCTGCAGGTACTTGCTGGGAACAGACCGGCCGCTGTCAGGACCCCTCCGGAGGGCGCTGCCCTTCCCGGCTGAGGAGAGTGAACGGCTGCCACAATGACCTCTTTATCCATGCTTAAACACCCTCCCCCTTGCAACTCCTTGCTAACAAGTACAGCTTATCTTTATTTACCAGGGAATGCCTTTCCCTGCTGAGATTCCAGAAGGCCAATGGAGGGAAGCAGAGAGAAAAGCATTTTCTACAAAATGACAAGGAGACAGCACTTTTCTATCTAAAAATACACAGACGTCCTTCCTGGTGAATGCGAACTTGCTATGGGTCATTTGGGGACAGCTTTGAAAAAGTTAAGAGAACTCCGCGTAGCTTGTGATGGACAGGGCTCCCGGTTAACTCTTCGCCGCTCTGTTCATCTTACACCAACTGAGCTAAACACCACGATGCAAAAGACATTTTAAAGCCAGCTGGTCTAGCCCCTGCCTCTGAGCTGGGTTCCACTGAAACAGTGCAAACTCCTAGATTAAAGGAGATTTATAAGTGCTCTTGGCTCCCAGTCCTTCCCCACAATACGCCAGCAACAAAACCCTTCCTCGGAGTACACACCCTCGGAGTACACACCCTCGGAATTTCTTTTTCTGAAACTCACTTCATAACTTCCGTGATGCTTTCATGTTTACAATGCTTCCTTGCATAGATGGATCCTACGCAGTACAAGAGCACTCAGTTGGTATTTTATTTGGTGGAACTTTAGAATACCCTGGAATATATACAAACCACAGCTTGCATAAATACATAATAGAAGGTACAAGAGTTGTTGGTCTCCTAAAAATAATAAAAAGAGTTGGTCTCCTAATCTAGAAGCCCGTCCCCTGGCATAATTATAAAGACTGGACAGGAAAGGTTTCAGCACCATAAAAGCCAGTAGGCCTCTCAGACACTCCAGTTTCTATCCCAGCTGCAGGAAAGCACATTCCCAAGAGGGTGTGGTTGGGAAAAAGGCAGTCCGCTGAGTCACAACATGGCCAGAGAAATCTTTCCAGAAAATAAGCTATGGTCCACCTGGACCACCTCCCAAATGCCGCTAAATCCCAGGGCCCACAGAGCTGTGAGATACTGGGGCAGGAAATAAGCCTTATTCATTTTGAGATCTTCATATTAGGCACAGGGACTGGTGGGGGATGGTGGTGGTAGCGGCTGTATTGTGCTGAGTCTTGTGGAGTGTACCCAGGACTCTGTGAAATCCTTCACACACCTTAATTCATTTATCCCTCAAAGCAGTGAGGCAGGTAGTATCAACAGCCTTATTCTGGGGGAACTCAGTAGCAACTCACCCATCACCCCAAGTCGTGTCTCTGGTGAGTGACGGAGATGGGATTCAAACCCAGGATGTTCTGACTCAGTTGCTATGAACTGATCTATTGTGACAATATAGCCTGCTCCATGGTAGACGCTTAATAGATTCATGTGGAGCAAAACTGAATGGACGTCACAGAATTTGGTGGGATGATGCTTCTCTCCTCCTCCCAACTCCCATCTAACTTGCAAAGGCACCTGTTTGTTTCAGATCAACAAACATTGTGATGATGATGAAGATGATGATGATGATATTCTTATGGTCTTACTGTTCCAAAGTCCCTTGAAGATAAGACAGCATATTCTTCCCAGTCCGTGTTTTACGATAATCCTTTCATCCTTACAATAGTACTGAAAGGAATGTGTTATTATCCCCATTTTTCAGAAGAAGAAACTTGCAGAGAGGTGAATGACTAGTCTGTCTGCCTACTATTTTTCCACCTTGCTCTGTGAAGAACAGACTACTTCCATTATCCAGCACTCAGAATTCCACATTATCCAGGACCTTTGGGTATTATTTATCTTACCTTCTTTAAGTACCTAGCTCTCTGTCCTTCCTGGCCATGGGAAAATCAGAGAACTCTTGTAGATGAGGGACAGGGAGGACAGATGTGACACTCCTGGTATGGTCTGGTTTTCTTCTCATCTCAATTGCTTGGACAGACTACAGAAAAACAGCAGCAGAAGTCAGGGGGCAGGGGCCAGGCTGTTTATGTGAGAGGGCTGGACGCAGAAGGAAACCCCACTGCCTCTGGCCCGTATGCTCTGCATCCTAGCACGGGCTCCACAGCACTGTTGACATTTCCCGAGTCTGCTGGCTGGACCAATAGGTCCCGCAGAGTTTCCACAGCTGTGGTGTCCGTGGGGGAGATGGACCGATTTCTCCAGCCGCCTCGGCTCCCAGCGGGACAGCAGTGTCTCACTGGGTCCTAACACTGTCACTGTCCAGTGCCACCCCCACTTCTAGGGTTAGAATGTTCCACTAGAACCCATGGCATCTCCTGGATGTTCACTCCCACCTTTCACGCCTTTTTGTGGCTGAAATCACCCAGAGATATAGCTTAAAAATACTGTAGTTACATTCTCCACTTTAATTCAGATCTTCCAAACTCTCTGATAGCACTTATTCTTACATACAATTGGCTTTCCACTTGGTTGGAAGCAACAAGATAAGGGTCATATCTCGCCCAAGCACCCGACAGATTGGCCTGTAGTAGATGCTCAATAAGCATTTGCTGAATGGATGTTGAAGGTCATCAAGAAAGACTCAGGGAATGGGGAAAAAATAAGAACCAAAATACATCATGTAAAGGTACAAGTTCCCAATGATAAATGTAAATGTATTGTATACCTAAAATGTACCAATGAAAGAATTTAAGGGAAAAAAGAAAAGAAAGACTCATTTGGTGGTGGTCTTTGGGGACAAAGTATGAAAGGTAATGGAGGAAATAAAATAGGGGTGTCCACCTGGTCCCCAGCTCTCAGTAGAGCTAAGATCTTTGCACCTGACGAAAGGTATCAGGCCATGCTGGTGGGATCCTGTAGCGACTCAAGAATTACTAGTGAGTTGGAGGGTGCATATTTTGATATCTAGACCCTGAGTACTGGTCATTTCAGCACAAATGAGATGGGCAGTTGGTGATGGGACAGCAGATGTGAGGAAGCTGGAGTCAGACTGTGAAAATGTGGTCCCATGGACATTGCTGGGACAGGGAAGACCTGCTTCAGACACAGCTGTTCCTCTCACTCCCAGCAGGGGAGTCTGCGGCGCATAGCTGCACTGCACAGCAAGGGCCAGCCTTGTTTTTTGCATACACTCTTGGCCTCGACTCCCAGCCTTAGCCTCCCATTCCATTCTACTGAGGCAAGTCTCAGTTCCTCATCTGTGGAGCAAAATACCACAGGCTTCACGTTTGGAAACTCATATCATCTGAGTCAAAACCGGAAGAGGCAAGATCTAGCATCCCCCAGGTCACAAAGGAGGAAACTGGGGCAGCAAAAGGTTTCATTTCTGGCCCCTAGTCATACATGCAGTAAGTTACTGTAGTCTCAAGATGTCAACACAGGTGGCCCGAGTTCAAACCCTGCCTCTCAGACAAAAGAACCATAAGGAAGTGATTTGTCAGGGAATTCAAACTTCTCAGAACTGTGACCGTGAGGGAAATAAGTTGTGGATCCTGGTGAACTACACAACTTGTCTAGGAAATTCTATTTCAGACTGATAAGGTAGGGCAGTTATAAAATCTTCCTCCTGGGCACCCTCTGAAGGCGTTCCGGAGCATTCCCCACTGTGGCCGGTAGATGGCAGAAAGGGACCAAAAAAAGGCCGGGAAACCATAGTGAGGCACCCCTACCCACAGCGGGTCCCCGACTGCAGGGACAAAATGCACTTTGCCTGTAATATAGTTTGCTTAAAGTAACAACTCCTCCCTCACAGGGAGCTCCTGGGCAGAAACTGTCATCTTTGCTTGAAATTCCTCAGCCACAACGTCCTCATAAGGGAGGAGGCAACTCTGCAGCGTCCTGGGGAGTCCTCTCCCCGGGACTGTCTTCCTGCTCTGGCCACTGCTGACCAGCCCCGCCCGAGCTCCTCGCCAGCCCAGTGTCCTTCTGCTGCAGGGAAGCTCGGGGCTGCACGATGGACAGCCTGGGAGGGTCGATCTGGAAAGATCTGGAAAGATGGATTCCTGCTAAGACAAAGGCCTGCAGATGGTCCCGTCAGTTAGGCAGTGCTGAGCGCCTACTACGCGCACGGCTGCAGGCTTCACAAAGCACCAAAGCCTTTGGTTCACCAGCAGCTTTGCACTGGGGCCACATGAGCCAGGAGAGAAGTTAGGGCCCTCGATTCACCCCTGAGGAGCACTTGCTGTGAAAGCAATCCTAGGGCCATCTGGTGTGATGGAAAACCTCAACCCAGAAGGCATGAGGAAAATATGTGGTAACGTAAACTTAATCTTCTGAACTACAAAGAAGCATTTTAATGATCAAGAGAAAAAATTTAAAACTGCTAACTTTGTGACAAAGGACTCATGTTCTTAAATATGAATAATATCCTAAAAACTCAAAATTTAAGTCAAAAAGGTTTTATGTCAGCCAGTCCTACAAATCAATCATATTAACCGGCAAAGGTCATCAGCTGGGAGTTCACAAGCCAAAAAGTAGGCAAGGGCCTATAAAATGTTGGAAAGTGCTCAATTTCATGTACAATAAAAAAATGGGAATTGGGGAGTTCAGCCATCTCCTGGAGAATTGGTAAGGTAAGTGAAAAAACTTTTTCAAGAACAATTTGACAACATTTGTGAGCACGTTTGCCTCTCCTTGACACAGAGATTCTCTCTCCTCTGCCCTCAACCCACCCTGGGCCCCACCCAGCCCGGTCTGGGAGCAGTTCCCCTCCCCATAAACTGGCAAGAGTCCCTCAGAGATGCCTTCCCTGACCACCTACCCAAAAGCAGCAACCTGAGCATTCGCTCTTCTTTTTCCCTGCATTGCTGTTCTCAGTATCTGTTACTGTCTGTCACCACATCTGTTTACTTGTTTGTTATGTCAGATGCATTGGCATCTAAGAGCCATAAGGACAGGATCCATCAGTGCCTTCAGTACAGTATCCTGGCACCAAGAACATTTCCTAGCACATACCAGGCTCTCAAGAGTAGGTGTGGAATGGATTTATGTAGGACTTTGCCTTACAGAAGTATTTAGAGGTGTTTGTGCACCTATATGTGTGTATACACGTGTGTGTGTGTATTCCATTAAATGTGCTTTAAAGGAACTGGTTACCTCCACTTTCTCAAATTAAAAAAGTGGGGGGTGGGGGGAAGAATAGCTGCCTCATATGGCTTTTATGAAAATAAAATACAATAAAACCCACTACTTGGTGTACAGACAATGTCGATAAATGTAAGTTGTTGGCAGCTACGCATCACTTTGTACCCATTAAAAAGAATGAGTTACATCAAATGTATCAATATGCAACACATCAACAGATTTAAATCCCAAAGTTGCAAAGCAATATGAATAATACATCTCAAAAAAATGCCCTGAAGAAGTCTAGAGAAACACTCCAATCTGATGGGTGGCTGTGGAGGAAACCTACCATGAAAATTTTTCACAGAGAAAGACCTGAGGAAGGCCAAGGCGAGGGGCATGTTACTTTTTTACTTTATGCTTCTCCACTGTTCAAATGTTTTGCAAAGCGTTCACTATGTGTTAATTGGCTCAGTATTACTGTAGCAAATACCTAAACATAAAAAGAGGAAAAGGTTGTTTTGGCTCAAGATTTCAGAGGTTTCAGCCCATGCTCAGTGGGTCACCTTGCTTTTGGTCCTGTGGTCAGGCAGCACAATATGGTGGGAAGCATGGGGTAGAGAAAGCTGCTCACTCCATGGCAGCCAGGAAGCAGAGAGAGTCGGGAAAAGAAGAAGTCCCACAAGCCCCTTCAAGGCCACACTCCCAATGACCTAAGACCCCCCACAAGGCCCCATTTAAAGGTTCCTCCACCTCTCAGTAGCCCCAAGCTGGCGACCAACCTTTAACACACGGGCTTTTGGAGGACGTTTTATATCCAAACCATATCAACTACTTTAGCAATATTTTTTAACCTTGAAAGAAGATAAGGACTGAGAACCAGAGGACCCAGATGCTCTGTGACAATCAGAGTTCTACTCTGAGGTGAGACTGAAGCAGAAAAATGAGTTGAGCTTCCAAAAAGTTAAGGTCAAATGGCTAGCAGAATTTTGCCCCAAGATACCTACAGTTTTCATAGGTGAGACTTGGCACTAAAGTTTTAAGTAAGTGGACAAACATATGCTACTCAAGTTTGATGAGAGCATTCTAATTGTTAGATTTGGTTGTATAAACAAGATCAAAATGCAGGGCCTTGTACATCGTGGTTCCTGTTAAATACCATGTGGGTCAGAACTTACACAGAGAGGAACACCATTAGGATTGGGGAGAGTTATTAAATTGCACTTGCTATTTGCTCTTCTTCAATGAACAAATATTTATTGATCTTCTATCATGTAGCAGACACTGCTCCAGGCACAAGATAGAACAGTACCGGCTAGATTTCCTCTTTACCCCCAGAATTCCTTCCTTTCTCCTGCAGTGCCCTCACATCAGCCAGGACTTTGGGCAGCCTGGTAATTCAGGTACCATGCTTGTTATCTCCAGTATTGTATCGTTTTGTCTGCAATTAAAAGTATAAAGGAGTGGAAACATAATGGCTATCTTTAAGTTTGAAAACTTAAATAGATTCTCTCATGGGCAATAAAATGGCAAGAGAGTTGTCCCCACAGAGCATTATTATGGAAGGACAATCCTGATGAGACAGCATCCTGGTGTCAGAAGCTGTACTGCACCATGCATATTGCAGGAATGAATGCTACAAGATCCCTAAGCAGAAAAGTCCTACTTTTAGTGCAAAGTAATCCATCACCTAAGGAGAGGATAACCTAGAAGGAAAACCTGTACATGAGAGTCCAGGTTTCATGGGCTCTTCTCAGACATTACATACTTGAGAGACACATGTCCCAGGCAGCAGTCATGGGAGGAGACATGAATAGGGGAAAGTAGACTGAGGTATAACTTCAGTCATGCCCAGCTCCCAAAATTCATACACACTTCTGCTCAGTTCCATCCAGGTGTCTTCCTTACTCTCATTCTAAAATTCAATGAAGAGTTTTAGGGATGACAAAGACATTTCTGTTATTTTTAAAGAGAAGATATTTGAATGCTGTTCTCTGTAACCATAAACCTTTCAAACTTAAATTCTGAGTTCAAAGATAAACTACTCCCAAAAAGCTTTCCAAAGGATTTTCACTTTAATTCAGCAATTCCTGCACTTGACCTTCACTCCTCTGGATTTTCCCCACAGGTTTGCACATCCCTTCCAGCCTTCCCCTCTACCTGTCTCTCCCACTCGTCAGTATGGTTCAGGGCTGGGCAGGTCAGGCAGGAAGAACGTGCACCGAATCAGCAGGAAACTGGAGGGAGGCATCTCTCGCCTCCTTCCTTGACCTCCACTCCCCAGCATAGCTGTGGGAAAGATAACGACAAGTTTGCTGTGGAGGAACGATTCAAGAGAAGGCCATGCTCGTAGTAATAGGCTGTCATTCTGAATGTGCCAGGCTGAACCTCAAATGGAATAAGAGGACTTCCAGCAGGGACATTCACCCAAGACCTAAATCACATGCCTTTCTGAGAAAGGTGACAAGCATGGTCATAAATTTAAAACTTAAGACTTAAACTTTAAAAGTTGTTTGTCTCAATTCTGCGGAGTGTACCAGTAATTATTCGTCACCGCTTATACTCAGTGGTGTTGCTAAAATATTATAAAGATAAATTTAATTTTTTTTGCCCCAGAGGAGCTAAAAGAGCCTCCTTCACTATTCCAGGAAACAGTCTCCCCCAGCGGCAATTGAAGAAACAATTTAGAAAAATCCCCACTCTTGAAGGCCCTGAGTTTTCCAGATAGAGAACCCACAACTCCCAGGAAATGAAACAATACAAGACACATCCTGGTAAAGTTCCAGAACACTGGGCACTAAGAGAAGATCTAACCTCAGAGATAAGAAAAGTATATGCTTATTTTTAAAAGATCAGAGAGGGCTGGGGTGTAGCTCTTCAGCAGAGTGCTTGCCTAGCATGCTTGAGGACCTAGGCTCCATTCTTACTACCACAAAGGTTAAAAAAAATCAGGAATAAGATTAACATTGTAGGAAAATATAGGCATAATTCATCATATTTTTGAGGGAAAAATATCCCCAACATAGAATTCTCTACATTGTAAAACTATTAAAAAGACATATTCAGACATTCAAGGTCTCAAATTTTCCTTCTGTGAACCCCTCTCAGGAAGTTTCTAGAACAAGGAAGAGGAAGACAATGGATCCATGAAAATGGGGACCTGACTCGAGAGGAACACATAGGAAGTCCCCAAGATGTTAGGGAAAGAGCATCCTGGGATGACTGCTCTGTCCCAGCCCAGAATGGCACAGGTCAGAAGCCTCTCAGGAAGCTGTCACCTAGGGGAAGAAAGAGACAGAAGGAGAGTGAGGCATGGAAAGGGGTGGAAGGTTGAATTAGTGTGCAGGAAAAGAGACATAATCACGATGTACTATATGGCTTGTGATTGACCCTGTGAGTAGCATTCCTATCCTTGACATTGTGTAAATACTAGATATGAATCTAAAGTATAAATTTAGCCAGGCTTGGTGGTGCACATCTATAATCCCAGTACTCTGGGAGGCTGAGGCAGGAGGATTACAAGTTCCAGCCCAGCCCAAGCGAAATAGAAACGTCTGGAGACCCTGTCTCAAAAATTTAAAAATAGGGCAGAGGATTTAGCTTAGTGGTTTTGCCACCTGCTGTGCAAGCGCAAGGACCTGAGTTTGATCCCTGGTACCAAAAAAAAAAAGTTAAAAAATAAATAAATAAAAAGGGCTGGGGATATAGCTCATTGTGAAAGCCCTGGGTTTCATTCCCAGTACTGGAGGGGGAGGAGGGATAGAGCTAGTGGAAGGAAGGAGAAGGAGAAGAAAAAGGAGGGAGGGAGAACTTAACTATAGTATGAGGATGCTGGCGGGTGGACAGGAAGCAATATTTGCATTATGGAGGTAGCCAGTGAAAGAGGGGTAAACCTTTGTCTTCCATGGTAAAAATCCATTGAAACTGAAAAATTACAAAGTGCATGAAAATGAGAGGGAAAGGCAGATGAGCCGGGAGCCTTTGACGCCTGCAGACACAGAGGCAGGCAATACATTGATGGTTTTCATGCAAAGCCTTGCACAACCACTTGACTTTTAAAACCCTGTGCACCTGTATCTCTAATTGAAAATGTAAGACTCATCATGATTTAGAGGAAACTCCGTCTTTCTCAGCCATTATTGCTATAGTTTCAGAAAGATGACAGAAAGAAACAGTTAAATCATGAGCTCAGAGTCAAGTTCTATCTGAACTCAAATCCTGTAGTCGTCACTGCCTAAGAAAATGACTTGTCACTCCTGAGCCATAATTTCCTCATCTCTAAAATGAGAGAAACAGTAGGCATACAGCCTTCTTATGTGACCGTATGAGGTAAAGTGACAATGTATGAAACGCACATAAAAAGCTCTCAATCAGTGTCAGATGTTGTCATCATTGATCGATAAACAGCTAAATAAGCAGGAGAGGTCTGGTTGTCATACACAGACGCAGCCATAGCTGTCAGTTCGCCTGGCTGTCTGGAGCCGGCCACCCTTCATAGCTCAGCGCATGCTCTGCGGCTCGGCACACAGGAAGGTCTCGATGGCTACTGGTAGAATCGATGAATGAATGCATTCATACATACCTGTGTAACACCAAGCCTCTTTGGATATTTGGGGACCAATTCAACCACAGGGAGATTCATGGACTTAGTAACTGGGGCAGAGCTTGTTGTCTTTCGTGTCTTAATATTTGAATCCCAGGTTTCAGCCAGATGCATGGCTGCCAGATGGAAACACAGCTTCCTGCTAGCCAGTCTTTGCTAGTAAAACTTCCCTCGATAATCCGTCTCCCCTGGCTGCTTGGTCCTGGGCCACCATCACCCCTGCACCAAGCCCTGTTTTGAGCTGGCCCCAAGCTTTTGCCCAAAGTATAGATAAATGTTTCCTTCATTCTTTTGCTTAATTTAATTATCTACTGAAAACTCTCCACTTGCTCTTATCCAAAAGGCAAAGAAGCCATTATGGAAACATCTCTACTCTTAGAATTTAGTTTAAGATGGGATGGTTGCCAAGGGAAGCTTTAAGGTTTTCTCCTTCTCACTCCTTGAGGATGCGTCCACTCAGTTATGGGCCATCTCATCTACCTGTCAGCCATGCCTCTGGTGTCACTGTAATACAGGGACAGGGAAAACAGAACTGACAAGAAAGGCAAAATAGATTTCAGTGTGGAGAGTGAAAAGTAAAGAATCCTTTTAGGTGGGAAAAATCTAAGCTTTTTCACCACAAACCAAAGCTAGAAGATGTGGGAAGCTGCTAGACTCTTCTGTGTCATTAACTAGATCTTTCTTTCAAAGAATTGATTCAACTTGTAACAAAAAAAACGGTCTCGCTTGCTGTATTTGCTTGAGTTGCCATAAGAAAGCACCACAGGCTGGATGGCTTAAATAATAGAAATTTATTTCCTCGAACCTTAAGGGTTAGTAGCGCAAGGCCACCTGACGGAGGGTTGGTGTCTTGCGCGGAGCCTCTCTGTGGCTTGCAGATGGTCACTTTCTCTTCGGGTAGGTCTTTACATTGTCTTTCCTCTGTTCGAGGACCTCCTAGGTGTCTTTGTGTGCCCCAATTTCCTTTTCTTATAAGGACACCAGTCAGATCAGACCGAGCTCCATTCTGAAGGCTTATGCATCCCATTCTGACATACTGGATGTTAAGGCTTCAAATAGGGGCACAAGCCAGTCCCTAACACCCATTTTCCCCCCACTGAATGAATGACGGTGACAATCAACGTGTGGAGAAGGAAGTTCATCTCCTCACAGGAAGCAGGGACAAAACCGAGAGTGTTGTTGTGTGAATGTTTGGAATCTGTGTGACAAATGCCAAGAAGAGCATGCCCACAGCATAAGCTCCCGGGAAGAAGGAATAAGAAAGAGGTGCTTTGGCACCAGATGCAGGAAGGTGAGCAGGTGGAGTCTGGGTTTTAAGAGCAGAAGTGGCAAACTCCAGTGTTTCTGGAGCTCCAGGAGGTTATGTTAAGGGAACCTCTGCCAGGTGACACAGGCACAGATGTAGGGGACAAGAAGACAGTGGCAGATGCCCATCAAAGGGAAACTCGGGGCCTTTTCTAAAGGAGGAAAGAGCCGCTCAGCTCCATGAAGACTGAGTGGTCCTTATGATTGCTGTTTCTCACCTTCCAAAGAAGCCAAAGTCTAGACTTTCTTATGCTACTCTCCGGATATTTAAATGATAACTTTAATTTTTTTAAAAACTATTCAAGTCAGTCAGAATTCACTCCCTGACCAAGCTGGATGCTCAGTCATGAGTTTTAATCTTGTCCAGAAGTTTCTGAGCTCCAAAGCAACCTAAGGAGAAGAGCTGGAAGCAGTCAGCCACCCTATTGTCACCTCTCGTCACCAGAAGGTGGGTCTGGGGGATTCTGTCCAGGATCTTAGTGTCGTGAGCAAAGACTCAGACAAGACACAAAGGAAAGGAAGCAGGATATGCGTTTATTGAAGGTGGGGTGAGAGCGAGCAGGTGAAAGGGGTCACAGCCGCCGGAGGGTAAGGAAAAGGGCTCTTTCGGAAGCCACGCTGTGCTGTATTTTCATGAACCCAGGGTACAGTCGATGATCTAGACTCAAGTGTGGTGTTTCACTCACCACCTGAGGGACCTTGTGCCTGTCCTTGAAAACACAGCTTCCCGTTCCTCGCGTGTCAATGTCAGCCACACCGCGCCCTTGCCTCAGTCATCCAGCGAAGACCAGTGAGGGAGAACTCAGTCCTAGCCAAGATGCTCACTGTCATGGCCTCAGCCCCAGCCTGGGGGCTCAATTTTGCTTTGACGAAGAGAATAGAAACAAAAGAGGGAAAGACCTGAAAGAAAATTGGAGAATGGGTCTTGCTTTCCTAGTTTTCTTCTTGTGATTTCATTTTGATTAGGTCTATTAGGGTCGAGTGTGGGACTTCTGCCCAAATCAATGGCCTCTCCTAAGTTTTATTTACCACCATGCCTATGACAATGGGCAAGCTGTCATCCTCTGAACATATTCTCTCTCTGTAAAATGGCAAAATAACGTGGTAGCTTCATCATGGGGTTTTTGTGAAGACTAAGTAGAATGATAGCGTATTGGGTGCGAAATTCCTGATGTATAATAGGTTCTCAATAAATGAGAGAAAATTATATTTTTTTTCTTGACTTGACAGACAGACCTCTTTTCCATTTCTAATGTAAACTTCCAACACTTTATTTGCAGTGAAGAGAGGTTCTCTCTTGAGTTAGAAATGATGGCCCTGAGATTGGCCTGAGTAATGAGACTTTCCTCTGTCATGAACAAAAATAAAGTGAAGTTCACGTTCTCCTCAGCTGAGCACAGGCCCCAAAGAGCCTGGCAACTGTCACTTCGGGGCCATGGTGACAAGTGGGGACACAGAGTGCCTGGCGTCACACTCGAGGTCTAATTATAGGACTGTTAGTTCACTGGCCTGGTTTGGCCAGAACAGCTCCGCCGCAGTGCAAATAAAGCCTCGCATATTAGCACTGGGGTTGACAGCCAGAGAGCTCTCAGTGGACACCTGGCCCGTGCTAAGCACCAAGCATTAGGTGGAATCAACAGAAATTAAAGCAGGGGGACCTGCCCTTGAGGAGCTCACAGTCTGCACCTCACGCTGCTTCCTCGTCTTACTTTGAAACAGATGTACATCCACCCACACAATTTGGATCTACAAACTCATTTTTTTGTGTGATTCTGAAGACTGAACCCAAGGCTTTTGCTCTGAGCAGCATCTCCAGCCCCTTTTTACTTTTTAAGACAGTCTTGCTAAGTTGAGTTACCCAGGCTGGGCTTGAACTTGTGATCCTCCTGTCTCAGCTTCCCAGAGTGCTGGGATTACAGGAGTGCACCTTCATACCTGGTTCAGACGCTGGTTTGTTGGTTTGCTTGTTTGTTTATTTGTTTGTTGAGACACGGTCTCACTGTGTAGCTCAGGCTGCCCTTAAACTCACTATGTAGCCCAGGTCAGCCTCAGAGTCATGGCGATCCTTCTGCCTCAGCCTCCTGAGTGCTGCAATTACAGCCATGCTCCACTATGCCTGGCTGGACTCTGATTTTAATATCCTTAAGTGTTAGGTTACTCAACCCTCTTTGTTTCATAGTTTAAGTAACTTAAGGCCTACCGAGTTTGACTTGTTCAGCAAAAATTACATTATTTAAAGGAAAATAATATGTGAAGAATAGTCTCCAAATTCAGATTTAATGAAGCTCTTTAAAATCCCATCAACTTTGGATGCATCAGGCACAGGGTGTACGGCCCCAGGATGTGGGATGTGTGACCTGTTTTTATGTTATTCCTTTTCTTCCCAACACACAGATTCAGAAGAAAATTGGCTTAAAAGAAAAAAAAGAGCCCTCCAAGGGCAAAGGATGGAGGGGACAACATGAGTCAGCAGCCCAGTCCCAGGGTGGGGGTGACACCCAGACCCCCAGGGTCCCCAGCAGCAACCTGGTGGCCACTACTAAGACATGGGACCCCCAGAAGCGATCCACCTTGGACCCAGTGGGGGATTCGCCCCAAAAGAGCAGGGAAGGAGTCAGCTCCCCCTTGGACGTCCAGCATAAGGAACATTCTTGGCCAAAGAATTAGAAAGATTGTAATCATTTTCTTGATGAAACTCACCCAAAGCCTGTAAGCTTTATTTAATGTAATCCAAATGGCCCTAACAACATGAACCTCCAGTCCTGGGAATTTCACACACTCCCTCTCACTCCGGCTATAATTAAATATGCCACGCAGGTAACGGTCCCTGCAGCTGGGCTCCCGTGGGGTCCCCTCCCTGCCCCACGCTAGCTGGTTCTGCATGTGAAATGTCTGGATCCGTTCCAGGCCAGTTTTCCTGTCTGGGAAGTCAGGACCCTGAGTCTTCAGGAGACACCCAGAGCTGGCTGACACCGGACAATGAAGGGCCCAGGGTGAGATTATCATTCACATACAACGCTCTTTTAAATAACATAATGTTTGCATAAATCAGTCAGACAGACCGCATGCTTACAGTTCCATGGAATCAAATATTAAGTAATCTCATATTTAAGGTTTTTAAAGTAAGAGTCTTCAAATCCAAATTGTGTAGAGATAAACAGATCAGATGGGGAAAGACCTAGAGATAGTGGGATAACGGATAGAGACGGAGACAGGTTTATCTGTTTTCAAAAGATGTCAGTGCTTCCTATCTGTACCACCCTCGGGGCTGGTTTCTCCAGGTGACTTGTCTGTATGACCTCCTTGCGGCAAAGGCTCATTTCTGTGCCCTTCAATAGAAGCCCCGAAAACCTCCAAAGTCCAAGGTGGGCAGAAGCTACTCAGGCAAAACCTTTCACTCAGGACCACAGCCCTAGAGAGGATGCCGTAATCATCTGGGCTTTTCCTGCTGAGGAACCTCAAGCAAGGTATCCCCTTCTAAGTGAGTTAGCTTTCAAATGAGCGTAACACCTTGCTTACAACAAGCCAAGTCCCTTTCATTCCACCCCCATCAAATTAATCACAAGCAACAAAATAATGTACTTTGATTTAAAAGAAACCTTTGACATAAGTCAGAGTTATGCAGGCAGCCAGAAGAGAATAACATCTAAAAATCATGATCAAGTTCATGCCTAAGGCACAGGCTGCTTGATCACCCTGTGTACTGCACCCCCTGAATCTTAAAGGTGATAACTGAGTTCAGCCCGAAGTTCTCACCCTGAGTGATGGGCACGGCTGCTCTCGCTTTGGCCTTGCTTTGCAAGGACTTTGCCTTGCTGTCCAGCCACAGAGCCCCCGTAGCACTGCGTGAAGGAAGGCACCCGTGCTCTCTGCCTCTTCCACTGGTACAAAAGAAATGGCAGATCTTTAATTTTCATTTACATTTTTTTAAATTCCAGGTAACCATCAGCTTTCAGTTACATGCAACTAGAGTTGTTCTTCCCCTCTCCCTCCATCAACCTCAGTCTTTACAAACATCTTTTTCCTTCTGTGTAATATCTGGCTGCCATCCGAGACTCATGACCCCCACCATCGAAGTTCCTGTATTGTATCTGGAGTCAGGGAGGAGGTCATCAGGGTTATTTGGTCTGAGAGGGGCCTGGTCCTCCAGCGTTAGCATCCTTGGGAAGGATAAGAGGCACCAGGAGCTCATACGCACAGAGGAAAGACCAGGTCAGGAGGCGAAGCAGCTGCCGTTTACAGGCCACGGAGAGAGGGCTTGCCAGAGCCCACACTGAGGGCACCTTGGTCTTGGGAAAGTGAATTTCTGTGGATTAGGCTATCCGGTCTGTTGTATTCTGCTGTGGCTGCCCTTAGACAAACGCAGGTCCCTGTGTTGAGCTGAGCTCCCCCCTCCCCTAGCCCTGACAGTGAAAACACTAACACACGCGTGAAGGGGGAGACCCTGCAATGTTCACTTTCTCCAGGTCATTTGCATTATATAAAGGCCTTGTGATTTTCGTGAAAGGCAGAAGAAATGCAACTGGATTCATTTATTTTCTAAATTATTTAAATGATAAAAGAGTCCATCTTCCCAGTTCACACCAAAAAATAAATTGCCCCCTCCTCTCTCCACTGGGTTTTCTGTTGAATTTTTTAGTTAGTATGTAAAATCCTGAGAAGAATGTTTCGGTTTCCCCAAGTGTTCATTTCATTCAAAACAAATTAGTCAGAAAAATCACAACTGTTATAAGTCTATCATCATTGGGCCCTTGTTCTCAAAACACTACTGTGCTGAGTCCTGAGACAAATCCTTGTGCCAGAAATCCTATTTTTCAGAAGCCCAATAAAAATAACACCGGGAGATGACATCAAGACTGTGAGAACATTGCGCTCCTGTGCAAATCAGAAGACGAGAACTTCCGCTCACCAGCAGCTCAAAGCACAACACCAATGCCGGAGCCTGAAAAATACCTGGTTGGTGCCAACATAAATAATCTTCCATCCTCTGGGAAATTTTCATTTTTCACTCCACAGCTTCGGAAGGCTGTTGGCAGAAGAGCGCCAACACCTTCTAGAGACAGCATGGAAATATTCGGTGAGCTGACAGGAGATAAGGATGCGTTCTCACACTTGTGGAGAAGTAGATGCTACTTGGAGTATAGTGACCACTTTTGTCAACACGTCCTTTCTGACTCCTGGCCTCTGGCTCATTTAAAGGCTTTATGGGGAGCACTGCTTGCAGGGGGGAGGGCACATGTAGGTAGAAGACATTGGCAAAAACGCAATGTAGATAATATTGAAGGGACGTGCAAGAGGAAACATCTGGTGCCTCTGGCAAGGCCGGTTTTCGGGCCCTCGCCCGAAGTGGCTCATTACTGGCTCTTCTTCATTGTTGCCTAGGATCTGGCTTTTCCTGCTCACACAGAATTCTCTAACAACAAGCAAGATAATATTGCCATTTACTTTTAAGGCTCAAAAATGTCCTCTCAAATCTCACAGGCAGGCGGGTCTCACTTTAATACTTCGTGACGAGTGGGGATTTCGGTGATTTCATCACTGCTCCTCTGAACATCACTGGCCTTGAAGAACACACAGCAGGGAGACAGTGAACTGGTCTGTGAGCCTCTCGCCCTTTGTCCCAAATCCAAGAGAAGCCCTGGGCCTGCGACCCTTGGGTGCCTTTCATTTCGAGCCACTGTTCCTTCACCTGGAATAATCAGAGGAAGAAGTAGCTGTTTTTTGGTTTTGGTTTTTAATTATGACAAGAAAAATTAACATGAGATCCAGCCTCTCATCAAATAGAGTACAACATATTTTACTTTCTCAAAAATGAAATATCTACAGACGTATCTCATACCTTTATCTCTTCACTAAACTTCCCTTAGAGATTTCTGGTGACATTGCAGTGGTAACATGTCCACGACGCGGGTCTCTGGTGGCTACATTAATTTAGCAGATCTTATTATTAAATCTAAGAATGCAAAAAGAAGTTCGAGGGGGATGTGGATGCAGCTCAATGGTAGGGACTCACTTAGCCCAGTGCCATTCCACTCCCCAACAACATCAGAAGCCCACGGGGCTTTGATTCCAAACAGTATCTCATTATACTTAATTACACAGAGAGCCGGAATAACATTTATACCTGGACCTCCTTTCCCATTGCATTTTCAGATCATTTTCTTATAAAATATACACTATTCCACAATCAGTTGCTATTCACAAATCACTGGGGCAGGTTAGGTCCAGAAAATTCCTAGCTCTCTCATTTCATTGCATTTTTACGACACAAAGGATCCTTAGATAAGCCAAAATGTCTTTCCTGAGTATCAGAGCTGCCAACTCCAGCCACGCTTGGTGTGCTGACTCTTGGACTCCATTTTTCCTTTGGAAAAATACAATTTTTATAGAGCAGATCATTCTGTAAAAATAAGATCTTAAACTGAAAATTATATTATGCATTTGAAAATATGACAATATTTCTCTTCAATCCATCAAAATAATAGAAATTATAAAATTATTGTGTAACTATATACTTTTTCTTTCTCCATTAGTCACCTTCATTTTACAAGCTGGTATCTTAATGAAAGCAATGCTCACTGCACTTAGAAATGGGGAGAAATTCTGGAGCTGGAGGAAGAGGCTGGGTAGGACCCCACTGGGCCTGATGAGATAGCACACTGTGTGGGAGCAGGTAACCCCTACACCCCACTTTGAATGCAGACACACATTTAAGAGCAGCCGTCCCTGTTGAGTGCTTACCTGGAACTGTGCTTTGCTATTTATATACATTATCTCATTAAATACTGACATCAAACCTACAAGATAGATTTTCTCTTTCTGATTTTGCAGTGCTGGCAATGATACTGGGACCTCACACGTAGCAAACATTCATACTCCCACTGAGCTACTCCACCCCCCTAACCCCAAAATAGTTTTTTTTTCAGAACTAGGGATCTACCTGGAGGCTCGCTCCTCTAGGCAAGCTCTCTACCACTGAGCTACACCCCCAGGCCCCCACATATGATTTTAGAATGAGGGAGCCAATCCCTAATGAGATTAAGCAATTGGCCAGTTAGTGAGTGACAGGGTCAGAATTTAAATGATTATTTCTCATTATAGTAGTGGGCTGTTCAAGGCCACACTCTCTTCATAATACTGAAACCTATTTGCCTTTTCTAACTAATTTTTTTTCATGAAAGAACAATCGAATTTTTCAGAAGCTACATGTGGCGTGCTGACAGATAGAATATGGAATTGTGTACTGCTGCATTTTTTCAATGTATCTGTTTTCATTTCTAAATTGCTAATATTCATAGACATACCCCATATAAATGAAAGTTCTTTTAGGGGCCTCAGTAATCTCAAGCATGTATAAGGCAAACCTGAGACTGTCTGGGAAACACAGGATTCTTTATACTGTCTTCTGCAGACTGAAGATACCCCCCCTTGAGATTTCAAACCACCCAATAAAAAGTTGTTAAACAAAGGAAATCTTGTTAATGAAGCCTTTTTTTAAAAAATCAAGCATTTTCTTATATTTCATGGAAAGAGAATTCTTCTTTTCGAGGTTAAGAGAAATGTGGGTCCCAGATGTAGTTTTAAGGCAGATTTTCATTGACTCCTGAAGATGTCTAAGTTAGTACTTATACCTGCAACTTCTTTTTCAGGTCAAAAGAGCAAATTTCATCGCTTCTCAGCCTTTTGGCTAAGATCAAGTGCAAAAGAGCAAATTTCTCTCCTTTATGGGACATAGTCTAAAGCTTAAAATTCTGGTTAAGCATTGAAAGCCAGCCTGAGGCTGATATTTATTCTCTCTGATTCTGTCATTTATATCATATGGTTAATAGCAGGTACATTATAGAGTTATCCAGATGACGAAATGCTTCTCAAAGTGAATGAGATAAAAATCACTTAGACGGTTAGCACACCACTCTTAGTGTATAGATGCTTCAGTGTGGTCTTATTTTTTTCTCTTAAATTCTACTCCAATTTCAATAAAGAGCTGGATCTTCCTTTGGCAAGGAATTAAATTCTTCTTTCTCTTCTATCACATTTTTAGCAACAAAGTGACTTAGATTAATTGGGAACTTTTTCAAGAGGCATCTCAGCTGGTTGCTTCTTGCTTTTGAGACACCATCTGTCAAAGATGGTGACCAGGAAAGGTATCAGCTGTGGACCTTGCTGCCTCTGTGGAGACCTGTGGGAAGGAGTGTCCTACGGGGTAAGTAAGAAGGGTATCAAGGGCTAGTGGGAAGGGAACCACACAGGATCAGTGGAAGTGGTACCACTGCATGGCTCATAGAGATCCCAGCAACACTGCCATGTGATGATTATAAATCTTCACATGTAAGGATTCCTTTCTGAAGCAGCAATAGAACATCCAATATAGTCATTGTATTGTACTATGATATATATGTAAATAAAAGAGTACATTTTGAAAGAATGTTAGAAATAATATAAAATATAATATAAATGTGTTGTTCTTTATATTTTTCCAGGCAAAACATAGATTTTGATATGTGCTTGGTATTTGGTCCATTTTCTTGAGCATTTCTGATTTATCATAGGAACATAATCTAATCCTAGACTGATTTCCCTAAGGGATTAGTCAACATTTATTTTAATACCTTTTAAATCTTTGGGTTCATAAAATCCTACATCTTTTAATTTAAACCAAATCTTGATTTCCTGGAAATCCTGGTTAATGTCAACAATCCCTTGAATCTCTTTTTTTTTTTTTTTTTTTTTTTTTTTTTTTTTGATACCAGGAATGGAACTAATCCCTTGAATCTTTAAAGAGTAGCTGGTAACTCATGGAAAATGTTTGAAGCAGATTAATTCCCAGGGATCACAGCTTTCCCACATGGAGAACAGCATATTTTTAGCTTTATTTATTCACACATTTTGATGAAGAAAATAAAAACAAACTTTTAAGACATTCGGTTACAAAATATTTATCAAGTGCTTTTTGTTTTATGATACTGCAATACCAGTAGGCTAATTTATTCATCTCAGTTAATCCCTTGAAGGTAAATGGTGCTAATCACTCCTTTGTTTCTTCCTCCCCATCATTGCTATTTAGAGGTTGCATTCATATTCATTCATTCATAAATGCTCTTCGATGCATTTCAATTCCAGTTTTCAAATCAGCCTTCCAGAAATGGAAGAATGACTAAGATATTAAAATATATATGTACCAAGGTGTATAGATATAGATTAGTATACATAGTATATATTCATGTGTAAATATTTGCTTACCAGTTGGATTACAAGCTTAAAAATAGCAAGGATTCCATATATTGCATTTATTATGTCACTTGCTCTCTCCTGTCTCTAATAAAATAATGATCTGTAGGTTGGGAGAAAAATAACCATCTCTGATATATTGTTGTCATAGAGGACAGCAGAGTACCAGGGCTAAAGAGCCAACCCACATCTATGACTTTTAAAGGGAAACTTTCCCAGCGCTATCCTGGCATAAGGGGGTGAAAACATTTAGCATCAACACCATTGTGCTACAACATGATCACCCACCAGTTATGACAATCCGGGAGCCCCCGGTAGACCGTTCCAAGGTGACCTCTGAGGCTGTCACTCAGTCCACCCATCTGTATTTCCCTACTCAGGGAGGAGATAGACTGAGGAGACCATGGAGAAGAGGACGACCCTGGGTCTATCCCCGTCTTCTCTTCCCCAGGTATTGAGAAAGACCTTCTCGGTCTCCTCCTTTGGAATTGCTAGAAACCTGGAAGATAAAGAGAAAACTTGCAATACAACCAGTAAGCAAATATTTACATATGAATTTATTAATATAGACTAATATACTAATTTATATATACTCTCTATATATACTTCAATACATGCATTTTTAATAGTATATTCACTCTATATGATTTTTAATAGTGTATTGAACAGCTTGATTAAACACGAATAGAAATGCACTAAAGAGCATTGTGAATGAATGAATATAAATGCAATCTCTAAATAACAATAGTGGGAAGGAAAAAGTAAAAGCTGGGAAGGGAAGAAAAGATACAGAAAAGAAAGGGCTTGCAATTCAGAATGCAGTTAATTTAACCACAAGAACTCTAAGGGAAGACAGCAAGGGAGTGGGAGAGAGAAGAGGAGAAGCAGAGAAGGCCACTGAGGAAGGGTCCTGCCCGGGGTCCTGATCAGGGTGTCCAGGAGTGAGGGAGGGGGTGTGAGTCGCTGCAGTGGGCTTGCAGGCCTCCTTACAGTGTCAGATGCCAGCGCCGATCAACTCACTCAAAATAAGAATTCTCTGCAGCAACTGTAACACCACATCCTTATAAATCTTCTTTTAGACTTATGATACTCTCCCTTAGGACTTAAAAGTCCCTGAGACTTTTAATTAACTAAACTGGACCTAAAAGTATATAAGAAAATATGTGGAGATTTGGATTTGCTGCCTGAAAAGTGAAGCCACAGATAGGCAAAGCACTAAGTAGGGACTGGGCACCTGGCTGACCAATGGGCAGAGAGAGCTTTTCTGCAGGAGACAGCTCCACAAATGGGGACACACTGCCAGGGACACTTTCCCAGGCTTGCCACAGTCTAGGTCTACGCCTGTATTCACCACAGTCATGCGCATGATCCCTTCGCCAAATCCCACCACCTCCTCCTGGCAAACCAAGCCACCAGGTCCTCCGGCACTGGGACAGCAGCACTGATGTCAAGGGCCAGCCCTGCCAATATGAAGACAGCAGCGGTCCTCAGCCAGTAACCTACGCTTGGTGCTATCTCTTAATTAGAAATAGAGGTCTGGGGATTTAGCACAGTGGTTCTGCCGCCTGCCTCTCAAGCACAAGGTCCTGAGTTCGATCCCCGGGACCAAAAAAGAAAAAGAAAAAGAAATAGAGACATCGGAGCACTCTCTCCGCCCACCCTGAAGCTCTGGGTCACAACATGGAGCATGCAGCAGAATTCCTCAGGTTGCTGTGGAAAGTTAAGGCTGCTCCTGTCCTCCCACCTCCCCATTAGTATAGCCCTGGATTCTTCACATCCGGAGTGGATCCAGGAGTCCGCACTCCAATCACTCTTTCTAGGCCAGTTTGATGCAGATGGTCTAAACATTTGGGGAAATATTTCAGAATTAGCCATTGTACATTTTAATGTGATACCGTGTCTTCCCATTTGCCAAATCGTAGTCTTTCTATAATGTTTAACCCTAGGAAACCAAGAACTTTACTGTAGACACTAAAACCATAAACACTAAAACAATTTCAAGGAAAGTGTGTGTGCATTCGTGGAGAGAGAAAGAGAGAGAGAGGATAATTAAAATGTGGAAACTGTATATGAGGGAAATCGGAGTCTTAATACCCAGGCATGCAACTGTATCAATAACTCAGAGCAATGTCCTGGAGATAAACAAGCCAATGTATATTTTAAAGGACTAATTATTCCTGAGGTTAGCCTAAGAAAAGATTACCTATAAAATCAATGTGTTGGCATTTCTGGAACTCTTTCAGACCCAACTTCTAAACATCTCCAGAATACAGCGGGAAGTGGGCTGCAGAAACACCAACCGGCTGCATCTCTTTCAACTTCAGTCCGTCAAGATTCATGGTCCAGGCCGAAGGCTGATTGCAAAGAGGTCAGTGTACCGTACCGTCAGATGCAGGAGACCGAAGCAGCCTTTCCACTGCTACCCACCCCCAGTGCCTGTAACATGTAGGATTCAATCAGTATTTGTTGCCTGAATTAATTCTCTGATCCATTGCTCTTTTGACATAAAGCATTTAAATCTCTTAAATTCTTGCACCCAAGAAAAGGAAATTTGAAATTTTTTGTACTGTTCTAAATTTTCTCCTTATCTTTGTTAGTATGGGCAGCCATAGATGCATCCCACGGTTAGAATTTAGTGTGTATTAATAACGATGATGCAAAAGTTCTTTCCTAATTCCGAGTTTCTTCTCCATGCCACCTCCCCCACCTCCAGGGCTCCCCACGCTCCCGGGAGCTCAGGCCCACACAGCTGCAGCCTCAGATTCCAGGTGGCTTCTCTGTCCAAACCAGGGCCCTGAAGGATGAAGAGCAAAGGGGTCCATCAAATCGGGTCCATCAAATCGGGTCCATCACTGCAGGACCACCTGGCTGAGGATTGCTCTTTTGAAACCACTATGGAACTAAGACTGGTTGTGCCCTCCCCTCAGCTCACCTCTGCCCTAAGAAAACAAAACCTAGCAGGAAACATTTCCCTTGAGACTTTTTGTGAACCTCATAAGCAGTTTCTTCTGTCCCAGGCAGCTGTACCAGGCTTTGTTTCGAATCTTGCCCTAGGGTATCACAAGTTCCCAGAAGGCCCAGCCCAGTTCCCTAGGGTGAAAACAATCTAGTGTGACTCCAAATTTGCTTATTTAAGGACGAAGCCGCTATTTGCTTCACCGCCCTGCAAGAAAATGCATGGTAAAACTGAAAACTACGTAACTGTAAAAATTGCAATTGGCTCGTTGACTCAAGAGAAAGCAAAAACTCCCGGATGACAGCGGTCAAGGCTGCCAGCTCCTAGTTCTTTGTATCCCTGCCTCTCCCTTGGTCTGCTCTTCGCCAACCCTTCCATGTGTCGGGGGGAGGATATCATTGTAGAAAACCACAGCAAATAAAGACTAAATGACACGAAGCAGTTGCCAACATACCACGGGATTTTAACAGGAGATTTTAATGACAGTCATGGCTTTCTTCTGGAAAGTGTATGAAAACGGTATTGTAAATCAAGCACACTTTTTTTTCTTCTCCTTTTGTACTTTTTTATGTGATATCTTCAAAGATGAATTATCTTTACTTCTATAGAAAAAGGCCTGAAAAACTCTCTTTTCATTTAGCTTTCTGCAACGAGTTGATGGTAAACACATAAAAGCATTATAGGATCTTTTTATTTTTCCATCGTGTGTATTGGTTCTCAAACATGGCAATGCTGGTCCCACTATCAGAGACTCTGATTGTGCAGGCGGGGAGAAACTTGGGCTCCTGTCCACTGAAGAAGCCTTGGGGTTCTTCTGCTATCCAGCCAGTGTGGGCAAATCTAGTCTTACATTTTACATATGGCACTAGCGGCCCTAAAGACTAAGTGAAATATTAAAGAGTCACTTAAATTCCTTTGAAATAAAATGAATCTTCTAGTTATTCAACAGACACTAATCACGGATCTACCAAGTACACTGGTAAATGGTGGCCATGGCAGCAGAGACAAATAAGCCCCTGCCCTCCATCCCTTATGGAGTCAAGGCAAATAATCATCCAAGAATTAATTAAGAGCGTGCTTATTAAAAGCACATGCAAGCTATACAATGGCACACAGATAGAATGTGCGATTGTTGCTGCTCTACACTCACACCTAGAATTCTATCTGAGATAAAAGTCTCTGCCTTGGCTTTTCTTTGTGAGAACTAGTAGTAGCTTTTGGTGTACGATGGAACAACCGAATGACTCCGCATCCCTAGTCTGGGAAGACTGATAAGTAACGTTCACAGGTCAGCTGAACAATCCCCTCAGACACCCCCACTCCGGTCTCAGGTGAACTGGGTGTGCACACCCTCACCTGGGCAACAGGTGGGCAAATTACAAGACAAAGGACTAAGACGGCAACAAGCCCTTTGTGTGAGTTAAGACGTAGAACATACATTTCATTTCCAACAAGGCCCTGTTTTTCCTCTCACACTTGGTCTGCTAGGGACCCAGGCCCCTCAGGAACCTCTGTGCAACCTACACGGCTCTGGGTGTCAGCTGGACGGGACCTGAATCCCTTTTCTGTTCCCACAGCCAGCACTGGCACACTGACATGGACAGAGTGTTCTAGAAGACTAGCTGGAGCATCCGTGTGCCACAAGCTGCACACAGACACTGCGTGATGACTCTGGGGCTAGCTGACACCTCAGACGACTGTTTTCCAGGTTTGCTTTGCTTGTGCTCTTCTGTCTTTTCATGTGCCATTTGGCAGTGTCTAGATTCTATGGGAAACAAACTTTTGGATTTCTTTCATTTATATCCACATCCTCTTGTTTCCTATTTTTGGCAGAATTTTACCAATAGATGCTGAAGCAGGAACTTGACAGTTATGAATAGCTTTTCATTACCTGGATAAACACCAGCTAACTAGTTGGTCTTTGACTGGCTTAGGAAAAACTCATTTTATTATTGAGAGCAAATAATAGAAGAGAAATTCCTTAGAGACAGAGCCACAGTGTTCAATGAAGAAGAGCTAAGGACATTATATTTTGGGGTGATTCAAGGATAATGATCATCCTTTTCCACAAATCATCTTTCAGTCCTATTTTGTGAGGAAAATCTTGATAGATGGACCACGCATCTCACTGAAAATGACTTCTCCTGTGCTTGTTTTTATGAAAGAACATGGACACAGATACAGGCTCATGTCCCCAAGGCAGAATTCCTCATGGGTTTAGAATGTTCAGCTACCCTAGAGTTGCTCTTAACTTCTTTGTTCTTGTCTGTATCCAGGATGAGTTAAATATAAGCAAAATTACCTCAGCCTAGGATGTGGTGAAAACTTTGGTTTTATGACAAGGACTCCCCTCCTAGCATTTCAGTCACACGTTTCCTCTTGGAGGCCAGTTCTGGAGGGAGATGGTCCTCCTCGGTGACAAGGCCTCCAATCCATCCGTCATCGGAGCCAAAGTCTTATCTCAGGCTCCCTCTCAAACACCCTGCACCAAGCATCCGTGGCCATCTTTCAAGCTCTCTTCCTGTTTATTGCCTTAAAACTGGGAAATGGCTCACTGAACAAGGGCAGTCCCTCAAGGCCAAGCAGTGTGCGACACGTTAATAAATATTCAAGCCAATGTCTTTCAAATGTTATTGTGAATCATCTTCCCCTCCTTCCTTCCCATGCTAAAGTCATCTTGCTGGCTCCAAATTGTCACCTTTTGTCTCAGGCCTCAGCTGCCTCCAGTTTACTGCTTATGACTGCAATTGTCTTTGTCTCCTTTATCTGCTTCACCGTGTCCCATTTTCCTAACGGATCTGGCACCCACTTTTCCACAACATTGTTCCTTTGTTCCAGGGGAAAAAAATAATTTCTGGAGACAGCAGAAACACAGTTCCAAAGGCCATGGGGTGATATCCTCTCTCACCTGATCTTTATTCATATCTGGTTTTTAATTGCATTTTTTTTTCATTTCTCGAGCACCGTACACCTCCCTTCCTCCCTGACAGGAAGGAGCATTTTATTTCTCATTCAAAATGCTTTCCTCCTGATTTCGATTCTTCAGAGAGCTCCAGAGGCCCCCTGTTACCTGTTGGCTTTTCTTATGTTGGTTGATCTGTTGGCCTTGCTATAGTTTATTACCTTTTCAACCCTGCCCCCCCTTCCTCCTTCCGAACTTAGGCCAGAACTTACAACCTGCTGTCCTTTCTCATCTTCACTATCATTATCTTCAGACCTAGGCTTTCCAAAATGGATTTTTTTACCAACCCCGTGCTCTTTAAAGAAACAAAGAGGAGAATTATGTGATGGTTTCCACTGTCGGAGCGTCTGAGGCTTTGTTTGAGTAAGAGCTTCACATCCAAAGATAAACCTTGACTTAACGTACAAACTCAATTGACAAGAGGAGTGCCCAGGTCCAGGCCTACCAATCGGCCGAGGACACAATCAGAGGGTTATTGGCAGGTATCTTCTTATCTCCCTGGTGCACTGAAAAAACTCAATTCATTAAAATAATAAAAAAAGATCTTGGTCCCTCATGTGAGCGGCATGTGATTTTCCATGAACGTTCGGCTCAGAAGGCATCGTGCCTATTATACATTCCATTTATAAATCAAACACCCCTCGTCCTGTGGCTGCACGCTGACATGTCAGCGAGGTGTGGGTCAGCCGCACACACTTCCACGTGAACAGCAGATGAAGGCAAAGAGATGGGGAAGCGGCTCTTTTTTGCCCCCCTTTTCCACCAGTAATAGGCAGCTCGAACGTTAAAATTGGGCTGCGACTCCAAAACCAAAGTCCCATGACCATAGCAGCAAAGAGCCTTGAGATGAAAGGCAGAAGCTGTCTGTTCTCTTGGATCCTTCCCCTTTCTTTCTCTCCCCTTCATCATGTTCATTGGAAGGGAGAGGATGTGCATGTGTGGATTAAAGAATATGTCTAGGGAAAGATGGGGAAAATGTGGCCCAAGAAAGTCTTTGGTTTCTAAAACCTGTGAAGGTGCCTTGGGCCTGGAAGTCTAAGGCTTTGTCCATGCCCAGACGTGAAAACAGAGAGGTTGCTGGTCGGAAGGCCATGGGGAGCCCTGCTGAGTTGCTCCACCATGAAGGCAACAGGTACCAAGCATCCTTGGCGACCCAGTGGTCACCTCCTCCTTCCTCGCCCTGCAAGGCGCAACATCTCTCATGGCCTCGCATCTGTTCCCAGATAGGCAACTCACCGACACCCACTGCGGACAAGATTTCATGAAGAAAATCGATTTCCTACCAAACAAGGTGCATCAGAATGTCGCAATCCTTGCCCCTTTGCCCCTTCCCCACCCCGTCTCTTCCTATTAGCTCTCTTAATAAATAATAGCAAACAAAATTAAACCGATGGTAAAGAAAAAGAGCTCTACGTGTCACCTTCATTTCCTTTTGAACTACTTTTTTTTTCTTTTTTAAATTACTGTTCCAGGTAAGAGCCAGGGAGAAAAGGAATTAAGGGACGAAACAAAAACAAAAATGTGAGGCTCTAAAATTATACATAATTGGGAAATAGTCACATATTATGGGGATTGACCCTATGTACAAATGAGGAAAGGAGATTGTGAAAAATGGAAATATAATTTTTTACTTATTTTTTTTGTACGTCATGTCTTAAGACTTACAGACATCTCTGCTTCCTAGATGTTACAAAATATAAAATGAATTCAGTAAAAATCCCTAAAAAGGAAAAAGAGTGAAGATGATTAAAGTAGAATACAACTAATGATGTTCCTTGAAACAGTGAAATCTTGTCAAAACAAGCATGCTGCCAAGAGATGAGCCATCGGGACTTAACATCACCACATCCTCCCAAGGGACAGATCTGCAGTGGAGAGCCAGCTAGATGGGCTGATGAGCTTGCATCAGAGGATCTAATTGTCATACAGAATAGTCTTTTTCAACCATGAGTTGATATTCGAATAACCCTTCAGGATAGTTTTCAAAACTATAGATTTTAAAGAGAGATTGAGCAAAATAGCAAGAAGTGAAGTCCAGGCACGTGCACTTGAAAAATCTAATATTCTCAGAAAGTTCTTTCTAATGGAGACTGGAAGTCAAGAGCAATTGGAATGGTGACTTGGCCCACATGATTTAAGGGCTTTACGTAGTAAATAATGTGCAATTGTTTGAGCAAAGAAGTGGCCTTCCATATGACTTTTTCTGGTAGCCAAGAATGAATGAGCTTGTCACCTGGTTTCCCTTTTCCACATGGCACATGCCAGGGTGGCAGAACTGAGAAGGGGAAGCCTGTTGTCCTCTCCCCGTAGCATGGAGACCACTGTGCCGGGACTAACCAATGGTGAGCGCCCTGCAGCCCACCTGGGTCTGGCACAGCTCCTACCATTAAAGTCAATGTTTCTCGCTGTTTCATTAAATGTAGTAACTAAAATTGAGGGCATTTTTCCTTGATGGTGCATAATGCATATCTACTGATCATTTTATTTTAGAGACTGACACTGCTTTTTAGGGTAGTTTTTACTTCTTTCATTAGCTAAGTATAGATGACTTATGTTTTCATCTGATTTTGCAAAGTCAGCTTTGCCTTAGCTGGCAACGACAGAGCCTGCACAAAACAAACAGTGATAGTGGCAGTTGGATAAAATTAAATGTATTAATTTTTTTTTTTTTTTGGTATGGGGATCAAACTCAGGACCTTGCACTTGCAAGGCAGGAGCTGGAACCACTGAGCTAAATCCCTAAATGTATTAATATTTAAAGCAATTTAATATTGTCTCTAACTTGGTTAGAGACAATGTTTAGAAAATATATTTCCCATTTGCTCACAGTGTGCTGTAACCAGGTAAAAAGACTTTATCCCTAGCATGTCACATTGTACCTAAGTTACCAGCATAGAATGCAATATTAATCATGATTTTTACTTTGAAAAACTGTGTGTGCTCTTTACTCAGATACTTTCTTTGCCCATTAACTTAAATCTATGTTGTTCTTTCAAGTTCTTGCAGAAAGGTTGCACATACGATACACAGAGCTTTATAAAGTCGCCATTAGATTATACTGTGATTCAGTCTAGCACGAAAGCAGTTAAACAAACGCATGTCCTTGGAATCAGTCACCACTGTATCTGCAAGATGCCTCCCAGAGCTTCAATGTTAATGTTCCTATCAGGAAGTGAGAAAACTAAGGCACAGAGAGGTGACTGCTCAGGTGGCCCAGCTAAGATAAGAATCAATCTCTCAACCATGGGGCTACTCTTTTCCCACTGAATCATGCACTAATTAGCAGGGCTTGGATTAATTAAAAATGGGAGATATAAACTGTGTTTGAGAAATCGGATTCACCCGCTTACAACCAACCTAAGATGTGAGCAGAGGAAAGAGACGCAGCAGCAGCCCACACATGGTACGGGACAGAGTTCCCTGCAGATGGTACAAAGGAAATTTGGGGCCGGGAAAGGAGCGATTACTGACATGCAAAGGGCCAGAGATCACCCCAGCTACAAATGCCTTCACCAGTACGATACTTACAGTTTTTCATGTCCACCTACTCAGCAGGTAGTTTAGATTTGAACCAAAACACAAAAATTCCTTTCAGTATCAACTCAGGAGATACCTTTATGAGTTCAGTATATGAGTAATGTCTAGAGAGTGCCTAGATCACCTCTTGTGTAGTATATATGCTATTAGGTAATTATTACTGAGATATTTTAAATGTCAGACACAACTAGGAAACTTCAGGATAATTTTCTAAAACAGAAAATTTATCAGCAATCCTTGTGTTGACACTGATTTATTTAAAAGTTGAATTTTACATGTATCAATGTCATATATATGGCATAAATTTTCAAACAGTTTAAAGGTTTCTTAACCAATAAGTCTCTGACCCAAGAACCACTTGCTAGACGCAATCAGTCTTGATACTTTTAGCTTCTTATTTTATGCCAATACTATATTTCAATAACTCATTTACTTGTATACAATGAGTTTTCAAGATTAGACATCAGTGATTGCTTTCTCACCTTAGAAATTAAGAATTTAGCTTTTCTTTATTCCTTCTGCAACACACCAACATCATATGTATACATACTTTCATATATAACATATGCATGTATCATATATGTATTTTCTGCACATATCACTATTACATATGTATGTATACGTGTGTATGTACTTTCTTACCTTCCTATTCTCCTAATATATTTATATCTTAATTTTCAGTTAGTTCATATTCAGTGTTTACAGTGTCATTACTATGTTCATCCTAGTCATAGATAAGCAGCTTTATGAAGTTGATTTGAAGATTCCTTTTTTCCCCACATTTCAACATCTCTGAAAACTGCCTGTATCTTTCAACTGCTCTCAGCTTTTGTAATATAGTTTAAAGGCTTATTAAAAATTTTTAAAAATCCGTGACCCTAGAACTGCCCTCTAGAGTCAGTTAAGCAACTTCCAGTTGCTGTTGGGCTTTGGGATGTAATTATCATTGCTTGTACAGAAATTTGCTCATGGGTGGTGACAATGTCAGCACTCAGTTGAGTTCCTGCATGGTTGGCATCACACATGTTGAGTGTAATTGCTGCCTAAAATATCTTCAAGAAGAAATGGCAATTTTTAAAAAGTTAATTATGCTCATAGACAAAAGGAAGGAATAGCAGAGAGGAAACTTGTTATTACCAAAGGAAATGTTTGTCGCTGGAAGAATGATAGCAATTCGATATTTATGTGCAAAGCATAGTAAAGTGCTTTATGAAATCTAAGAAAAAAGATACTCAGGAGTAGAAGAAACTATGTTACATCGGTTAATGAGAATGTGGGGAGGAGTCTCTATGATAGCAAACATAACTGAAGACACACAACTCACCAAACCCCTCAGTACAGGTGGAAGACGCATCCACGCAAGGAGAGACTAATGACAACTTTTATAAATTGCTTCTCTCGTGAGTTCTATTTCTTCTATTGGTCTATTTCTTTCATCTTCTGGTTCTTTGTTTTGTTTTTATTTTTGTTTTGAGACAGGATAGTTCAGGCTGGCCTTGAACTCACTCTGTAGCTGAGGCTGGCCTTGAGCTCAAATCAATACTCCTGTCTCAGCCTCCTCAGGGCTGGGATTACATCTGTGTGCCGCCACACCTGGCTTCTATTGGTCTAGCTCTGTTTCTGGGATCCCTGTTACTTAACCACGGGAATTCCTGAACTAGTAGTTGAACTTTTTAAATCTTTTCAATTTCCTATTTTTGCCAAATTATTCTACTTTATTGGAAATTTCCACTATTTTATCTTTTTCCTTTACTTTTTTTCATTTCTGCAATTGTACGTTTAATCACAAGGGGTCTTCACAGTCTCAGAATGGCTTTTTAAATAACATCATATTCTTGCTCCATAGATGTAATGACACTTTGTAATTATGAGGTCAGTTTTGCCTTACAGTTTAGTTGTTGTTGTTATTGTTGTGTTTTGCTCTGCTTTGGTCTGCACATGGTTTCCATTTCTTCCAAAGTTCTTTTGCTGTTATTTGGTCTCTGTGTTTTCTGTTAACAGCTTCCCTCAACTGGATGAAAGTCTGCTCCTATTCTGAATGGAGAACTAACTACAGGGTGGGTTGGAAGATAGGAGCCTTTGAGAGGAGTGGATCTCACTCCCATGACACTTCCTGACCTTTCCACTGCTGCACCCTGGGCTGGCAGCACCTGGGGTCTTGTTAGAAAGGACTTCCAGCCTCCTGCTGGTCTTGAGAGGGTGAAGCTGGGGTCCTCTTCTTTAATTACATTGGCTTTTGGATGATCACTCTGCTGTTAGGAAGCCATTCTTTCCCTCAGCTGTGCCAGTGTCCCTTAGCCCAAGACTCTCTTGTTCATTGCTCCAGAAAATAAATCTCTGCATATTATAAAGGGGACCAAGGGTCCACCCATCCACCACGAGGGCACTGACCTCCTACCCAGCACAAGGATCTGGCCCAAAAGCTCAGGCAATTCCTTGACAACTTCACCAATTCTCTCTTCACTTTCACAGACTCCTTGTGCAGCCAGGGCCTGGGCCTTCCGTGGTCAGAGGCTCAAATCAGATAGTGTTTCCCACTTCTCGTGGTCTCGTGTTTGTCCACGGCCTTGCAGCTACTGTGCTTTGCTGCTGTGGACCTTGAGGAGTTTCACCTCTGGAAACAGCTCTACTTTCCTGTTAGTATGGCTTCAGGAGGAAGCTGGGGTAGTCACTTGTTCAATTTGTCAACTTTAGTGAAAGCCCAGGTTACACTGTGACCTAAATACGATGTCTCTGTGGGAATCATCCACATAACAGAACTTAAAGTAATCTTTTATCATAAAAATTTGTTCAAATAGAGAAATGCCTATATAAAAATGATCTTTATGTACATGTTTTTCAAATATCTGCCCTGGTAACAGAAAAAAAATAAATTCTCTGTAAATGCACCAAAGTATCAACTGTTCAAATCAGCTAATAGCATAGGAGAAAATAAATTGTTTTCTCATCAGTGTCTTCTGAGTTTTAGTTCAGATTTTTTTCATCAGTACACACTGTTGATTTTCTGTCATACCAAATGCAGAGAGGCCCCGAGAGAGAGAAAATGCTGGAGGATGAGTGTCACCAGTAAACCCAACGGGAACATGGTTCAGCTGGGGTCATGTGATTCCTGTCCATGATGATCCTGGCACCAACGCTGTGCTACCCACTCCACTGTGCCACAGCCATGTGCGTCAGGGGCCCGACCCACTGCCATCTCCAAGGATCTCAGCAAGCAAGGGGATCCCTTTGACTTTGTCCCAGGGATCAGGTGACTGAGGCCTTCGGGCTGCCAACACCCATATTCTCCTGCCACAGTCTTGGCTCTGCGTGCAGGCCACTTGCCTGATAACTGAAGAAGGGCATCCTTCTCCTTGGGCTGCTCTCGGGAGCCTCTCGAGGCCTGCAAAGAAAGCCAGGCTCGAGTTGAAGGCAACAATTTAGATGGCAGAGAGACGGGGGGGAACAAACACACACTTGCTCAACACACCTGAAAGCCCGTCTACCTCTGTATTTTCTAACATACGAGTCAACCAATTTATTTTATTTTATTCTATTTTATTTTCTTTTATTTTTCGGTACTGGGGATCGAACCCAGACCTTGCGCTTGCGAGGCAGGCATGGCACCACTGAGCTACATCCCCAGCCCAACCAATTTATTTTGTTTGTTTGTTTTTGTTTTTGGTACCAGGGAGGACACTGCGCTTTCGAGGAGGCAGGCGGTGGAACCACTGAGCTAAATCCGGCTCCCAACCAGTTTATTTTGAAGACTGGGTTAAGCTAGGTTTTTCTTGACTGATAAACCTCATCCATCTACATTATATACTATCCAAATTGCCTGTCACTATTATGTAATCATTGTGGGGGGAATGTTCCTGAGAGCTTGCTCACACTCAATGAACTATAACAAGAGGGTTACATTGGTTCTGCAATTCAAATACTACTGATAAAATCCATTTACTACTGGGCTTACTTGCAGTTCAGTGAACTCCTTATCTCCACCATTCATTTTTATTAGGTAAAACAACAAATACATTTAAATATCTTTGCCTAGGGCTGGGGATTTAGCTCAGTGGTTCCGCCTGCCTCCAAAGCACAAGGTCCAGAGTTCGATCCCCGGTACCAAATAAATAAATAAATATCTTTGCCTAGAGAAAGCATTGCCTTCTCTTTCAGTCTTTGGTTAATAGGAACTCTGCTTGGACATAACTTTTAAAAGCCATTTACTTTATCAGTGAAATGAGATCTGTCAACTCATAAGCATTAGAGAAACAGGAAAGAATCATCACATTCTAAAAAAGGCATTTGATTTTGTTTTCCACACTGGGGATTGAACTCAGGACCTTGTGCTTGCTAAGCAGGCACAGCACCACTGAGCTAAATCCCCAGCCCCAAAGCTAACTAACACTAAGTAAAAACAGATGAGAAATACAGGTGAGAATTACTCCCTGTAGAGAACCACTTGCAAGCATTTTTAAACTTTATTGTCCCAAAGATTAATATATTACTAATTAAATAACACAAGTTTAAAGCAACTCAAAATGTAGCTGTCCCAGTGCTGAATAGTGCAGACATTTGTAGAGTCAAAACAGATAATTAAGAAAAATTAATGTACTATGCAAATTTAATTATTTGATTGACTAAGTAATTTAGACAATTGTCAATTTTGCCTTTTATTTTGGCAAGTGTAGTCATTCTATAAACAACAACAAAAAAGAAGCTTAACAAACACAGAAAGCAGAATAATTGCAAAGGTGTGGGCCTTAGTGATCTTTTCTACACGCATTTCCTCCCTTGGTTGTCCTGGGCAGGCTCATGACTCTAAATACCATCTCTAGAATACCAGCTAGGGCCAGTTTGGAATCTCCAGCCCCCAACACTCTCCAGACTCAAGACTTTTGCATCCAACCACCTTCATGACTGCTCTCCAGGACGTCCAGGGACAGCTCCAGCTCTGCTTGTTCAAAACTCATCTTGTGATCTTTTCCCTACGAATCTGCACTACTTCATCCACCAGATCCAAGTGGATGATAGCTTCACCTTTCCAGTTGCTCAGGACAAAGACATTGAGTCATGCTGGACTCCTCTGTAAATCCTTCAGGTCAATTCTACCATCCAAACACACCCAGAATCCAATCACATCTCCACACCACCAGTTCCACCAATGTGGAGTTACTGTCAGCTCTTGTGGGGATGATTACAACAGCCTCCCAGCGGCAGACTCTGCTCCTGCATTTGGCCCCCGCAAGATTTATTCTTTTATCTACTAAATCAGACCGTCTTCCTCCTCTGCTCAAAATCAAGAGCGTCCTGTTTGCTTTAGCATTTGAACCAAAGCTGTCCGATGGCCTCCATGAACTCAGCCTCCCTTCCTCCCGATTTCACACCCTTGTCTCTCCCTCTCGCTCACCACACTGCACCCACTCAGGGCAAAATCTCCTGAGGACCTTCTTCACTCTTCTCTTCTACTTTCCCTACAGATGCCATACGGTCAGAGTTGAGGAAAACCTACCCCGGGGTCCTGTTTAAAATTGCAAACCTTTGCTCTGCAACCTCCCTCATCCCAACTTCCCACTTAGTTCCTTCTGGTTCTACTTGTCCTTGACAGTCATCACTGCCTAACATGAGCCGCCGTGTTTGTTGTCTGTCTCTCACCAGAAAGTAAGCACCACGAATCCAAGGCTATTGCTTTGTTCTTCTGTGTCCAAACGTAGTACTGAACACACAGAGGACAAATAATTCATATCTGCTGAACAAATAGAAAAGGTAGATCCCACATATGCCTTCCTTGTTGGTTATGAAAATGGAAAAATTCCAAGACTCAAGTCGAGCTTTTCTTATTTTTATAAAAATATAATTTTCTATTGGGTGGAAACACGATTGCTTTTAAAATACATACTGATGCATGGAACACCTAGTACTAATGGAAAAACACTAATCATTACACTTCAGTATCTCACTCACCCACACGCAGCACATGTGTGCAGATTTCAAAGCCCGCCTATGGATTCCAGGGCCACCCCACCACCGCCAACTTCTCTCCTCTGTCCCCACTCAGAGGCCTGGGCAGATGCACTGCCTGGACATTCGTGGCTGCTTCTCATCTTGAGATAAACCTTATTTTTCCTGAACTTTTCACTCTAAAAATTTCAACCCTAGGGAAAAAATAGAAAATAGTAACATGACATCATATATACACCTTACATAGTTTCTCAATTTTTAACATTTTGCCACATTTAGTTTCTCTTTCTCTCTCACAAATATGTTTTTGCCCTAGACCGTTTGATAGTTGTTTGATGATATCATACCATCTGTATTCCTAAATAATTCATCAAGTATCACTGAAATACAAGGACATACTTCTTTCTGTACAACCGCAATAAAAGGACCATACTCTAAAAATTTAACACCATTATCCAATATATAGTCTATAGTCACATTTCCCAAATTTCCAAAAATGTTATTAATAGCTTTTTTATATATATATCTAGGATCTAATCGTGGACAACAAACCGTATTTTAGTTGCCACATCTCTGACTTTTTTTGTGTGTCCAAGCCAATGGCTTCCTTATCACCAGATCAAAGTTCAAGATTTCTAGAAAAACTTCTACCTGAAATTACTGCGTGCTGTAATAGCTGCCAAGAGGCGGTACAGTGAAGTAGTTACAAGCTCTGTTCACGCAGCCAGACCTACCTGGGTCCAAACCCAGCAGCACCTCCCATGACCTGGGAGAACTTATCAACTCCCTACTTCTGCTCCACTGTTTACAGACAAGGGCTGCTCATCCTCCCCCACTCGCAGGACCAAGGCGTCGATTAAGTGGATCAACTCATGCCGAGCACTAGAACAGGACCTGGCGCGGGTGGCAAACGCTTTGCAAGTTTCAGCTCTAGACATTGTTTTAAAACAACCTTGACATTTCCACCAAGTGGCAGAGCGTTGTATCTTCCGAGGACACAGTAACCAGCAGTGGCCTGGCTGGGAATTCTAATTAAGACCTACTCTAGGTTTGGGATAGTCACAGCTTCTGTGCCTCACCCGCTTTTGACAAGTTGCATTAGAGGCAGGGTGGCGTCCACTCCGATGAGCTGTCTTGACCTGACCCGCCGCTAGAGGGCAGCAGAGACACCTGCTCTCCGGCTTCTTCGCAAGAGAACCCAGGTGCCACTAGGTCCACAGTATAAACACGTTCGGAGCTGGCTTGACCCGACCCACTGCATCGCTGTATAATTGTTTCCGGGGAGACGAGGCAATGACCCTGAGTAACACCAGCATACATTATCTTTGGGGTACTAAAGCTAATCTTACTGGTGACTGTTTCTGAAGTCTAAATATACCTCACTAACGTGCTCACCTCTTGCAAGCCATGGTAACACGAGGCTGGCCGGATCTGGCTCTAGCAATTTAATTCCTAGCAAGCAGCTGAGTATGGAGAGTGACTTCATGAGATAACTGTCGTGGAGCCAGCTTGCAGGGGCGGGAAGAGGCATCATTTCTACAGAGCAGAACCCACCCCACTCCTTCCTCCGAGTTTTCACGCATGTGTAACTTCGTGTCAGTTTGAAGACCATTTTGCAAACATTTCTTGCTACCAAAACTGAAGATCCCCCCTATACTTTAGCTGTCAGAAAGGGTTGGCTAGAGATCTCTTTTTAAAATTGCAGAGCATTCAGAAATAAACTGCAAATGATGACTAGCAACGTTAGAGCCACGCTCTGCGCTCCAGATGGTGGAGCGGGGCTGCGTGGAGGACCCTGGCAGACAACCTGGGCTCTCGTCCCAGCTCCGTAACTAACTAGTTTTGTGATCTTGAACAAGTTATTCAATCTCTCTGTGCCTCGGTTTCCTCTTTGTAAAATGGAACTAGTAACAGTACCCGCCAAGTAGGGTTGTTAGGAAAACTGAAGGAAGTTATGTACGTAAAATTCTCCCAATTGTCCCTCGCGCTTAGCGCCGTAGATGTGTTAGCGCTCATGAGCCAGGACCTGGAAGTCTTTTGCAAGCATTTGAGCCTTTCCCATTGTCCCCTCCACGATAAGCACAGTGCACAGTACATCAGCGTTCAGTCAATCCACAGAGCTTCGGCCTGCACAGCTATATGGAAAAAATGAGCACCAAACACATAGGAAGAAAACAGCTATCTTCCCAAGCCTCCCCCCAAGAGTGCACCTGCATCTGGTCCCCCTTTGATCCCTGAGTCATCTTTGGGTCGCCAAGGATGTGTCGGATTTTCTTCATGTGGCTTGTGTTACCACTTACTTCTCTCTTGATTATTTGCATTCTCACACAGCACTCTAAGAATCTTGGGGATTCCTTATGTAGGTGCCCACCACTCCTACACACAAATGCTCCCCCTTTTTATGTAGGGGGGAAGAGAGGGACCAAACTCCCCCTTTAAAGCATAAAAATAAAGAGAATTCCTTCAGTGAAAGCAAACTCCTTTAAAGGGAAAAAATAATTAAAAAGCATTTTAGAAAATAGCGGTACCAAAACTAAATTTAAAAGGGGGGGCATTAAAAAGATGATGTGTATGTAGATGTGCAGATGTGCCATTGCTCTAAACTAGCATTGTCTTATTATAGAAATCGGATCTATATAAATACATCTGGTTAAGAAAGACTTGAGGAATCACATTTTATGTATTTCTATAAGGACCAGGTAGATTCTATTAGTTAGAATAGGTTGGGATTATACATTCTTTTTTGAGTTTTTTATTTGTTTGCTTGTTTTGGTTTTTTGAGATAGGGTCTCACTACATAGTTCAAGCTGGCCTTGAACTCACTATGTAGCCCAAGCTGGCCTCGAACTCCTGATGATCCTCGAACTCATGATGATCCTCCTGTCTCAGCCTCCAAAGTGCTGGGATTACAGGTGTCCACCACTTCACCTCACTTCTTTTTTTTTCCCCTCTCTAGTACCAGGGATGGAACTCAGGACCTTGTGCCTGCAGATGCAGCACCACTGAGCTAAATCCCCAGCCCCAGCCACACCTAAATTCTGCACCATACATTCTTCAAGGTGCACCAAGCCACACTGTGACTTTCATGGTATCAGTAAAGGTTACAGATGCAATCTCCATGAAGACAAAGGACTAAACTCTTGATCCTAATGCAAGCATTTCAAAGAGCCAATCATCCAGAAGTAAAAGTTTAAAATATCCTGCATTGAGTGTCAGGCATGTGGCAGGAGCCTGTAATCCTAGCACTTGGGAGGTTGAAGCACAAAGATCACTATGAGTTCGAGACCACCCTGTGCTACATAATAAGGCCCTGTCTCAAAAACACAACAAACAAAGGCATGCCAATTGCCTAATTTTTACTCAGTTGCCTGGGCGTCCTCTGGCTTGAGAGCTTGGATATCTGAAGCATAAATGAATAAAGTGTTGGTGGATTCCATCCCACACAAATTCCCAGCATTTTTGGAAACCCAATAAAATCCAAATCATTTATGTGTACAGTCCCAATGGAAAACTGGAGAACATGAATAGATGATCCTGCAGTGCACTGAGGATGGGATCTTACCCGATGAAAGGTGTCAGGCAGCCCTGGTGTTTACAGTCAGACTGCAGGGCTCTGAGGCCCAGCTACCCCGCTTACTTGCTTGGGGGCCTTGATTGTCAGGCCAGGCGGGGCACACAGAAGCCACCTGTGACAGGTGGGGTTGGTGAGCACCCCCACCCTCCTGGGGCCCCTTCCTTGATTGGATCCACCTTGGTGTCTGTCCTGGGGCTCCACCTTTCCCCCCTCCCCGGACTTCAGAAAGGAGGGGCTATGATAACACACCTACAGGGCCCACCACAGCACCCACCTGGTGCAAGTGCTGGCTCGGGGTTGGTCACCTTTTGGGCGGAACCACAAACCCGCAGTGCAGTCTCAAGGACAAAGAAGGAAGCTGAACAGGAACATGAAGCAAACACAACCACAAACATGCAAATCTCGGGAGATGTTGAACGGGGGACTACTCCACATACCTGCTCCTGCCCTATCCCTGGTTGTCCCCTTAATTACAAGGGACTCAGTTCGGAGAGGCCTCTGGGGGCCCCCATGGGACCCAACGCAGGTGCTCGGTCTAGCTAAGAAGTACGGACACTGAGACGCGAATGTCCTCGCTTCTGTGTGCTTTTCATTTTAAATAAGTGAAACTCTTTGGTTTGTCCTTTAACCGGGTTTCATAGAGTAGTTTCAAGGTGGCTTGTTTGAAGGTAAGCAGCAGGAGCCTTAAGAACTTAATTTTAAGAAATTCAAAGAGCAAAGAATGCACTTTGTTCTTTGAGTTTCTTAAACCTATATTTCATACCCTTTCATAATAATTTGTCTTTTATGGATAAAATATACACAAACCACTGAGGAAAAAAGGCATCTGAAATGACCTTGGGCGACCAAGTTCTTCTGTTTTTAAATGCCATGCACAGAGTATATTATTAAGATTTCTATATGGTAGCATTTCTAGCACATAGGAAAGCTCAGAAAGAGAATTTACCGTTTCTTTATTTGTCAGTTCAAAAATAAGGGCAAAGAAACTTACTCATAGGACATCTTTTTTTTAAGGTTTTCATTTATCATCTCCTGGAAAAAAAAAAAAAAACTGATGTAGGCAAAATCCCAACATGATAAAATCAGAACTAAAGTAACAGTGGCTGGGGTGGGGGAGGAGCCGTAAGTGAATTATTATGATCCTAGGTCCTAAAAAAATTATTCCTCTCTGGCTCTCTCATCTGACCCCACTGCAGACTGGCTTTTTGTCCACTGCACAGCTCTTGGGCCATTAATGATCCCCTCCAGGCCACGCTGAATGCTCCCTTTCCAGCGTCTCTCACTTTAATCTATTTGTTGCCTTTGTTCGACTCAGCCACTATTTTCCTCCTCCTCTATAAGCCTCTCTTCTCCTAATTTTGTCTGATCCTTTAGTATTCCTTTTCTTTTCCATTTCATAATATATTTTAAAAACTAAAAATGAAAACGATAATTAGAGAAAAGGGGAAAAGAACCCAATCCAAACACTATCATTTGATTGTATTTTTCCTCTATTTCTTTTTCTGGCTGACTTTTATGTCTTATAAAGGGATATCCTTCTTTTCCTGCCACACAGTTTCTTTTTAATTATTTCACATGTTGCCACACAGTCTTCATCGCTTTCCTGCTTAATTATTTTTGAATAATGTCCGCTCTCTTTGACTCTGGCCTCCTCGTTCCTTGAAGGGAATTGGCTCCTCTTTGTCCCCCCAAATTCACTGATGACCCAAAACTACACCTCAAATTCTTTCTTCCTTCATGTATGCCTTTCATTCTAATGATCCGAATCACCAAAACAAAAGCAAAAGCTTCAGCATTCCTACCAAAACACTCAAACCAAGTACTACTTATTGTGGAAGTTAATCTGGCAATTTATATCAAAGATGTATTCTCCAAAATATCTCCAACATTTCTGTCCTCTAAATAATTCCCAAGATTTGTTCAGAATTTGTAGAAAAGTAATAGGTAGGTACAGCATGCAATTAGTAGTTTTCAACAAGATAGGAAATAGAATATTGTTTTCCAGATTAGAGAGTGAAATATTAGTACCTAGTGTCTTAAAGGGGCCTCGGGGGGGGGGGGGGACTTAGCTCAGTGGTTCCAGTGCCTGCCTCACAAGCATAAGGCCCCAAGTACGATCCCCTGTACCAAAAAAAGGGGGGGAGGTGGGTCCATGAACAAAAAAAGGGCTAGGGAAACCTTAAATTAAGCAAATTTATATGGCTTTCTTTACTGTAAGATTTCTCACAGCATCTACCAAAGTTAGTCAGTGCTCAGTAAATATTTGCTTTTTATACAAATATGCACTGTTAGTCTCTAGAAATGTTATCTGTAACATTTGCCAAAAGTAGGCATCTTGGGCCGGGGATTTAGCTCAGTGGTTCCAGCGCCTGCCTAGCAAGCGCAAGGTCCTGAGCTCGATCCCTGGTACCAAAAAAAAAAAAAAAAGTAAGCAGCTTGTTTATTTGTTAGATATTTAAACAAATATTTAAAAGATTGTTTATTGCAGCATTGTTTTTAGATTATTTAAAAATTCCAAACAATCTCAACGTTTATAATCTGAGGATTGGTTAAGCAAATTACTGTGTAAAAGACTGGAGCCTTTACAGAGTATGATATAGGTCAATATTGACATTAACACGTGTCAATTATACGTAGCAAAAATCACATTTTATAACCTTGTGAAATCTTATATACCACCTCTTTAGCTCGATGACAAAGTATAAATGCATATACAGTATATATAACAGATGACAGGAATATATACCAAAAAGCTAATAGTAATTATCTTTGTTTGGTAGATTACATATGACTTTCACTTTGTATTTTATATTTTAACTTTTGTTTATTATCATTTTTACAATTAATGTATCTTAAAAGAAAGCAATAAAGCTATTTCCATTTAAACAATTAAATATAAGGAGTATTCAGCAGAATTACATAGCACTCAAGGGCCATTGGTCTAAAACTTCAGGTAATAAACCTACATTTTAGAAAGCTTTTCAGAGCTAAGCCTTTTTAACACAAAGTGATTTTAAATATTCTATTTCATTAATAGCAGCAACAATGAAAGTCATGGCGAAACTTTCATATTAGAGTCTATGTAACTTCTTCACACTCAAGTTCTCAAATGTTACTCAGCTACTAAAGAGCAACCTGAACCTCCCAGAGGATTCTGGGAGGAGAAGCCAACACCCGAGTCCGGGACTCAATCTACCCTGGTCCTTGTCACACAGCTGGGGCACTGGCTTCTGCCTCTGTGTCCTCAATGCTACGATGAAGCTTTGAACTATGTAGATGATGTGCAGATTCCTTTATCCACAGTTTGATGACTTCACCTAAAATGTCTCATATTAGCTGTGACAAATGCTTTTGAAATGAAACACAGGGAATGATATGTAATGGGCCAAATTATTTTTTCTCACCGTCTCCATGGGCTGTAAACATTATAATAAATAAATATGCAAATAAACACATACATTTTATATCACTTCCTTACAAGATATCAAGTGTTATCAATTTGCATACAGTTTATCCAGAAATTCTATTTTTAGAACTTAGCCTAATAAATTATTCAAGAATGGAAGTAAAGCTTTAACTTGATAAAGACACACATTTTAACACTAAAGTAAAAAAGAAAAACAGAACATTGACAGAATCCAACAAGGAAACAGTTAAGTAAACAAAGACAACAGTATATAATTGTAGAAATCACAACATGAAGCCATTAAAATGATGTAGAAAAATACTTAATGTCATGAAAAGAGATTTATAACCTATTTTTAAGTTGAAAAACAGGCTATAAAACAGCATATACAATACAATCCCATTTCTATTGTAAAATACTTAAATAGACATAAAAAAAGTTATAGAAGCATCTACCACTAAAATTTTACCTTAGTAGTTGCTGGGTTCGTATCTCTTTTGTAAGCTTGATAAAATTCACATACATTGTTTAGAGAGCAATAAAATCAGTGGCTCTGTAAAATTTTTCCATAGTTTATTTCCTTAATACTCTGAGTAGTATAACCAAATAATTTTTTATTAAATAAAAAAATAAGATCCAATTAAACAACATTCGTAGGTATTTGCTTAATATGGTAGCATTAATAGTGCTATCTCTTTTTCAAAACTAATAAGACTGTGTTAAGGACAGAAGTACATTTTTAAAATACCTTTAAAGAAATGATATTTTTTATTTGATTGCATGTGGCCTTGTATTTCTTTTTTTTTTTTTTTGGTACCGGGGATTGAACTCAGGTCCTTGCGCTTGTACAGAGGCCTTGTATTTCTTACTACACAGTAGTCTGGTATATTAAATGGTACAGACACATACCAATCTGCATGAGTGAGGTCTAAAAGAAATCGAGGTGTGATTCTGAAGATTTAGCACAAGCTTGAAGACTCAGCAATCTGTGTGCTTTTTGTTTTTTGGGTTTTTTCCCGGCACCGGGATGGAACTCAGGACCTTGCACTAGGGAGGCAGGTGGTGGCACCACTGAGCTACATCCCGGCAGCAATCTGTGTTAAGGAATAATTTCAAGTAGTCTCTGCAATGCCATGCCTAAACTCTCACACCTCTAAAACCCAGAGGTTAGTATAAAGCTTTTAAATAGGTAAGGGATCCATACAGAGTTGACAAGTTTCATCGTGCCTGGATCATTATAAAGAATACTATCCACAGGGCCAGGGATTTAGCTCAGTGGTTCCACCGCCTTGCAAGCACAAGGTCCTGAGTTCGATACCCGGTACCAAAAAAAAAAAAAAAAAAAGAATGCTATCTACAGCCTCCATCATTTAAAATAAAAGACATCATCTTAGCCTGGAAAAGGTCTTGAGCGTGGTTTTCCTTTTTCCGCTTTTGCTGTGTGTGTGTGTGTGTGTGTGTGTGTGTGTGTGTGTGTGCATGTTTCATTTTCTCTTGTACCCCTAAGGATGGACCCCACGCTAGGTAAATGCTCAACCACTGAGCTACACTCCAGACCGAGCTCAAATTACTCTAAAGCCCTGTGAGATGAGTCCGTTTGGCTTTATCAGTTTGACCGGCACACTGGTGGCATTTTTCTCATTTTGCTGCAGACCTGTGAACTTAGCAGACACTGCACCGCACGGTTATGTGGTAAAGAGGTCCTGTAAGAAAACACCCAAGACAGGGAGACGCTGTGAGTATTTAGTCATGTCCGAAAGGTACTGATACACTTTTTCAGAGGACTTCAGAATGTGAACTAAGTTTGATATTATTTTGGTGGAGCAGAGCCAATTTTCTTTTGCTTGAAGTTAATTTAAATAATAAAATACCTATTAAAACTCAGATGACCTTCATGGTCTTCTCATATTTCCCAAACTTCAGTCATTCATTTTTTTCATATTTGTATACCATCTTTACCATTTAATGTTTTTTCCTTTAAGCCTCCCTCCGAGACAGACGTATCTATGAAATCCAGGGTGTGACAGCTGGCTGAACACAATGAATTACATTGCCACTTGGACGGATTTTGCCTACTGCAGCCCACAAACCCTTCTGTAATCCACTAAGGCCCAGGGTGTCCAGCAATGTGTTCATGATCTTACAGCAGCAGATGAGAAAACAGGTGACGGATTTGAAAAATAATAGCAGCCAGGTGTGATGGTGCATGCCTGTATCCCAGCGATCTGAAAAGCTGAGGCAGGAGGGTCTCAGGTTCAAGCTGAGCCTGAGCAATGTATCAATTTAGGACGGTCCTGTCCCCAAAAAATTGTTTTAAAAACCAAATTGGTAGCAAGGCCTGGGAGGTTCTGTTTATAACCTGACTGCCAGTTTAATTACCTATAAGTTAAAAACATCATTTCACTAATGCTGGAAGTTACCTGTCTGCACCTTTACCGATTTTCTGCTTTTTTTTTTCAGTTCTCATCTGGCTCAGCACTATCTGCTTTATATCATCCATGCATTGAGCGACTATTTGTGGAGAACTCACTTTTTGTTGGCACTGCTGCCTCGGACTACAGCTGTGAACAGAGCAGAATTCCTGATTACATCGAGGTTATGCTCCAGAAGATTTTTCTAGCTTCCTAAGTTCACATCTTCCTTCATCTTTTGGACTCTAAATTCCTAGAGACAAGAATTGACTCTAATTCCATTTTGGGTCACCTACAGCTCCAAAGAGAACATTTTACACTGTTAATCAATAAAGGTTTCCACGGTGAAGGGATACACGTGTTTTTCCACTGGTTTCTCCATTGATCCTGAAAGCCACATTTATTATTCAGCTTTTCTCCCCCATTTTACTCTTTTCACTTTTCAATTTTTCTGATTTCAATTTACAAAATGGCACAGGAAAGAAAAGTTGTAGTTTACAGGGAAGAAACATCAGCAGTGGATGCAGGAAGAAAATGAGTTTCATCTGCTGCACTCAAAGCACTCTATTTCAGAAACATACACCAGCAAAATGAATGCCTGAATTCTTGAAATTTCATAAAAAGTAATCTTTAAAATATAGCCAGATAAAGTATTTAACTTCTGTACACTTCTGAAAACAATTCAAATACTTACGTAGGCCTTAAACTAACTGTATTTAAAGATAATATTGTATCAATTCGTCTGTTATGAGGCAAAAAAGAAATTCTATTTATTAAGCTGAAGAAAATGTACCCTTCTTACTTTGAATTTTCATGATTTGCCATATCACAAACATTTAATGTCACTAAAGTTTTACCCCTTATTAGGCAACAAAACTAAGCTAAAGGTTTTTGGTGTAAATGTTGCGGGGATTCCTAATTAAAACGTTCCATTTGACCCGGTTTGGCTTTTGCAAGGCTTGTTGATGTTTGGCCACTTTCAGTTTTTACATTTGTTCTTTCTAAACTCACAGCTGTTTTTCTTCTTTATTTTTGTTCCCTTACGTAAAGAAATGAACTATACTGATACATTCAAAGTCTGTGTGAAGCTCAAACCTGTAAAAGGACAGAATAATAAGGTCCTAAGACTTTCAATACCACATCTCACCTCTTCTCTTTGTGGAACTTTTCTGCCCTCCCACGAAACCAGTGTGAATTTCCCAGCCTGGTACAAAGCGCTGCGAAGCAAACTGGCTTCCGTGCGAGGGCGGAGAAAGCGGTCAGGCGTCTTTGACAGCAAAGACCCCTGCCCCCAGGCCTCCTCTTCCAGCCACTAGATGGCACTGCCTCCCCAAAACTAAGTTGTTCATTGTTCTCAACAGGAGAGAGATCCGCAACACCTCTCAATTAGGGTAAATTTGGTAATGGGGGGGGGGGGAGTAATGAGACGTCCCAGAGAGAAAGTTGATAGTTAACAAGTCTAGTTTAGGCCAAATATGTCAGTAACGGGGCCTCTCTGTGTGGCTTTAGTGCCTTTTTGTCCACTTTTCGGCATCTCATCAGAGCTGTTATATTACCTAAATCACGCAGGTAAAATGATCTAAAGTTTTTTTCCTTTCTTTTTCTCCCTAAATCTAAGGAAATGTGGCTGTAGTGTTAGGAATTGATCGATTTGCCCCTCAATTAGGCATTTACTTCCTATTTCTCCGGCTGCTCCTCCTCCCCGATATAAATCCTGTCTTCTGGGCTGGGCCCACAAAGCTTCGCAATTATGCATGAGGGCGCTCCGCTGCTCAGTGTGGAAGCTAAGCTCTGTTTCTGTTCGGGTCCGCACCCTGCTTACCTGGGGGTAACCGGGCACAACACAGGCACCTGGCCCACCTGGATGAACAGGCGCGCCCGGCAGCACTTGGACCAGCTGGAAGAACAGCTCCCTCCTCTCAAGCCACCACGGAACTTGTGTCACCTTCACCATCACTTAGCCTAGGTCAGAACAGAGTCCATCAATAAGGATATTGATCTCCCCAAACTCTGTATCGATTTGTTCATTCTCTGAGATGACACAACGAAGTCCAGGAGCTACGTCAAAAACATGACCAGTGTGGCAGACTCTGCAGCCACCCATCAAAATCTTATTAGCTCGTTCAGTACTCTAGGCACTCAGAACACTTTAGAATTTAACACATCACAAGTATCACGCTAGCCACTGGAAAGATTATGAAATATATAGAACATATGGCATTTTCCTTAAAGAACTTTGAATTAACATAGTTTTTATATTATATTGCTACTATAGTGCATTATTAATATCATACTATAATGTTGTATTGCTAACATAATACATTATATTGTTAACAGCACCATGTATTACATTGTTAATATCATACTAATATAATGTTATGGGATTATAATCAGAATACATAGCTTTCTGCATACACATACAGTATACATGTGACTTAAAGCGATGATTATAGGCCCACACGGCACCGGCAAGACCTAGTGTAGGAAGGAGAGGTTCTGTGGTAAGAAATGCTGGAGATGGCTTCTCAGAACAGCTGGGACCCGAGCTGAGTAAGATTTCTAAAGCCTGGGCTGGGGATTTAGCTCAGTGGTTCTGCCACCGCTGGCCTCGCAAGTGCAAGGTCCTTAGTTTGATCCCCGGTATGAAAAAAAAAAAAAAAGATTTCTAAAGCCAGATGGAAGAGGTCGGCCTTACTCTGAGGGGCAGTGAAGGCGCTGGCAGGTCCTCAGCAGATAGGGTCACCAGGACGCAGCTACCCAAGGCGGAGTGTTGACAGCAGTCACTGCACACATGGAAGGGGGAGAAGCCGGAGACACGGGCTCCTCTAGAGACTCGTGGGTTTAAGAAACTGCGACCATTTTTGCCAGGACCCTCACTCACTGTCCCTGGGTGGTGAAAGTGCCATCTCAGTTAGCGTCCACCCCCCTTGCATTTGTCAGCTCTGGGCGCAAAGGCTGGGAGTGTGAGGCAGATGCGGGAGCACGTGATCCTTGGTCACCAGAGTGTTCAGGCCCCGGGCGTCGCTTGTTCTTGCCTCCAGCGCTGCGCTTGGAAAGGAGCAAAGCTGCTGCTCCCAGTTCTGGGGGCTGAGAAATCCAGGACAAGACTCCAGCAAATCCTGCCTCTGATGAGGGCTCACTGCCCACACACACAGCAGGGGAAGCACTCTCCCTGGCCTCCCTCATAAGGGTGCTAATCCCGCTCACAGGGGCGCCACCCTACCATCTAATCCTCTCCACCGAAGACCACCGCCTGAGAAGTCAGGACTTCAACACACGAACTTCGGGGGGAAACAAATGTCCATAGGAGGGGGCTCAGTGCTTCCTCTGGGCCCTGCTGAGCGCAGGGAAGTCGCCTGCACCTGTCTCTCCGGCACAGGGGATTCTGGGGTCTGTGTGACACCAGGACGCAGACATCTGTGCTCCGAGACCACGGTGCCGCCCCTGTCTCAGAACATCAGACCGCTTCCCCCCAGGCTGCTTTCCCTCTCTTTGACCCTGGGCCTGGAGGATTCTTCCTGCCCAAAGTTCCAGCCCAGCGGCACCATGAATTTACTATGATTGGAGCCCATAGGCCCGAGACCTTAGGTTCCTGCAATTCAGACCCCAGGTTTTTGAACATCAAGAGCCTTTTCACACCTATCTGCAGTGTAATTTCTTCCCCAAGCCAATGCCACTGGGTCATAGCAGGGCAGACGCACAGGCAGAGTCCAGGCGCGAGCCTTGGCTATGTCCGGTGTGACCCCACCGCACCATCCGGGGGCCACGGCACTAACTGGACAGGACGCCTCAGGGTCAGGGCACAAGAGTAGGGATGGAGGACAGGAAACAGCAAGACCTCAAGTGGGGACTAAACAGAGCGCTGGAGCCACCGAGGGTCCGGATGGAGGGAGCCCCAGTCGTCCTCAGATGCGGTGCTGTCCCTGCTCCTTTCTCTGCGCATCTCCCAGTCACCAGGTCCTGTTAATGACACGGTCTGCCCACGTCCCTCCTCCCCACCGCCACTGTCACTGCCGTGGTTCATGCAGCATCTCTCCACCACATCTCTCCATCAGTTCTTCTCTCTCTCGGACCCTCCTAAGTCATTCTCTATTCAGCGACGAGTGTCCTTTCTAAAGCAAAAACCCAGTCAAGTCCGCTGAAGTTTTTTCTGGCTCCCTAGTGCCGTCCAACTCCTACTCAACCTGGGCTGGGCTCACGCCTGCTTGGTCACCTTCCCCCAGACACCCGGGCTCGGGCTGCGGCTCGGGCTGGATAAAAAGGCAGCATTCATGGTGGAGTTGTCCAAGCCATGGGCTCACGGCCAGATCTCTTGGATTTGCTTGAACAAGGAATTTAACTTTGGTCCTCGCTTGTGAAATGTCAGCGGGAAGATTCAATGAGAACATATATTACAGGTGCACCTGGGACATGGTCTGAGCTCTGTAAATAATTAATGTTTTTAATAGAAGAAAAAAATCATTCCCTGGCTTGCCAAATGCTCCCCGTCCCAGGAAATTTTCACTTGAATGTCTTTTGCAGTTCCCTTTTCCTTCGTCCAATCTTTATTCTTCCTTCTAAAAGGGGCTAAGATGTCAGCTCCTGCACCAAGCCTTTCAACTGTGCTCTGTTCGGCCCCTATTAACATTTTATTGTGTTACAATGTGTATCAGTTTCCTCTGGCAGCTGTGACAAATCACCATCAACAGGGTGGCTCAGAACAAAGGAAACGGACTGCTGGTTCTGGATGGAGGTCGGAAGTGTGGAAATCTGTCTCCCTGGGCTGAAACCAAATACGCAGTAGCTAATTTTCCACCTTTGGAAGAGTAGGGTGGACCCCAGAGTAAGCACATAATATCCCCTCGATAGGCGGCACACACACAGAGGTACAGCAGAGGTACGGGCGTCCGGATCCCTTCGTGGAAAAGGCTTTATTTCCCGGGCCCAGCGCTGTTTCCCTCATGTGCGAATCTGCAGTTGGAAGGTCGTTTTGCTCCAGAATCAGATCAACTTCTAGGCTGGAGAATTAAGCACAGCGGGCCTGCACCTGAGACCACATCTTCTCTGCATCTCAGCGAGGCAGCCGACGCTCCTCTCCAACCCGGCTCTCTGCAGGTGCAAGGGCTGCGCACCCGCAGGCCCCTGGCAGGGCGCAGGCTCCCTTCAGGGAAGGTACGGACGCAGGTGGCGGGGCGACAAGAATGAGCTGCAGGAAGAGCGCGGTCGCCAGTCGGCCTGGCGGCTTGGTCGCCGCTCCCACGCTGGTAATTTTAGACACAGTTCCCGCCGTCACTGGAGCTCCTGGATTCGCCGCGATTGCTTCAGCGTCTGTTTGCCCACCTCGAGTCACTCAAGCAAGGCCCAGGGCTTTTTCTGAGATGAGGCTGCATGTCTTCCAACGACCTGGGCCACCCCCTCCCCGCCAGGCGAGGGCGCTGCAGCCGCTACTCCCTGGGGAGACCACTCTGCGGCGGCGGTGCTCTGGGTTTCTTCTTCAACTGTGGAAATCGGTCCCCGTGAAAGAGAGATAAGAAGGAAAAAAAATACTACTTGCAATCTTTAAGAAAAGTAAACAAGCTGATTAATTTGGACAATTAACCCTCAAAAGAGTAAATTGTGTACTGTATTACAAATTACATGTTGTTTGTTTACTTCATTTTGTTTTGTTTGTTTTGTTTTGAGACAGGGACTTGCTGTTTAGTCCAGGCTGGCCTTGAACTCACAGCGATCCTCCTGTCTCTGCCTCTTGAGTGAGATCAGAATGTTAACAAGCAAAATTGTGGGGTCCAAACACGTATCCAAGACTCGCCTGGGCAGGTAGGCATTCAGAAACTTGCAAGACGGGAGAAATTTTCCTTCCCAGTCACTATGGAATAAATCACAGCGGGCAGCGCTGGCTTGGGCCGTGGCCAAGCGAGTTCATCTAACACTAGCCAGAACTCACCGGAGGCTTTTTATTTCTCAGTCAGCTCAGTCAACCCCGAAGCTTGGTGTTTCAGGCTGTTCTCTGTGGTTGTAACAAAACCCCTGAGGCTTGATAATTTATAGAGGTTTATTTAGCTCACAATCCCTGAGGCCCAAAAGCCAGCGCAACAGAGAGGCGGGGGCAGGTGGTGACACCCGTGGAAGAGGTCACGTGCTTCAGAACACCCGCTCCCAGGGGTGGAGCTCCTCAGAGAGACTTGGTCTGGTCTGGAGAGCGCTCAGGCCCTTGGTGGTGGGGCGCCCCCAGTTCCCAGGGGCCCCTGCAGCCCACTGAGAGTTCCTTTCAGTCCAAGTCTTGGCCGGCAAATCATACCCAAACTGCGGCCAGCAAAACCCACTTCTTCCCCCACCCTGCTGGTCTAGCTGCTCCCATGGTCTCCCAGCCACTTGTCTCCGGGTTTAGCTCAGTCACGCTTCTTCCAGCCCATGGAACCTTGCCGGTTCATCTCCTCGGCTGGCATGTGCGTCCTCCCTCTTCTCCGGCTTGGGTCCTGATCATCCTTTGCGTCTTGGATCCGAAGTGTCACTCTGAGAGCTCCCAGCAGGCTTGGCCCTCCGTGCGGCCCCAGCACCCAGGCTGGCTGCTCGTGCTTGGGGGTGGTCTGACACCAGCCTCCTCGCTGACTGCCCTGCTCTGCCTGGCAGGAATGAGTCAGCTGTCGTTGCCATCCTATTTCCAACCCATCCCACTGTTCCTAAAACACTAAGTAGGCACGTAATAAATATTTATAGATCAAATGAATACAGCACAGAGTCTCATGCTAGTTCCACCACGGCACTGTCAGGCAAGTCACTTAAACTTGTGGCATCTCACTTTCCTCATTAGCGAGAAAATGCCTCTTCCCAGTTCCAAAAATTCTAGGACATTTATGGCTCCTGTCTTGAACGCACAAGGCTGGTCAGGTTAGAGCCAGAAAGCCGGCACGGCTGCCTGTTTGTCTTACGTCTCCCATGTACAAAAACTACTGTATGTGCCCCACTTGTTGTCCTGGGCATGTCTGTCTTTCTCCCTGAAGTTGCTGCCCTGATTTCTTTTGTTTTGGAGACTGGGTCTCGCTACGTAGTCCAGGGTGGCTTCAAACTCATGGCCCTTGGGATGTAACTCTCCTCTGGACAAGGAAAGGCCTTTCCATGGCTGTGCCTCACTTCAGCATCCACCCTCCACTAGACCTGCTCAGACCCCAACTCCAGGTCCTTGTCTGCACCTTTCTCTCTGCCTGGGATGTTCTTCTCCCTCCTGGGCTAGTGGACTCCTGTCCAGCCTCTGGGTTCAGCCAGAACAAATGTTACTTGAATGTGGCACTTGCCCTAACAATTCCCGGCCTGAATTTGTCACTCGTTGCCCGTATTCCCACGGAATATCTCCCATAGCCACCAGAGTGCCATTTATCTCTGTGAGGTGTGCGGTTTGCCAGCAGACACTGCATGCGGCTCCAATGCGGACTGACCTTGAAACCAAATTCTGCCATTTATTGGGCAGCCTTAGAATCATTCTTCCTGAGTCTTAAGTTTCTTAATGTCAGAATTGGGGTGCATAAGAGGCAACTCACTGGACTATTGGGAGGATTAAACGAAGCAATGTGTTTAATGACTGACCACAACACCTGACCCACGGTATTCAACAAGGGGCAGGTTACTATTGGATTGAGTGTGAGGTATGCAAGAACCAGGGGATCTTTGGTCGTTCTTCCCACGTACAGTTAGCCTGGACTTCTTAGAATGCATCAGGGCAATCCTGTCCACGATGACCTTTCGCTGGGGGAGGGCTCGAGGCCGCTTCATTTCGTCATTAATAAAGGAACTGCACCAAAGGGGCCAAAAATTCCACTGATGCTGCGCTGCCCTCCAAATCACAGGCGTCCTTCCCTTTGCCAGATGAGCCCAGAAGTTTAAGGGCAGCAGTTTGCGATCACAGTGCTCTCTGCCAAATTCCCTCTTCCCTTTTGGGCTGCCTGGAACACTGCTCCGGTGAATAGGGGCGGCGTGTGTGCAGCGTTTATGGGCCAGGCATTGTTGGAGCTTCTCTAGACCTCCCTCAATTGCCCTTTCTGAGCTGGGGTGGGCGGCCAAGCCCATTAAAACCGCTCTCAGCCTGGCTCTGGGCGGCGCTCCGGCCCCCGCACGCAGTGGCCCGGGGGAGCCCGAGTCCCCGCGCGGCCCTAGACCCGCCGCCGCGTCCGCGATCCGCAGAGGCCGGCAGCCAGGCCGCGGCGCATTTCCTCTTCCGCGCGCGCAGCTCGCGGCCACTGGGGTCGCGGGGCCAGGGCGCCCTCGCAGGGTTGCGGAGCCGGGCTCGCGCACTTTAACCCCCGCCACCCCGAACTTTTCCGCGCGTCCCCCCGGCCAGTCCCCCGGTGCCCGGGGAGGCCCCCGAGCGTGCGAGCGGAGGCCGCGCGAGCCACAGGGCGGAGTCACGGCCGGTTCCCCGTGGTGCGCCCAGGGCGGAGGCGGCGACCCTGGCCCCAGGCGCCCCGCGCCCACCCAGCCGGGGCCCGGACCGGCGGCGCGGGCAGCAGCTGCGCGCGGGCGGGGCCGTCCCTTCCGGGGCGCGCGCTCCCCGCCCGCGGCCGGTGACGCGGCTCTGGCTCCGTGACCGCGCGGGAGCCACAGCCGGGCTCCGAGCGCTGTCGCCACCATGCGGGCCGAGGGCCGCGGCGGCCTGGAGCGATTCTGCAGCCCGGGCAAGGGTCGGGGGCTGCGCGCCCTGCAGCCGTTCCAGGTGGGCGACCTGCTCTTCTCCTGCCCGGCCTACGCCTGCGTGCTCACTGTCGGCGAGCGCGGCAGCTTCTGCGAGCACTGCTTCGCCAGGTAGGCGGGGGCCGGCCGGCCGGGACCCGGGTCGCGGGGGTTGGGGGCGTGCGCGGGAGGAGCCCGGGCCGCGTGCCGTGGGTTCCCCCCGTGGGCTCGGTCCGCGCCGCCGCCCCTGCCCCCTTCCTGTTTCCCCGGGGATCTGCCGAGTTCTGGCCCTGCTGCTGCTTCCTGCTTGCGCGGCCTGGGTCTTGGGGACACCTCGGGGCCCCAGGGCCTGCAGCGAGGGTATTTAGGCAAACAGCCGGCGGGGCTGGCGTGGGCTGGGGGATTGGGCCAAATGCCCGGTTGAAGCGGTGTTTGATTGTAGTATACCGTGTTCTCCTGTGGGTCCCTGTCACACGTAGGTGAGTATGTTGGAAATCACACACGGAACCGTGCCGTTTCGGAGTGAAAGGCAAGCGCTCTTCCAATCCTGACTTCATTCTGCCCATCATAAGACTAAAGGGAGACAGGAAGTGTAGTTTTTGTTTTGTTCGAGGCAGGGTTCTGCTGTGTAGTTTGGGCTGGTCTCGAACTCACTATATAACCCAGACTGACCTTGCTCTTGCAGCGATCCTCCTGCCTCAGCCTCCACTAGGGCGGTGAGGCTGGTACCCTGCTCACCCCACTCCTTAGGGGCAGGAAGCCGACGACTCCGCACTGCCATTTCCACCCGGCCAGGTGCACGGTGAATCCACCAAGGTGGGTCCCCTTTGTGTCCAGGAGCGGCTCTAACTCTGACGCTAGTCTTTCCTTTGAGCCTCAGTTTCTTCATCTTTGCAGTGGAGATTTCTGAGCTGGGCAGAGGTCTGCGGGCCCCCTTTTGAGTACACGTCTCAGGTCCGGCCTCTGCTGAAGCCCTCAGTCTTCGGGACCTCGTGCCTGATTCTACAGTAAGACCCGGCAAAGGAAGGCACAAAGGCTGCACACGAGACCGCAGTAATCTTGCCAGACTCCCTGCCAGAACTGCCTTCCGCTTGGGGGGACCTGGAAAGGAACTAGACGGAATCACGCCGTGGGCAGCCGAAGGGCTGTATGTGATGTGGCTCTTTGAATTGGTGAGCCAGGAGCTAAAGGGTCGTGGCACCACTTTGCGACGTTTGAGTGAAGTGAGCACTGGGTTTTCCCAAAGTTAAAAAGGCTGCTGGGCCTGGTCCCTTGATCTTCTGAGCCTCGCTGTGTCTGGGAGTCTGCGGCAGCGTGGGTGTCTGCAGTGGTGGGGCCGGCGGTCACCCAGCTCAGGAGGGGCCAAGGTCGGGGGTCCTGCAGGCTCCGAGGCCACCAGGGGAGAGACGTGCATGACTGGCCCATAGTAGGGACGCAGTGGCCTTGCAGTGCTGGCCTCTGATGAGTCACAGGTCATTAAATCTCAGGCGTTGGCAGGGGAAGGAGCCCTGAGGGGAGGGGGCTGCTCCTGGCTGGCTGTGCCGGTTGCTGCTCACCCCAACCCCAGAGTAGTGATGTCCCTCAGTCAGAGGCAGCTTCACACATCGTTCTGCCTCACCTGTCCTGCCGCAGGTGACAAGCTTGCCCCTGGCTTTTTGGTTGCACTTTTCTGATTGACATTCGTTGGCCCCTCCTGGAGGATCCTTGAACCCTGGGGTCTGTGTGGCTCAGGTGAACTCCTGCCGACGCCCAAGTGGACGGCAGTCAGCTTTGTGCCCCATTCTGCTTCCTGTTCACCTGACGCATTTGTCAGTCCTGCTGAGGCCGTTTTACTAGACGCGGCACCAGCTCCTTTGTCACCCATCAATTGAGGAGAAATGGTCCATGCGGCTGGATCAGGGGAGCTCGGATCTGCGCCTCAGAGGAGGACCAGAATTGTACCCAGGCTTCTGCCGGCTGTCACTATCCACTGCCTCTCAAGCAAGCTGCTCCATCCCTTCCTGAGCCGGAAGTTTAAGCAGCACTACGTCAGATAAGTAAGCCACCTGACATCGCCCATGTCACGTCAATTGTATCGAAATTTTACTTACTTTGACGGGGAAAGAATGATTTCTTCAGGAATAAGTGTATTTTATAATTTAAAAATGATGAGAAATTTCTTAGCTCTCTACAGAAGGAGATTCTTACTGCCAGGACAATTGAAAGACTTGAGTCTGAGAGGTGTAGATTTGTATCGCCTTTTCTCCCTGGGGCAGATGATGGTTTGAAAATTCGAGTCTCGCCTCAGCTGCTAGAAGGGAGCTTCTAAAACCACAGGTGTCCGTCCCATGTGGTGGTGCATGCCTGTAAACCCAGCAGTCCAGAGGCTGGAGCAGGAGGATTGCCGCAAGTCTGAGGCCAGCATGGGCTACACAGTGAGTTCAAGGCCAGCCTGAACTACATGGCGAGACCCTGTCTCAAAAATAAATAAATAAATGTGTTAACTAATTAATTAAAAAAGATACAAGATACAACTGGAGCAGTGCTTACCAGAGAGATGTCTTTCTTGGGTACATTTTTACACGTACACAGGACTGTGCACACGTACGTTTTGGCCATGAGTGAACTTTCTGGGGCAGGATGTTAAAGACACGTAGATGCATCTCAAAGCCGGAGGTGGGCCTATTTGAACATGGGGTGCTTTCTGCCTATGAAGGGAGAAACCCTGACGTAGCCCTTGTCTAGTGCGAATGTTCCTTCTGCACCTGTGTGGCTCGGTGGCCAGCTCCCATCCTGCGCTGGGACATCCCAGGCCAAGGGGCCTCCCCCGGAATCGAGCTGGCAGGAGCCAGTTTCAGTGATTTCTATCATGTCTGGTTCACTTAGAGTGATTATTTTAAAAACTGAAATGTTTTGTGTGAGCACAACACCATGATTAAGATGTCCTGTTATAAGCAGTTTAAAGACTTTTCCTAGTGTCCTCCAGATTTATTGTTTAGCAGTGTTCATCTTGTCCTTCCTATCATACCAAGCTGGCTAAATAAATTTCAGTTGATCGTGATCCGTGTTAAGGGCCATGAAGTCTTTTGTTTTGTTGTTTTGAGACAAGGTCTCACTACGTGGCCCAGGCCGGCCTTGAACTCATGGCAGTCATCCTGCCTCAGCCTCTCGTTTCTTAAACTTCTCTGAAGTAGCCCTGGGGCTGCTGAAGCTGTGCTTTGGAAAGAGACATTGTCTGCAGAGCTGCTGTGACCCCAGTTATTCGGAAAACATTCCTGGAGGATCGTAGGGGAGAAATGACCTCAAACTTTCTCAAATTTTCGTTTTTCTAAATGAAGAATTGGACATGTGCACTAATAGGCAGCTCGCCCCTCTTTTGAGATATATTTTTATAAAGTGTATAGTAAGAGTAAAACACACAACACTGCTGGGTGTGGTGGTGCATGCCTGTAATCCCAGCACTCTAGGACGCTGAGGCAGGAGGATTGCATGTTCAAGTGCAGCCTGGGCAATCTAGCAACCTATGGAGACCCAGACAAACCAGGGGTGGGGAGGAGAGAGCCACAGATATGGCTCAGTGTGAAGGCCTCGGATTCAGTCCTCAACATCGCAAAAAACAGAAACATACACAACACATTTCCTCTAAAGAGTTACTTTAAAGAGTACAAAAGTCAGCTGTCTTTATATTTCCTGGGATTAAACTCTGTGGCTCTCAGGACGTAGTTCTAGGGGTGCGGTTGGGGTCGGGATGCTGGGAAGGAGTCGCCACTGACAGGACCCCCTGGCCAGAGCTACCCCAGCTCCTCTCCACTTTGGGTCCCCAGAATAATAACGTGGATCCTGGATCTGTTTTTGGTGTTTTTTCCACACCAAAGGGAGCTGCTGAAACAGACTAACCTTTCCAACTTCAGAGCACCCTTCTAACATGGGATGGAGCAAAGATTTTTAAACAGAAGTGGAAGAAAACAATTTTCTTTTTTCTTTTGGCTTTTTGAAACATGGCTTTGCTATGTATTCCAGGCTGGCCTTGAACTCACTCTGTAGCCCAGGCTGGCTTTGACCTTGCAGAGATCCTCCTGCCTCAGCCTCCTGATGCTGTGAATACAAGTGTGTGGCATCACATCCGATTCAGGTTTCCCACGTAGGATATTGTTTCCTTGCTCCTCATTACCTCCTGTGTGCTTCTTTGAACTATAGCAGAGATCTGCCCTTTAAGACTTCAGGTGGGCCAGGAGCCATGGCTGTCATATGCAGGGAATATAATTTCTCTTCCGGTTTCTGGGGCTCAGTGACCAAGACTCACAGTGGGAAGCAATTTCTGATGAAAGGGATGGGAGCAGCAGCAGGATATCCTGAAGTGGAAGGCAAACCCAGGGAGTTACCCCTGCAAAAGCCTTTCCTTCCCGAAAGCAGCCACAGAATCCGCTCGATCAGAAAAACCTGAAGACCCTTAGAAAATGACAGCCCTTTCAGTCCCATCCCTCTTTGCAGCTCCTAAAGTGCTTCCAGATTTGCTCTCATTTTGATCCTGTCAAGGAAGGCCAGTGTAGACAGGGCCTTGTCCCATCTTACATGGCAAGAAACGAGTATTCAGAAGGCTGAGCTGTTCCCCTTGCTCGTTTCTTTTCTTGGTTGTATACTTACTGAGCGCAAGTAGAGGCCTGGCTTTTGTGACCTCCAGTGACCGAGCCAGATCTTCCTACCCCGAGGCTTTCGCCCTTCGCCCCCTTTTGTCTGAAGCTGCTGAGAGCTTCACCTGGGACTCAGTCTGGACCTACGGTCTTCATCTGTCTCTTGTTTTCATGAGCGAATGCAGTTTTATTTTGTTTTGCTGTGCTTTTTTGAGACAGGGTCTTGCTATGTAGTCCAGGCTGCCCTTGAACTGGCTGGCCTCAAACTCATGGCGACCCTCCTGCCTCAGCCTGCACAGTGCTGGGAATTACAGGTGTGTGTCAACAAGCCCCGAGTGTGAATGCAGTTTTTAGGGTCTCTTTTGCTTCCCTCCTCCCCTAATGCATTGCTTCGAGAAGTTAAAGAAGAATCAAGTCCAGCTGTCTTCAGTCTGCACCCTGGGCTGACTCTGGCTCGGGTTCCAAGGTGCCGGCTTTACTACCCTGCTTAGGAGTTTTCGTAGGAGCCACACACCTTCTGAGCTCACTTGACAGGAGGGCAGTGGTCTGTTGTAGAACTGGAGCTGGGAGAGGCTAAGAAAGGCAGTTTCTGCTTTATTGTGGGCTTTTACACTTCCCTCTTGGGATTTAGATTCATCTCTCCTTTTGCTTTTTCATAAAAAAGAAAAAATAACCAGAGTTTCAGATCACTTTATTTCTGCCCCGCAAGAAGGTACTGCCCGGGAACTAGGAGGTACTGAAGTGGAAGAAAGAAATGAAGATAGGTAAAGAGGATCCATGTGTAAGGCCTGTGTGATTCTGTAAAAATCTCATTTCCTACTGGGCATGGCGCTGCACGCCTGTAATCCCAGCACCCGAGAGGCTGAGGCAGGAGGATGGCTGTGAGTTGGAGGCCAGCCTGGGCCACATAGCAAGACCCTGTCTTGCCCTCACCCCCATCCCATTCCTCCCCGTGTCTCTGACGGACAGCCCCTGTGGGCTCGGCTGCGTGCTTGTGAACGTGTGTCTGTACCCCATCATCACCAGGAGCTAGGGGGCCTGGATCAGCGCCCCACTGACCTTCCCCATACCTGGCCCTCCAGCTGTCTGTCCTCTGGAGCCCGGCCCAGTGGTGGCCGGCTCTGGGCTGCGGGAGGCGGCCTGAGGAGGTCTCCTTTCCCTCCCTGGGACTTGCTTTGCCAGCCCCTGAGGCTTTCCCACCCACATCCCAAGCCTCACATCTTTGGATTTCTGGGAAATGCGCAGTAGTTTAGGGGTGCAGTTCTCTGGCAGGGAATTGACTGAAGTATCTGCCTTTTCAGGCTTGAACCTGCGACCTTGGCCTCATTAGCGGGCTAACCAGTCACAAAGGCGCCACCTCACTGGGCGCAACTTCTGCTGACGTGGCCTCCTTTTCAATTGCAAAGGCGTTCACGCCGACACAATAGAACTGAAGGGAATCAGATCTCTCAAGACCACTCTGGAGGACGGGAATATGCAGTGGAGCAGGAAAATAATATTTTTTTAAAAGTCTTGAAGGTGGAGGAGAAACTTATCTTTTTAGGGCATGCATTGGCTGGGAATCCAGCTGTGTCAGAATCTTCAATCAAAAATTTAAAAATAGCATGGAACTCCTTTGGCCAATTTATTAACATAGAATCCGGTGACTCTCCTGTGTGAAGTGGAAGGTCTCAGATGACTAAGGAGAAATATTGCACATGTGGTATTAAAATGGGCTGGGTCAGCTCTTACAGAAAGAATGGAGCTGACAATTCATAAGTGCTTATTTTTGGCAAGTTCATAGTCCCCTGATTCCAAAATGAATGCTCACCTTCTAAGACTCCCCCACCAGCCAGTACCTGTCATGGATGGGGCACATCAGCCCCTGGCAAAAATCAGAGCCACCAGGGAGGGAGGCGAAGAGAGCAAAGGAAGTGAATTGCACCCTAGGGTTGCCGATGAGCGCCCATCCTGGGGGAAACGGGCTAAAATCAGGCCTTCCAGCAAGATGCAGTTTTTATCCACACCAAATGATTTTCTAATTTGACCCTTGGCAGGAGTAGGATAAAATGTGTGACGAAATGCAATGTTCTATAGGAAGGAATTTTTCTCTTCGGTCTTCATGTACAAGGAAAGGCTCACATTTGGCGTTTCTCACTGTGGTGCTGTTTGCAGAACACTTGGGGATTTGTCACTGGGAAGCCAGGTCTTGGCACAGGGAGGGGGGCAGGCCCCTCACTTCTTGGTACTCCATTCCTTGTGCCCTTAAAGAAAGAATCCAGTGCAAACACAGAGGCAGAAGGTGCGGGATGTAGATCAGTGGTGCCTCGCCTGCCTGGCAAGCACCAGGTCCTGAGTTCCATCCCTGGTACTGGAAAAAAGAAAAAGGAAGGAAGAAAGGAAGGCAGAGGTACAGAAGTATAGGGAGAGTTTGTTATAAAGAAGATACAAAGTTACCAGAGTTTGGATACATTTTCATACACTCAAGAGCTTCTGCTGGGGCCCAGGAAGCAACAGTGATCATGCTATTTATCAACATTGTACTTAGAAGCATTTAGGAATTGCAGAATGTCTTCCTGTCCTTTTTAGATGGCAGTGTTTCCTCAAGGGCTTGATCCTGTGAGGAGCTTAGGAAAGAAATTCAAGAAAGCTAAGTTGCCCGTTCACACCAGGGCCCAGCCCAGGGCAGGAGGTCTTTGGAGAACATTTCCTTTCCTGTATCACTGGGCTGTGGGTCTGGCAGTCAGGAATGTGCTGTGCCTTGTCTTGGAGTTAGACGACCAGGTGTCAGGACTGCTCGCATCACCGTAAGCTGTCACTGTGCTCTGAGGGTCGCTTTGGATCTGCGACCTAACAGAGGACGACAAATGTGCTGTGCACCGAAGTCTCTGTTTCTTCCTTAACTGGCAGCGCATGCTATTTTGGGGCCCCCTCCCCATCCCTCAGGCCCGCAAATGTCTACCCACCTGCCTAACACATTTGCCATTTGCAAATTCTCTTGCATGTAACAGGACCTGCAGATGCCCAGTGGGTAACAGAAAGCGGGGTAAAGCTTGGCATGTTTGCCTTTATTTATTATCTATCTGCCTTCTTTATCCCTTAAACCTTTGGACCAGACCCCGCCCACCTCTGCACATAGGTACGTGACTTGGGTAAGGAGAGTCTAAACACCCGTAATACAAGGTTTATGGCCCTTGGCTTCCTTAAGCTGTCTTAGCCCCCTTCAAGACTGAGGCAAGATGCGCAGGGACAGCACTTGGCAGGTTTTACTGCACGTCTAGAAGTTGCCCTAAGCCCTCAGTCACTCAAATTCCAGGAAGAGCAGAGCCTTGGAGACCTGATCACGCATGGGGAGGCCACTCCCCAGAGGGGCTAGATGGTCCCCTCCAGCCCGGCGGACTGATCCAAAGCCACCTCGAACAAGAGTCCAGAGACCGCGATCAGCCAGCTGCTGCATGACCAGGTTCACCCACCTTGCCAGCTGTGCTGACCCCAACCCTTGCCTCTGTCCCCCTTTTCGGTAAAACCTCAGGGCTTCTGTCAGCCCCTGAAGACTGCTTTATGTGTCTGTCGTGTCGCCATGCGGCTATGCTGAGGACAGCTGTCCTGCCCTCCCCTTGGCTTGTCTCCTTGACTGACATTTTGAGGCGATGCCTGACCTCTTGGGACCCCCAGATCCCAGGGCGTTTGTCCTGAAACTCTGGCAACAGTTCCACAAGTCTGCAGGACCCAGATGATGGCTGTTCACAGCGATGACCTCTCAAGGGCTTTAACACCTCAGCACTGGGAGACACTTAGTTATCTGCCTTGGTGGACTCCCGGGGGGCCAAGATGCTCTCTTTTTTTTTTTTACTTATTTAAAACCACTTGTATTTATGGAGGACTTACTGGGTTCTGTAGCTCCAGAAGATAACTGTGAGGAAAGGAAACCAAAGTCTGTTATATTCTAGTGGATTTTACTCATCTTTATTGTTCCCTGGTGCCTTGGATTTTGAGGTTTAGGCAGATATGATGCAGAAGGCAGTAAGATCAGAATTGTGTTCGTACTGTTAAAAACTGGTGATCCAGGTGTATCGCGAGGAACGTTCATCCTGTTAAGGAGTGTTTGGCCACAGCTCCCTGGCTCCTGCCTTTCACAAATACAGGGAGCGCTGTGATCAGATAACACTCAGGGCAAATGGAATGGTAAATCCCTGCTGTGTTCTGGCAGCAGCAGCTCTGGGTAGACGCACTTTGGAAGGTAAAACCGCATTGCTTACCTGTGCACGCGAGTAAACACTTCTCGGTTAACCACTACGAGACAGCCAGCTACTCATACTTTCTAGGAACAGAAAGGGAAAGAAGCCGCTTTCCCCTCAGCTTTCTCTGGCTCTTCAGAGAATGGCTCCGATCTGACTCTACCAGGGCAGGGCCAAGAGAAGCTCCCGGGCTGTGTCTGCCTCCAGCCCTCGCCACCATGTTGGGCTCTTGCCTTTGGGGTTTGATGGCTCAGGGCAGTGATGTGCACACTCACATGAATGCACACTCATGCCTGCACACGCACTACGCCTATGCATGCACTTTGCCCGCTCCCCTCTCTGACCCTCTGCCCCGCCGGCCCTGCACAGTGTCCCAGGTCTATCACGATTCCCGCGGACTAGTCAGCTTCCAGCTCACACGCTTGCTTCCCGCGCTGGCTCCTGGAGCCAGAACTGGGTCCTTGTCTGCCACACGCGCACAGCGACAGGCTTGGCCCTCGGCTCTCGCCGAAAATATCCCTGAAATGAATGAACTCATTTCTACCCCTTGTCAGTAGCCCATTTCGTGGCCTGAAAACACAGCCACGCCTGTTCGGAAACCAGCTCGAGAGGGCTCTTCGGGGCCGTGCTTGGCCCTCTGCCTCGCGCGACTCACGGCCCGGGGCCCAGTCGCGCAGCCCTGCCCACGCAGGGCCCAGTGTCGCCGGCTGCGCCCTCGCTCCCGTGAGCTCCACGTCCAGGACCTGAGCGGCGGGCCGGCGCTCCGCCTGCGCTGTCCCGGACACCCGCTCGCCTGTCTGGAGCCTTTCCCTGCTCCAGCTCCGCGCCAAGGCCTCCCCCGCCTGCCCAGCGCGAGTCCCAGCTCAATCCCACTTCCAGGAAGCCTCCCCTCGCTCCCCAGCCCACGGGTCCCTTCCCCCCACCGTGCTGTTAGATACTCATTTTGCAGTAGCTCACTCTTCACATTCATTGGCTGTCCCCCGCCCAGGGCTTGTGCGCAAATGGATCCAATGAGAGCAGGACAGACTCCTACATGGGTGCTGTTGCCCTAACTCCCGTGTCAGTGGGGAGCCTCATCCCAGAGGCAGCATTTTGGGCTCCATCTGGTGTCATCCGGGCCACTGGGCGCTGATGCTGGTGATTTTGCCTGGCTCATTTACCACGCATGCGGGCAGGGCCCATTCCCCCAGATAGCTCATTTTTGTTTTTGTTTTTTTGAGACAGGGTCTCTCTGTGTAGCCCGGGCTGGCCTTGAACTCACAGTGATCCTCCTGCCTCAGCCTCCTGAGTGGTGGGATCATAGGTGTGTGCCACCAATTTTTAAAATGGTGCCTGAATATTATATATATATATATATATATATATATATATATATATATATATATATATACATACCGGGGATCGAACTTGGGATCTTGCGCTTGCGAGGCAGGTGGCAGAACCACTGAGCTAAATCCCCTGCCCAGTCCCTTCATTTTTTAAAAAAACAAAACCATCATTCAAAAGCCTCGTACAGCGCTTCACACATAGAAAATAATACTTTTTGATAATTTCTTAACTATTACAGATTAACATCATCACCTTACACTCTCGGGGGCAAGGTTGTTGTAGTCTAATAACAACATTCTTCATTCAGAAACAAATGGAATCACTAAGGACTGAAAGGAAAATTTCTGTTCAAACTTACCGGTTAAGTTTGAGTTCTCCGTGTGAAGTCCACAGTTGGGGTAATTCACCCGAAGAGATTGGTAACTCAATTTTCTGTTGTTTGGCTACAGGAAAATAACCAAGGAGATGAGACAGCTCAGCTCACCAACATTCTAATCTAGGCAGTGAAATGGTTAAAGTGATATGACTTTGATTTACCATTTTCCTTGATATCCAATCACATGAGCGTTGCACACATTACAGCAATGGCAGTCATCATGGAATTTAATATTATTGGCACTGTGTTTATTCCAAAGCTAATACTTATGATGTATTGTACCATTCCAGGAAATGGTGGGTGCTATTATCGATACTTTCATGAGAGAACTGAGCTGAGATGTTTCTTTCCTTTTGACCTCTCCATCCATGGGCTTTAGAAAAATAAAGATAAAAGTGACAGGGCCAGGAGTGGTGGCACACACCTGTAATTCCAGGCCTGTGGAGGCTGAGGCAGGAAGATTCCAAGTTTAAGCCCAGCCGTGGCAACTTAATGACTTACCAAAACTGTGTCTAAAAATACAAAAGGGCTGGCGATGTAGCTCAGTGCAAAGGTCCTAGGTTCAATCTCCAGTACCATTTTTTTTTTAATGCACAAAAATATCCCACTATCCTGCAAAAGTCAAGAAAGACATAGAGCATTTCTGGGGGGAAACACAAGCTTTTAAAAATGGGCACATTTTTCTTTGAGCCAGCTGTCTTCCTGCGATTGTACAGGGCCCGTGAGCTGAAGTTTGGATGGAGCAGAAGGCGTAACTTAATGCCCACCGTCCCATAGAGTAAATGCTTCTCTCACTACCCATGAATTTCGCGCAGTTTTTCTCTAAGACCAAGGTGAGGTTCATCTCAGCCATAGTCTGCATTAAAACAAATGCCCAGTTGGGATCCTCTCTAACACAGCCAGTCCTTCCACCATCCGCCAAACCCGGCCCCTCCCTGTAAATCACAGGTCCAGTTCCACTAGTTGGGAGAACCTAAGAGTTGCCGCCTTGCTGCCCTAAATATTTCCTGCGTCCCTGAGAGGACATGGGCTCTCACTTTTAACAAGCAGCAGAACAAAAGCTTGGTGCCAGGGCAGCGAAGGCTCAGCCCCACTCTGGGAAGAAGCCCCCCGCTGCCCACGGGTCTGGGTTCACTGTGCCCGGATTAAAGTGATGCTCGGAGTCGCTTTCTCTGTTACACAAAAACCTGTAGCCTGAGCATTATCCTTGTCCCCTGACTGGGTTATAATAGGGTTCTGCGACAATTCCTCCAATTTTTATTTCTGTCCAGCGAGACATTGTAGCCTTGTTCGCGTGACTGCCGTCGCTGGGTGGGAGGCTAACTTTGTTTCTGATTGTCTTATTTCAGCCCATGGAGAAGTGATATTGCGCCTCTGGGCTTTTTTCCTTTTCTCTTTTTCTTTTGGCTGGGGCTGCCTGCGTTCAGCAGAGCACACTTGTCACTTCTGTCACCGTTGGTTAAAAGTAATTGTTATTGCGAGCCCCTGTATGCCAGTATCATTTTCTTTCATGGTGAAACCCATGAAGCCTTCGTTTCAGTAGCAGAAAGTAGAGAGCAGGTAGAGAATCCGATCCTTTTTTACGCAGACCAACAGCACCCGCGGCAACGCGTTAACTAGCAGGAGTTGTTAATTACATTTCTAACCTGTTGATCTTCATGACTTCCGATTTTTAAAAGCAAGGAAATTAATCATCATGTGTGTCTCCTCCAGTAGAAATGACAGGAGCCTGTCTTCTAAGTACTGCTCCAGTCGCTAATAATCAAATATTGCATTTTTCTGTAACATTTCTTTTCCTTTTTGTGGATACAACCATTTCTTAAGTTCAAAGAGTCTGTCTCTTCCATAAAACAAAGACTAGAGAAACACAAATTTTCTTGCCATGACTGAGATGGTACTGAGGGTATGTGAGCAGCTGACATTACTTTAAAAAACACACACACACACAGAGAGAAGAGTAATTTAAAGTGCAGTAGTGGTACTCAACATTTACTGAATGTTTCCAGTGTTCGAAGCAGGGCTTCCAGCACTTGGCTTATATTTTCTCACTGGATTTTCAGGGTGAACCTGGGAGGCACAAGCTATGTCTTTATTTTACAGTGGGAGAAACAGATTCAGCAAGGGTTCGTAATTTTCCCACAGTTGCATAGCACCTTGAGCACCAGGAAGAAAAAACATATGTGTAGCTAGGAAGATGGGAAGCAAAATAGCTCGCTGTGCTCAGCCTGAGAGGTGAAGCCGGAATCTGGAAGAGGGGGAAAGAAAGCTGAGGCTTTTCATCTTGAAACTGGTACCTGGCTTCTAGAATACTTCCTGTCGTAGTTAGACCATGCATTTACCTAGGTATTCATTATCGAGACCCTTAAACAGCCCAGACTACTATACCTAGGGGCTGCCGTTCTTTCTTCAGAAGACTCACACTGGGCATACCTGTGATTCTACCACCCTGGGAGGCTGAGCCAGGAGACTGCATATTTGAACCCAGTTTGGACCATTTAGCAACTGAGCAAGCTTGGTGGAAAGGCTCTGGGTTCAATCCCTAGTATCGCAAAAAGAAAAAAAGAAAGATAAAAGACTGATATCGAAGACCCTTTGCCAAGTGCTTCATCACAGGGCAGCAAATTGAGCTTGGCTCACATTTTGCCCCGGGCCAGCTCCGCCTTCTGGAAGGTTCTGGAAGTCCCTCAGAGCCCCCCAGGGAGCTAACCATCCCAGGCCTAAGCCCTCCAAGCCCAATCCCAGGAAAATCAGTGGCCCCAGCCCAGGCAGCCAGAGAGGAGAACCCTTCCACCTGTCAGAGGTTATTAGCGAAGTCTTCTGTGTCATCCCTTTTTGCTTATTTATTTTAGAGAAATTTTGCTTTCTTTGTTTGGCACAGCCTTGCCCCAGAGGACTGTTCAGATCAGGTCATGTTACAAATGAGAGTTCCATGGCCGAGTCTTCCGTGGGTACCCACCCAGCACATTTGAGTTTTGGGTTCCAGCCTTGAGACCTTTGAAGAGTTTGCGTCTCTCCCCAGCTATGGGGAGCACGGATGCACCTGTCCCGATAATTCAAACCTCGCTCCCTCCCCATGCCCCATCTAGAATTGCTCAAACCCAAATAGATCATAGTGGATCGTGTTATTCACCATCAGTAACCACAGCTATCAAAACTCTTCACTTCTCCACTTCTCTGCTCCGAAGGCTGTGTTAAGAAAATCCGTGCTTGGCTTGACTTGGTTCCCTGTTCTGGGGCCAAGCACGCTTGGGGTCTTCAGTGAGAAGTTTGTCACCGGGGCCCTCCTGGTGCTGGTGGCTGAGGAGCTTCCTGGTTTCCAGTACTGATGAAAAGGGAGGGGCCTTCTTTGCCGAGAAAATACACCAGCCCTGGTTTCCTTCCAGTCTGTTACAAGTGACGTTGATTCCTACGTCACGGTAGTGGGGATGCCACCCCCAAATCCCAGTTTAGCAGTGATCCTGGATCTCAGACGCAAAGTAACCTGCTGGGGCAGGGACGTCCTGCAAGCAGCCCTCCTCCTGCTGCCTTGCTGCTGGGAGCAGACTGATCATTTTTGCTCCACAGACTCTTCCTGGAAGGCTGTCCTCAGAAAGGGTATTTTTGCATGATGAAGACAAAGTATGAATTTCGATTTCCCGACCTACTTCTCAACACGTTCGATTAGCTATTTCACCTTCCAGGTCCTCGTTATCTTCATTTTAAACTAGGAATTATGGTAACTTCCTCATAGGTCTGTTGGGAGTATTAGGAGAGATGCACAGAGATCAACCATTTTGGCCTCAGACGCTTGTCACCAGGGATGGCGAGGCTTTTACAGCGTTTGTTCAGTGATGACAGACAGCCTGCGTGGTGTAGGATCGCCACTACTGCCCTGTACTGTTAACAGGTGAGAACTTGGGGCCAGAGATGTAGCTCAGTGGCACCGAGCCTGCCTGGCAAGTGCAAGGTCCCGAGTTCGATCCCCGGTACCAAAAAAAAAAAAGGTTGAGAACTCAAAAAAAGAAAGCAAAAGTTGAGAACCACAAAGACCTTTTGTTCATATAGGTTGAATCTATTAATATTGCCATATTTGAGGTTAGAACAGAAAGAAATGATCAAGTATTTATTCATTTTTTAAATACCCACCATTACTGTTAACTTCAGGCTTTTTTATTAGAAATATTTTCCAAAATAAAGGAATTAGTGAGAGTAGTGGTATTGTTTCTTTTTTTTTTTTTTTTTTTTTTGGTACCGAGGATCAAACTCGGGACCTTGTGCTTGCAAGGCAGGCGGCAGAACCACTGAGCTAAATCCCCGGCGCATTTCATATTTTTTTTTGCAAATCTCACTCGTATCTGGATTTATAGAAGACACCTGGATTCTCAGATACGCTTCTGAATTCAGTCTGTGTGTCTTCGGTAAAGTATGTCGCCATGGACAAAGCTTTGCACAGATGTGTAATTGGAAAAGGAAGAGGATTTCAGTAACCCTTTCAGGTCAGTAGGGATATTCTTTGATTCAGCATTAAAACTCATGGGGCCGGGGATGTAGCTCAGTGGTTCCACTGCCTGCCTCACAAGTGCAAGGTCCTGAGTTCGATCCCTGGTACCAAAAAAAAAAAAAACAAATCCCGAAGTGATATTGTCCTGGACGATAGTTTGAAGTCATGTTGGTGAACTTTACATATTCCGTCACATTAAAATCCACTGGTTTATTTGCCTTTTCAATGACTTTTAGCCATGCCTAGCTGTGAAAACATCGTAGTTAGTCATTTGGAAAATTTTGGTTCACTAAGTGGCACAGGTCTTCCCAAAGTTCCCTCAGTCCAACAAACCATATTTAAAACCACAATTGTTAATATTCCCACCGGGCTCGTCAGAGATGCATTGTGTTGAGAAGCTGTCACACTCCGGGCAGCTTTCTGTTTTCCAGAATTCTAAATTTTGCTTGAAAGCTCAGATTTTATCATTGGCAACAAACACTGTTTTCCAAGAAGTGACAAGCTTGCTTCATTCTTTTCTATAAAATATCTGCCAAAGGCTGAAGTCTAAATAACCACTCTTGTCTAAAGCTGTTCTTTGAAGTAAAAAAAAAAAAGTATTCCAAGAAAATAAAAAGTAGCAAGTTCAGTTTATGATGCCAACAATCACACAGGTGCCTTTCCACAAGATGGTCGTCGGACTCCAGTAGGGAGCAGAAATATAAATTGCTGCCTTCTTCTCAGTCAATCATATAATGTCAGAAACTCTGTACTTAATTAAGAGTTGAAGCCAGGTGTGGTGATGGCACACACCTGTGATCTCAGCACTTGGAAGGCTGAGGCAGGAGGATTGCGGTGAGTGTGAGCCCAGCCTGGGCTACGTAGTGAGTTCAAGACCAGCCTGAACGACACAGTGAAACCCTATCTCAAAAAAAAATCGGGGTTTAATAAAAGTAATACTCGAGAACCACCTTGAGAGATAAGAGAAAATGCTTGTGGGCCGGGGATTTAGCTCAGTGGTTCTGCCACCTGCCTCACAAGTGCAAGGTCCCGAGTTCAATCCCTGATACTGGGAAAGAAAGAAAGGAAGGAAGGAAAAGGAACGGAAAGGAAAGGAAAGAAAGAAAGAGAAAGAAAGAAAGAGAGAGAGAGAGAAAGAAAGAAAGAAGGAAATGTAAGACCGTGGGCCTTACCAAACACTCCGAGGAGCTGACTGCAGTGAAGCACACCCAGGGATCCCAGCGGTGCCTCCAAAATGTAAGACCGAGGGCTTTACCAAACGCTCCGAGGAGCTGACTGCAGCGAAGAACACCCGGGAGGGAACACACCGGACAAGTTGGAAAGTAAAACAGGCCTTTATTAGTCTGGCCAGACGGCACCCCCAAAGCAAAATAGCTTAGAGAGGCAACTGGCTCAGAGTCCGGGGCTGTTTTTATAGGGGGTTGAGGGGGAAGTTAACATGTAGATTTAAGAGAAAAGAAACAAGGGTTAGTGGTCGACTGTCCCGTACTGATGGTTGGCACACACATTGATGGATTGTCCTACAGATAGTGGGTCCGGGAACGTCCATTCTCCGGGCAAACAAGGAGTTGAGTAATTTACCTTTAAAACTCTATGTCTGTTACAAATTTTATCTAGCTTCCCAGAACTAACAAGCTTCTTAATCATTAGCTCACATTTAATTGCAGTCAGGGCTACAAGAATTCTAAGATTAGAAGGTTTTGCAGTCCCACAGAAAGAAGAAAGAAAGGAAGGAAGGAAGGAAGGAAAGAAGGAAAGAAGGAAAGAAAGAAAGAAAGAAAGAAAGAAAGAAAGAAAGAAAGAAAGAAAGAAAGAAAGAAAGAAAGCAAGCTCGAAACAGATGGCTGGGGCTGGGAAGTCAGCCTCCCCTCCTGTCCTTGTTGGTGGCTGTGGATTCCGTGCCACGTGGGTGCCAATGAGGGACCTTTGGGTGTTTTGATGAAATCCCCCTAGAGCCCTTCCCTCCATCCCCAGAGCCCCAGTTGCTTTTTCTGTGCCCGAGATGTTACCTTCAGGCTGAAAAGAAGCCATGGTTTCTGGCCAACTTTACCGTGGGCTTCTGAGCAGGAACCTGTGTGATCCTTGCTTTTCATGTGTTGCAGAACCAATAAATACGTTGTAACCTGGAATCGGTTCCTAACCCTTTAATTAGGTGTCTCACCTCTGGGTTCAGAGGCTCCTTGGTGGTCTGTTTCCATGTTAGGTGGTTGATAAGCCCTTGAAATTTTACGAAATTTTCTGTTGCTGTTTGAGGGGCCAAAGGAGAAGGTGGGTTAGCAGGGCAGGTTCACAGCCTCAGTCAAATGCTCAGAGATAGGGCCAGGGATTTAGCTCAGTGATTCTGCCACCTACCTCGCAAGTACAAGGACCTGAGTTCGATCCCAGGTAAAAAAAAAAAAAAAATTCTCAGAGGTCTCTGCCCTGTCCCCATACAAAAACAAAAGCAAGAGCTAACATTCTTACAGGGTGCACCTCCCTCCATTCTGCACCTCTCACGCATTGCTTTTGGAACGAACTTTGAAGCCCTGGTCTGGGGTCTCTGCTTTCCCGTCCAGCTCCTGACATTTGTCCCCAGTCCACATCCCATGCATGTGCTGACGTGTCACCTCGCCGTTGTTTGGGGTGCATGCTCTGCACCTCGTTCCTGTCATACTGCACAACACAGAGGTGGGAGTCGGCTCCCTCCGGTGGCCCCTCAGGTGCTTAGACCAGAAAATCCCCCCTGCCATGGAGATGCGAGACTTGTGTATTTATGCCTCGACCCAAGATGTTTTCCTCCCACACCACCTTCAGTCAGCGCCTCAGAACCCAAGCGCTGTCGCCAAAGCTGCCAGGCAGTCTGTTTAGCTCCCACGGTGACATCCTGCGATCGCTCTGGGGGCTCATGGGAGGAGTGTGGTGACTGCCGAGCGTTGACAGGCGGCAGTGGAGGACTCTGCAGGAGAAGATCCCTGCATCTGCATTAGAAAACGTCAGCCCCCGTGGGTGCGCCCTCCCGGTGCCAGCTGTGCTGGTCTGCTCAGGAGGTGGCACGGGGAGGCCTGGTAGCAGGGTCGCATCCCCTGAGGCAGCAAGGATGCCCTTCGTGGTGCCAGCCTCTCCTGGGAGAATGAGACCATAGTGGCTGACCCTTGGTCCTCGAGACGGTGCCGTTGGGTCCTGTGTGATGTAAGTCGGTGGCTTCACCATCAGAAAGGGCTGTGGCCGCCTCACACAGCAGAGTCTGACGGCTAGTACTGCGTGGAAGAACACAACTCTACTTGCTGGGTCACATTATTTGTAAACGTAGCTTTGGGGGCTGGGGTAGGTGACAGCATGGTTTTGTTTATTTCAGTAGCTGCCACATGGTTTGGTTTATGTCAGGGCATAAAACTCAGGCAGGAATCTGCCTTTCCCAAAACTGCTGAATAAGAGCAGAGGTGGCAGGAGAGGCCGTGGGCCCCAGGTCTGGTCCCTAGGTCAGAGCGCTGCCCTCCTGGCTTTGGCCGCCACCCCGAGGGCCAGCGGGTCCTGTAGTGTTGGGCTGTGCCCTCTACCTCCCTCCTCAGGGACTGGGCCCAGGCAGGGCCTCCTTTGGGAAGACAGGGGAGAGAAAGGTAAGAGGAATCTTGTCCTGCCTCCCAAGTCGACAGCTTTAGTCCTTTGCATGATGAGTGTGCTTCATCACCTGTCTGTGCCTCTCCCACTACAGTGCTCTTTCTGTTTTTAAGGAAAGAAGGATTGTCGAAATGTGGAAGATGCAAGCAGGCATTTTACTGCAATGTGGAGTGTCAGGTAGGTGCAGGGCAGCCGGCACGGAGGGCCCTCTTTCCTCCGAGGACCGGAACCCGGCGTCCTCTTTGTCCTTGTGCATTGTTCTGCAATTCCCTTCCACAGCCCGCACTACCTATGAGTGCTGCTCCCGGGGCAGGCGGTCACAGTGCGGGGCCCGGGCAGGACAGGAAGTGAGGTAGGGAAGGGGCAAGACACAGGAGAGCCTCGGTGGGGCAGGCAGGTGAACCACCAAGGTCACCAGTGTGTCCCGAGATGGCCCTCGGTAGGCGGGGGTGCAGAGGGCACAGATGGAAACCCCACCTGGACTGCGTGAGGCCAGCTTGCTCGCAGCCTGAGCCAGCCCAACACAGGCGCTGCAGAGCTGGGGGAGCCGAGCTGCGCCCCATGACTCTGGATGGGTGGGCGAAGGCCGAGGGGTTGGGGAGCCCTCGGTGGGATTCTGAGGGCCGAGGAAGGAGTGGTGTTCCCCACGCCGTGAGTCCCATGAAGTGTCGGAGGTGCTTCCCAGAAAATGCGTCCCATGGTCAGTGTAGGCGTGCGTGGTCTCTCTCGTTATTTTTTTGTGTCATTATATATATTGTCTTTTGTAGCATTTCCTTATACTGTCTTTCGTATGCTAGTATGCTTTGGGAATTTGCAAGTCTTCTTATTTGACCTCTATACCTCCCCCACTTATGTTTTGAAAGGAAGTGTATTGTACACCTCTGGACAGGCCAGTGCTGTTAAAGGGAGGCTCACGTGGCGGGGCAGATTCTCTTCCTGTACCTGGGGACACCACTTCCCCTTACATCCAGCCCCGCTTTCTCCCTGCTTCGGATGACTCAGTTTTATTTTTCCCTTCTCTCCTCCTGAGGCTGTCGGCCCTCCAAAGGCCTGGAGAGCTTCACTTAGGAGTGGCCGAGATTGCTAAGCCCGGGTTGCGTGTGACAGCAGAGCGAAGCCCACACTGGTTGGCAGGAAGACTGGGTGTCTGTCCCCACCCTGGAGGGACAGTGGGCCCTGGGGGATGTGCAGGTTGACTGTGTGTGGGAGACAAGCACTTCTAGGAGGCGCTCCTGCCTGGTCCTGTGGAGCAGTAAAGATCAGTAGAGTCATGTTCAGGTCACGACCTCACCCAGGACCAGGAAGATGTGGCCAGGGAGTGGGAGTCACAGGCCACGTCCACTGTGCCTGTCTGATCTTGGTGAGTCGTGGGAACCCAGTGACGAGGAAGAAGTGAGGGGGTGTTATAAGTGATAGTTCCCCAGTCCGCAGTGAGGCTGGGTGTGTGTAATTCAGGCCGACTGAAGCTTTGCTTTACACAGGGAGTAGCCAGCATCCATACTCCTGCTTTACGGGGCTTGTCTTTTGAACCTGGGAGAAGGCTGACTTCTAAGAACTTTTGGACATAAATGGTGTACATTGGGCAAATAATGTGAGGCCATGGGCAACATAACAAGATCTCATCTAAAAACCCCAAAACTAAGAAAAAAGCAAAATTAGCCTTAACTCCCCTGAGTGAGCGACAGAGTCCATTATTGTAGGACCGCTGAATGTGCGAGCGGCCTGCGTCCGGGGCTCTGGGACACACTGCTGAGCTGTATTCCTTTAGGCCCTGCCAGGTGGCAATCTTGAGATGAATCGTCACGTCCACGTTGGGATTTGGAGGTGTTTGTTCCAGTCCCCCAGGACCTGGTCTTCCAGATCTGCAGCCTGAGAAACCTCACTTGGAGCATGCAGTGAGGGGGCCTGCTCTTGGGGGCTCAGACCCCCGGCCTGTGTGTGTGCCAGCGGCCTGTCTGTTAGGGGACAGTGAGTGCTTTGACCTTCCTGACATTCTCCCCAAGGGCAGTTTGTACGGGTGGCCACTGGCCACTTCGTTATGTGACCTTGGGTAGTGGTGAGCCCGGGTGGAGGAAGGGGCTGTGCAGTTTCCTGTCCAGAGGTGGCATGGCAGAGTTTGCCCTCCTGTCCGCCAGGGTCCTGGGAGGAGACTCCCTGAGCCGGGAGCAGGGCTGCTTCTCTCCACTTCTCTTAGTGTCCAGCATCCAGTCCTCCTAGGAGGAAGCCATGCCACTGCTCCGGAAGCCTGATCCTCCTCAGGCTGCCAGGCTGGGTGTGACCTGCAAGAGGCTGCTGGCTGTGCAGGTGTTTCCACATGATGGCAGGGGCTTCAGAGCTTAGAAAAAGTAGGATTCTGGAAACACAGCACTGGTCAGGGCTCCCTACCGGAAGTCTTAGGGGTGAGGGCTCTGGATACAAATGTAGTCAGGGTTCCCCAGAAGGGAACATTTGGAGGGACTCAGAATGAGGCTCTGCTAAGGGACCCAGTATGGTGTAAAACAACAGCAGGGTCTTGCTAGTTGTTTCAAGACAAAAAATAAAAGGGCTGAGGATGTAGCAGAGTGTGGAGGCCCTGGGTTCTATCTACAGCAGTGTAAGAATGAAGCAGAACAAGATGTGCCAGGAAGCTCTTGGAGGGATTCTCCACCCCAGGAGGCCCGGCCTGGCCCGCCACCTACCTGGGGCTTCCTCAGAGCTCACGCCGAGTGTGCAGGTGGTTGGTGCCATGGTGTGTGGGGGGAGTGATGAGGAGGGCCTTGGGGGCCAACGTGACAGGGCTGGGAGTCGGCTTTCTGCCCAGTGAGAGGGATTTCCCCACGCTGCAGCGTGCGCTCTCGAGGCCTGGGGGCCGTGTCACAGAGAGGGTCCTGGGGAAGAGGTGTGCTGCTGCTGCTGTGTTGGCAGAACAGGCGCAGGAGGGTGCAGCCACACACCCTTCCCGAGTCCTGCAGGCAGCCGGGCGGCTCCGGGTCCCCAGTGCCCGGGTGCTCCGCTGCTCTGCCTCAGGTCGCCTTCAGTCACCCCCTCCTGGCTCCCCTGGCTCAGCAGGACAGAGCCAGAGGAAAGATTTTAATTGATCAGGCATGAAAAGGTAACGGGAGGAAATATAAAAGATATAGAAGTTCCTTTTAAGCTCGGCTTGTTATTTTGGAACCTGTGTGTTTTAATGAATTATACTTATTTTTATAAATATACCTGGAAAGCTAAATATACTCTTCACTCAGACTTCATTCCACTGTGCCACGACACAGTCATGAGAATCATTTTGGGAAGTTTATAGGGAGGATAATTATTGTGTGGTAGAGCCATCTGGTAGATATTTTTAAACCTTACACATAGAGAAAAAACTTTTTGTTTTTGATGAGTGTACTTGGAAAGTGGGAAGAGGCGTGTCCTGGTGGAGACTAAAAACAGTACCTGTGAGGACATGTGACAAAAGATGCGGGAATATTCTAGGCTTTCATGATTGATTGGAAAATAACCAAAAGTGTGGGCGTGGCTAACCCATGCTGTATAAACCTCTCATCGTGTTGGGTGGGGGATGGGCTCAGGGTCCTAGGTTTAGCCCTGCTTGAACTTACTGTGTCTAGATGCATAGGAAGCTTGGCCACTGTTTTATTTGTTTATTTTCTAAATGTTTAACATCAGCACAGGAAGAAATTTTAATGGCTGAGTTCAGCCATCTTGGTTTTATTGGGAAGACAAAGGAGACCCTGGGTCCCCACAGCGGTCACCTTCCTGTATGATGAAGTCCCCGCCTGATCCCTTCCCACTCTTCCTCTGACGATGAGGGTGGCAGGGAGCAGAAGTCCTGTGACACCTTCTCGCCATTCCACAGTCTGAGAAATCACACATGGCACGCGCACAAGTGAGCTGTGTTTGTCTTGCAAGTTCCATTAGGATGAGACCTAGAAACACCAATGCCTGAGATAGGAAAGAAGGCTTCATGGTGGGAATCCGATCGCCCTGTCCAGAAAGGCAGGGTCGTGTGCTCACAGAAAACTGGAAGCCGTAATAATCTTTTCCTCCAGTGTTGGAAATGCAGGTACAATTTTGCGATTCTTGATGTTTCTTTAAGTATTTTTACCCACGTGCAAAATGAAACTCATGTGCAGCACTTATTATCTTGGCTGAAAAAGAATGAGAAGTTTAGGGCCGGGGATTTAGCTCAGTGGTTCTGCTGCCTGCCTCGCAAGCACAAGGTCCCGAGTTTGATCCCCGGTACCAAAAAAAAAAAAAAAGGAGGAAGAATAAGTTTAAAAAGAGCATTGATGTCCAAAACAAGCCGCATCCTAATTACATGTAGGTTTTATTGTTTAACTTTATCACACTGGCAATCTGTATTCATCATAGAAAAATTAGAAGATATAGACCGAAAGAAGAGCAGAATGAGTGTTTGATTCCTTGAGAGAGAACCGCTAGTACGACAGTCTCATAGATGGTTTCCTGAATGGGTTTTGTCCACATGTACGTATGTTATTTTTCTGGAAAACAGATCCTGGTTTACATAAAATTTTACAAGGATTGCAACCAGGGAAGGAGTAGTAGTAGCAGCTTGAATTTTGAAGAAAAACAGTAGTTTTAGAAAAAAAGATTTTAGGAAGAATGACAAATGTGTTAAAAGCCATAAAGAGTTCCAAAGTCCCTGCGTACAACAAAGCTGCCTATAGTTTTGACAGCTAGCTCATTAGTGAAATTCATTCATCCTTCATTCAGCTAGGCCACCTGTGGCACTGTGTCTAACTCGGGCGCTCTCTCACCCCGTGTTCCACATGGCATAAACAGCGTCAAGTCCCACACGCTGTCTCCCATCCCCACCCACCGCCTGAGGCAGCACTTGCTGAGTGGCTGAATGAACCCCAAGGTGAACCTTTGCCAGTGTTTGTCAAGAGGCCCCCATGTGCCAGGCCCTGTGCCCGGTGCATCTCTCAGGTGGCTTTGGAGTCCTCGAAAGGACCTTCATGTTATCCCATGTGAAGGTCCGGCGTGGCCTGGGAGTCTGACTCTCACTGCCGGAAGGTGTAAAATCACAGGCTCAGCAGTCCGGACCTGTTAAGTAACCAAGGGATCATGTTACTTACAGCCAGGAAGATGGGTGCTGGGGGCTTAAGAGGCCATTTGACATCACACAGCTGCGGAGCGGGAGGAGACTGAGGTCTCTGGGGCCCAGGACAGAGGCCCCCCTGCTTCCCAGAATGCTGCCCTCCTCCTGGGTGTCTGGATTCGATTTCCCCACCCTTCAAGGACAGGGACGGTGCTATTTCTGTTAACACTGATTTCAGATTCATCGTTCCAGTAGTGATGGTATGAACAGACTGTCAGGAAATGTCATCGTTTAACTTCTTTCTCCTGGAAGTTCACTGGCAACGGCAAACCCCAACGCACTCACCCTCCACAGTTCAGAAAACCAATAGCAAAAGGCCCAGCAAAGATGCAGCTCCCCACTGGGACCTGGCGGCTCGTGCCTGGCTGGGTTGTTGTTGGTTGCCCCGTGGACCCTGTTTCTCTCTGGGACCCAGAGTCTCCTCGGTCCCTGCCTCTGGGCTCTGCGGCTGGGCAGGGAGCGTGGCCACCTGTCACAGCTCTGCCTCGTCCATGGGCCCTCCTTGGAGGCTCTGGCTAAAAGCAGGTCCCCTGCTCCCCTGGGCATTGCTCATCATCTCCCTCCCTCCGTGTACCCAGTTATATTTGGTGCAGCGTTATTTAACTCTCTGGAACTTCTTGGCACAGAACTTGAACCCGGGGCTGTGCCAGATCCTGCCCTGAATCATTGAGCGGTGCTGCATCCTCCTGGGGCTGGGTGGAGGCCGGGGCAGGGAGGCAGCTCCATGCCCTCCACTGCTCACTGTGCTGATGCCCGGGAAACATCGGCGTAAGTCCGGGTCCTGCGGTTACTGTGAGCAGAGCACACTCAGTTTCTTTATTTCAAGGGTGGGAGAAGATCCTACACCAGAAAGCTGCCGTGTCTGCAGGTTTCAGTCCCGAGAGGCAGCAGAGACAGGGCAGGGCTGTCTGGCAGGATGCGCATGGCAGAGTCTCAAGAGAGCATGGGAGAGGATGGGATTGCAGTCGGAGGGCACCGCACCCCCTGTGGCTGTGCAGGTCACTTTAGGACTTGGCTTTTGGCCTCCTGAGAAGCCAGTAGAAGTTCCTGAGCTGAGAACCCGCAGGAGCTGCGTTTTGTTGGGTGGGCTCCCTCTGGCCTCTGGCGTGTGGTCTGAGTTTGAGAGCAGACACCAGCTTGGGAAAGGCGCAGGCGGGGATCTCAGTGCAGGACCTTAGGGTGCACAGGTTGGGTGACCAGGAGGGCTGAGAGTGTTGCGTTTGGAGGGCAGAGGGAGGGGTTGCTGGGAGCTGCGTGCGGGGCGTGGGACCCTGGTGCTCAGGGTGGCCCGGGCCGTTTTCTGAGCAGGGAAGGCGAGGGCCAGCGGGACAGAGCCTGGGGCTCTGTCTATGTCCAGACTGTCCAGGGCCCACCCCTCCTCTCTACCTGCACCCCACCTGTGCCAGCTTCTCCGTCTCCTCCTGCTCCCCGCAGCCTCGCCCAGCCTGGCCCCAGCGGCCAGGTACATTCTCAGTCCTCTCACCCCAAACCTGTCACTTGCCCGTCACCACGATCATCCCTGGTCCTCAGAGCACATCAGAGCCCATCCTGGGAACACAGCGCCACCCTGTGGGGTACAGCATCCCTGGGCTCAGACACAAGACCCGGCCACAGGAGACAGCTACTTTTAATCACACGAACCCCAGAAGTCTGTGTCTGCCTGTCCCCAGCAGCTGCCCTCCCAGACTTGAAGGCCTTGCCAAGCCCGCGAGGTTTTTATGAAAAAATCCGCCTGTAGAAGGAAGCGTGTTGCTGTGCATCAGTGGGAGAACAGAGCGGGAACAGGACCGTAGGGCCCAGAGTCACCTCAGTGGCCAGTCCCCAGGTCACTCGGCAGAATGAGGGGCTGCAGAAAGACGCGAGGTTCTCTCCTCCCAGTGACCTTGGAGAGGCCTGGGTCAAGGTCCCGTGGTCACCTCCAGCCCTAAGGATGTTTCCTCAGCTTTTCCAAGGAGCATTGTGTGCTTTCCAGGCAGAGATGCCTTTCCCCTCACCTTAGCCAGGGCCGAGTACTGCATGCTGTCTTCTCATATTTTATTCCACTGTGCGTGTGTCTGTGTTTTCGTAATGCTTTTTTAAAATCTCCCCAGAAAGAAGATTGGTCCATGCACAAGCTGGAATGTTCTCCCATGGTTGTTTTTGGGGGAAACTGGACTCCCTCGGAGACTGTACGGTTGACAGCAAGGATTCTGGCCAAACAGGTGAGGAAATAGGATTGCGTTCAAGTGCATTTTATTCATTTTTTTCTTAAATTACAGAAAAAATGAGTATCTGACCCCTAGCATCTTGTGGCCCATTTTGGACTGCATTTCCAGTCACAGCCCTGTGGACGGGGTGGAGAAATGCTCCAGGCATAACCTGGTTTGTGGTGTGCACTGTGCAGATAGGGTGCTGCTCACCTCAGACCAGGCGTACAGCCCTGGCTGTGATGCCCGAAGCTTCTTCAGAGTCAGGTTTACCCAGAAGAAGGGCGGGAAGAACCTGACAGAAAGGACCTAGGGCCTCCTGGGGACCCGGCCATCCTAGAAGGCTTTGAGGTTTTCGGACACAGGGTGCACCTCGTCCGCCTTCCCCCCGGGGTGTTATTTTGCTCTCTTGGTCTCCGTGCTTTCTTGCTGGTAAGTAGACAGGCAAGGAATTGGAGGGAAGAGGCAGGGTGCGGGCCAGTGCAAAGAGAAAGAATGGAAAAGTGGAAACTGAGGCCAGAGGGGAGGAGAAGAGAAGAAGGGAAGAGAGAAGGGCAGCAGGAGCCGCCCTCCACGGGAACAGATGATCGCCAGAGATGGTACAGGACTGAGACTCTGCCGCTTCCTCGATGGGTCCTTCCTGGTTGCACTGTAACTGGACCCCTGATTCCCAGAGCCCAGACATCAGAGCGGAAGAAGAAGATGCCCTGGACAGTGATGGCGAACCTGTGGCACGCGTGCCTTGCAGCATTGGCACTTGGTGCTCAATAAGTGGGATGGGGGTTGCAGTTTGGGCACTTGACTCTAAAAGGTTCGCCATCCCTGCCCTAGGACTTGGCCTTGGGCCCCATTCATTCCCCAAGCTGGTAGAAATTGGTGACCAGGCCTCTTTTCAAGCTGAACCCTCATCCACTCCCTTCCCATCCCCACCCCCCATTTGTCTTTTTCTTTTAAGCCTAAGCCAAGTGTGATTGTAAGGACTCGCAGGTGTCTGCATAGACCAAGTTAAGGTGCTGGAGTTATAAACAGAAGTAAAACATTTCTGCCCTCCATGATTATCACTCTGCCGGGCTCAGGTAGGATCAGATGCTGCAGAAAGACCTGGCTACCAGCTCAGAACGACGACAACCAGTGGAGGGGAGTGAGACTGGAAAATCGAATTGTTTTTCCCTGGAAGAGGCCAGAGAAAGCCTACAGGAAGCGGGGAGCCTGGGCGTGCAGGCTGGGGTGGGTGTCAGGATGCACAACCCTCCGGTCTGTGGACGGGGAGACCAACCTTCTGCGTCTTCTCCTGCCCCCTGACTCTCTGGGGTGTCTGTGGTGTTGTGTGAGGATTTCAGAAGAAGCTGGATACTTCCTGACTCCACCGTCTTCCCAGGCTGGAGGACTTATTAATCTTAACAGAAGTGCATCCTGTGAATGGAAAATTTCTGCTCCCAGAAAGAACTGTTGAAATGTTTTGACACCAGGAGGGTCGCCCTGAATACCGTTAGGAGTTTACACTCTTCTCATTCAAGTTTTATTATAATTACTACTACTACTAATAGTGTACGAAATGAAAAGTTACCTGACCATCTTTTCATCCCAATAGGACTCGGATGATTAAAAAACCAGGCCATTTGTATTCTAGTAGCTTGCAAAGGATTGGGGGACACAGGCTACCCCACTACCAAGGGGAAGCCTAACATGTTAACTAGGGAGGTGAGAGCACCCGGCGAGGCCACCTGTATCCCCAAATTGAATAGCCAGATTACAAAGCCGGGGCCTCAGGCCAGCTCCTGCGCGCTGCGTTTGAACTCTTGTCAACACCAAGTTTATTCATGTTCTCAAAGCCTGGCGGGTTTACTATTGTTCGCTCCTCTTGGGGTGTCTAGAACAAAGCCCGCAACACGTTTCAAGTGAATCTGGGCTCGCAGATACAACCAAAAGTGTTCTTTTTGAAACACAGAATTTGAGATCATTTTAGCCTATGCTTAAAGAAAGTGTAAAATGGATGGGGGGTTGGATTTTGTTCCTTTTTAGCAGGAGAAATAATAAGTAGGATGGTTCATCTGTAGACCCCGTCCTTTTAAGTAAGGACCCTAAAAAGTTGTTTTCCGGCCCAGTTCTTTCTGGTATAAAGCATTTCTGAGCCTACTGTGAGTGTGGCAGTCTCGGGGTGTCAGGAATGCAGTAGACTCTTCACAAAGCTTTTGAAAAGAGCCTTTGGATGCAGACATCGGCCAGCGCTCAGAGCCCGAGTGTGCTCCTTGGGCAGCTGCCTTTACTTCCTTGAAAATTGTTGCTTTTTCTTCTCGATGATGTTAAAGCGAAAGCACTACTTTCAACACTGGTTGGTAATGTCTGTGTCTGTGTGACTTCTTCCCCAATTACTAGAAAATCCATCCAGAGAGAACACCTTCCGAGAAATTGTTAGCCGTGAAGGAATTTGAATCGCGTAAGTCTTTGTGTGCCGGGCCGGGCAGTTATTTTAGCCACAGATTTACTGTGGATGAGATAGGATGGAGGGAAGGAAGGGGCAGTCTGCTTTCTTCATAGGGATGGTGGTTTTTAATTATTAGTTTCATTTTGACCTGTGTGCTGTTTTGAGAGATGCTTCAAACTTTCCCCGAGTTGACAAGTTCATTAGGGAATAGTAAAGGCCGCGGAAGTGCACTGTGACTGGCCTGCGGCGTCCCCGAGCATGCAGAATATTTCGGACCTTTGCTGAATTGCAGTCCTAGGAACAGCTGATGTTCTTACCAAGCGATGCTAAATCAGGGGCCACCCGGTCATTTGACTGACAGACCCGGGGGCCCTGAGCAGACAGTGGCCTAGTGGCCAGTGGTCTCGTGGCCAGTGGTCAGTGGCAAGGTCGTTTACCCAGTGACCTCTGGTGGTTAGAAGGGGGAGGAAAACAGGGTTTGCCTGCTAGGCCGGGCGGGGGGAAGTGTTCTCGAGCGGTGGATGCCACCGCAGCTTCTGTCCCGCCCCACACCATCTACCCTGAGAACAGGACAGAGCAGGTGAGCGGGCTTCCCCGGGTGAGCCATGCCATGTGTCCACAGATCTGGACAAGCTGGACAATGAGAAGAGGGATTTGATTCAGAGCGACATCGCCACGCTGCACCAGTTCTACTCCAAGCACCTTGGGCTCCCCGACCATGACAGCCTGGTGGTGCTCTTCGCACAGGTGAGACGCGGCGAGGTGATGCAGTGAGGTGACGCCACACCTTCCTGGCCTTTCCCTGAGCCGGGCGGACCAGGGTCTCCTCTGCGCGGCTCCCTGGGTGTGGGAAACAAAGCCTTCGTGCAGCCAGGGCCCCGGGCGGCACTCCGCCTCACACTGAACTCCTTGCAGAAAAAAGGCCATTCCAAATTCCCGGGTTAAATCTTAACTTCTCCCCTCTTAAACCCTCTGCTCTGACGGAAAATGGCCCTGTCTTTCTTGGACTCTTTCTGCTACCACGGCTGTGCTGGGAATAGGGGACACCAACTTCCCCAGAAAGAGGGAAGCCCACAGGGGTACGAGGGAGCCCCACTGAGCATAGTGGCGGGGTGTTGTCGGAGAGGCTAAGGGTTCCCAAAGTCAGAGCAGCTCGGAAGTGACTAGCAGACTGGGCACGAGGTCCTCAGCAGAGCTGAGCCCGGGGCCCCAGGTCTCCTGCTCCCCTGCATGCCTGCATCTCTTGCCCTCCTATTTCCTGCTCCAAGCTGGGTGTCTGGGTGAAGGTGAGTCTCCCTGAAAGGCGAGGACCCCAATGCTGCTCCACGGGCATAAGTAGCCGTGTGCCCTGCCGGACCCTGTCCATGTCCGACGCACTAAACAGCCTTGCACATCTCTGTCTCGGGACAGAATGGGCGTCGCTGACGTGGCCTCTGACCCAGTAATTCCATTTCCAGGAATCTGTCCTTAGGAAATAAGCAGAGATTAGGGACAGATTCACATGCAGATTGTTTATTATAGGGTTCTTTTCAAAGCAGAAGAGAGGGAGGGAGGAACGGGAGAGGGGAAAATGAAATATTGCAAATGGCCAGCAGTAGGCGTTTGATTAAATAAATTATAGCAGAGCCATATGACAGAAGGTCGTGTAGCCTTTGTGTTTCAAAGACTGCCTGAAGATGGGAAATGATGCTTAGGTACAAAAACAGGGTGAAAAGTGTGTGTGATATGGAAACATCCATACTTAAAGATTGCATGAAAGTTCACAGTTGGTTTCTTCTAAATTGTGGGAAATATTAGCTTTCACTGCATGGTTTTTCTGGATTTTGAACTATGAACAATGTATGACATTTTTAAAATACTGGGAAAAACTAGGAGAGAAGCACCTGCTTTAAAAATTACACATACGAGGGAAGAGGAGACTCTGCCACTTGATCCCCCGAGGACCCCACTGTGACAGCTGAGTGGATTCTTCTGTGTTTTTGTGGATACATTCAGCTGTGAGAGTCGCAGTCTGGACGCAAGTGCTCTTCCTTCAAAAAGGGCCCAAGGATAATGGGCCCAAGTTACGAATGAACGTTAAGGCAGAAGGAATGAAAACCCTGCCTGATTTTCATGGTATCCTAGGTTTGATAGCATACTTTCCTAAGCACCCTAAGATGGTAGATTTGGGCAACACAGCACAGTTGGAGAATTAATTCTCTTAATATTTTTCAGAAGCCAGTTACATGATTTCTTTTTTCTAGATGACACATGAGCAGTGAAATTAAGATTCTTCTTTTTCTTCTTTCTTCTTCCTCTTCTTCCACATTCTTCCCTTCCTCTTCCTTTTCCTCCACCTCATCCTCTTCTTCTTCTTCCTCCTCCCCCCTCTCCTTCTTCCCCTTCCTCTTCCCCCTTTTTCTTTTTTGCTGGGGATTTCACTCAGGGCCCTGTGCATGCTAGACAGTCACACACCATTGAGCTACATCCTCAACCCTTTTAAAAACATTTGAGACATGGTCTTGTTAAGTTCCTCAGCCTGGCCTTGAACTTGTGATACCCCGCTTCAGCCTCCAGAGTAGCTGGGATTACAGATGTGCACCACCACACCTGGCAAATGTGTCTTCCCTCAAGCTCTGAGAAAAGATACCTTCCCCTCTATCGCGGTAATACATATGGACAGGACTTCTCCATGTCAATCCGGAATTGTGTTTCTGTCACAAAATTCAAGACAGATCACACAAGTACAAGTGTCCTTGTGGTGAAAGTGAGTCAGTCTTTGAAGTTTGGACTCACTCAGAAAATCTGGCTCACTTTTGTGCCTAAGAGAAGAAAACACAAGCTGTAGGTAGTTTGTTCCTTTATAGACTAGATATTTATCAAACCACTGTGTACATTCCATGGTTGTGCTTGGACACCCACCCACACTTGCATCGCTCTTTAATGTAAATTTGAAAAGGGGGTTCAGTATCCCAAGCAGAGGAAAAAGGGGCCCTTCCACTGTTGCCCTGGGTTTGGCCTCTCAGCCTGAGACCTCCTGGTCCACAGAGGCCATAGCAACCATGCTCCATCCACAGCGCCGAAGTGCATTCCAATTCCCAAACACTTGTGCAGCTAGGAAGCTATTTTCGGTGTGCAGCCTACATCTAGTCTAAATGCTAATTATGAGAGAGGCTTTCACAAGGCTCTCACGCCTGATTTGGCTCAAAAGAAAAGAAGGATTGTGGCCCATGCATCTTCCTTATGTGCAAGTTTGCTTCTCTTCTCCGGGCAGAGCTCAGAAGGGAGGGCAAGCAGGCCAGAGAGGAACAGTGCTTACAGGAGGGACCCTTTGGTTAGGAGGGAGAGCGGGAGGCCACGGAGGGGCTGCTGGTTGGAGCAGGCTCAGGCCTGAAGCACTCCAGAGTCAGGCACAGGTCTGGGGGTTCACACAGAGAAGGGGTCTCCAAAGCCAAGGAGCAAGAATCTGGCACTCAAGGCAGCCTGTCTCTCCTAGGTTCCTTTTGGTAATTGTTGCTAAATCCTCACTCATCCATGCATTCATTCATTCTGCACACACTTGTCCTTGTGGGTACTGAAGACTGCTAAGGCTCATTGGTGTCCAGTGTGAGATTGTGTACGGGTCATTGGGTACCTGGGCACTAAAGTGAAGACACACAACTTGTACCATCGTCAGTTTTGTTGAATGAATGAAAATCCAAATTTACTCCCACCCAATGTTGCCCGGTGGCCATTGGTTAATGTCCCAGTGACAGAAAGATCAAGGTACTTGGAGTTGGCACAAAAATTAGTTCACTAAATCTTCTTAGAAATACGCAACCCTTGGGGATTTCCAAGGCTGGCTATTGTACTAGCCTCTTGTTATAAATGGTACATGTAGAATCTTCTGTAGCTCCTGTTTCAGTGGTTCCCAAGGTTCCCCAGCCCTTGCCATTGTCCTTTAGGTGAAATTGTCCCATTAACATTTAGTGGACACAGCCTCTTTTAGAAGAAACTCGGTTCTGTGCGAAGAAGCCAGGCTTTGCCGTTGGACGGTCCATGGGAATTCTGACTCCTGTTCTGCAGTCTGCTTTTGCACGACCTTTGCAGGCCACTTAGCCACCTCCCAGCCTCACTTTCCACATCTGCAGGATGGGCGGTTACAGTAATGCTGGGGCCGTTGTGGGTTGATGGGCTTATTAGCTGCAACAGCTGGCCACTGCCTGGCCCCTGGTGAGCGCTGATCAGATGCCGAGTGTGGTGTCTCCGCTGTGGGAAGTAGCGGGTGGCATCACCAGTATCCAGCTGTGTGGTGTTAGGTGCACAGGAAGAAGTCCCACTGTGGTGTCTCCCAGAAGCTGTGCCTTTCTGAGCACAGGGTCCTGCACCCTGGGCCTCTGTCAGTGCCTGTGACAGAGAAGACTCTACAGGACATGGAAGTTGGCTGGGATTGTCCTCGTGTTCAGCCTGCTCCCTCCACCTTCCGCCCCCAGAGTGCGACAGTCGCTCTTGGCATTTTGCAATGCCACATTTCTTTGTTGGAAAGGATGAGAAAGTGGCTGCAGCATGAAAGGCCCCAGCTCCTTTCCTCGGGGCTTCTGTCCCTGTCCCTCTGAACCTCAGAGAGGGACAGCAATTAGAGGAGACTTGCTAAGTTGCAGCCTCACCTCTGAGGCGGGCCTTGTGTTCAGGGGCTCCTTTTTCAAGGCCACAGGACCTTGACGGGCCGGTCACACAGGGAACTGGGGTAATTGGGGTTGGACTCCAGTGTCCTGACCCCTGGTATCCTGAGTGCACGGGCATGCACACCCGTAGTCCTCAAGCCTCGGGGGGGCTGGCGGACTCGAGGCCTGCAGGTGGCTGCACGGGGAGGTGCAGCAGCCTTGGGTTGCTGGGCTGATGAGGACATTTCATCTGAACAAAGGACCTCGTGACCAAAAGAAAAGGGTTTGAAACCACCAAACTGGAACATCTTCCTAGTTAACTTGTTAAAGGTCACAATTAAAGAAATGATCTCCATCCAGAGGGAAGCTACCGTTCGGCTTTCTCTGTCTCCCTGTCTCCCTGCAGGTTAACTGCAATGGCTTCACGATTGAAGATGAAGAACTTTCCCATTTGGGATCAGCGATATTTCCTGAGTAGGTTGAGTGTGACTTCGTTTCTTTTCTTTGTGCTTATTTAACACTAATTTGGGTGGGTTTTTTGATTTTTATATAACCCACCTAACGGCATGTGGCAGGCATGAAACTCCAAGTGAATTAAGACAGCTTTTTAATCTGCCACATTTCAAAATATTTCCCCTACACTTAAAGATCCAAAGGTAGCAGTTAGCAAAAAGTTGCTTGTTAAGTCCTGCTAGGCAGAGAGCTGTTATTAAAGAATATTTAATGGTGTGTGTAGAAGGAGCGGCCCATGCCCCGCTGTGAAATTAGTTTCTGCCTGTCTGTAGTCTGGAAATCTTACGGTTTCTTGTGCCAAACTGAACATTAATCACTAACCAAGAATCAGCTGTAGCTTTGGATAGAGAATACGTGAGCTTGTCTAATGTCTATTTTGAAAAACATCAATATGAAAACAGCATAGTTTGGTGCGAGACTGTGCTCAGCTAGTGAGCTAGGGAAAAATTTCAAAGACCTGTCCTGTTTTTCTCTCTACTTTAGGAACATTCAACAAATGTGCAAAAAGCTACCCAACTGCAGTTACAGAATGGAGTTGTTGTTGTTTTTCCCCAGTTCAGAGAGCATTTGTGGAGTGAGGGTATTTGTTTTTAAGAGAATGAGATTGTTGGGCGAGATACAGAACTGTGAATTTCACAGGTCTCTGCTGGTCCCCGAAAGACAACGAAAGCCCAAGAGTAGCGGAGTTGGGCCTCATCTTCTGCCACCACCCAAGGGACCCCAGCACCCCAAGGGTACGACCTGGCTTCAGTGCCAGCTGCAGTGCAGTCCCTGCCTCCTGACTCAGCCAGGAGTCTGGCAAGAACCAGGAATGAGCATGCTCTGCAGGGTCGCTGAGGAATCTGCTTTTCCTTTCCTAGGCCCTTCCAGTCCATTTGTTCCTCAGACTTCCAGGGTCTGACCGTCCGCTGCGTGTCAGGAAGCCAGGGGGCCAGCCATGTCCTTCCCCACGACGTCCCCAGTCTGGACTCGCTGCCAGCTTGTCCTGAGCAGCCAGCCGCCCTGTACTACACAGACCTCCAGCCCTGGGAATGGCCCACGCGCTCTGTGCAGCCCCTGTTCTGCGTGTTCTTGGGGTGAGGCGTAGAGGGGTTCCAGTCTCCGAGGGGCCAGGAGGTGGCACTGCCCCCAGAGCAGGGATTCCAGCAGGTGTGCATGCCCACGGGAACATGAGCCCCAGTGTCCGGGTATTTTTAATTGGGGGAAAAGCCCGTTGGGCTGAAATCATATTGGCATTGTGATTTCAAAGGCAGCATTTTCAGAGATCAAGCACTTTCTCCCTGTAGTTTAAAAATTTCTGTCCTCAACTTTGACCTTGATAATAATCAGAAAGCTCAAAGCTCCTCTGTAGGCGAATCTCTCTCTCCTTCTCGCTGTCCCTGAAAAGCAGGCAGTGAGCCGAGGGAACAGTGGTGTCCCAATTTTGCAGATGAGGAAATCGAGGTGCAGAGAGATCCGGAAGGGCTTCTCTGGCCTCACACCTTAGGCAGCTGGCGTTTCTCAACATCTGAAGAAGGCGCTGGCCGAGAAACGATCCACTGGACAGAAAGCGGCCCGCAGGGGACACCTCGTTTGTCCTCGCCGCCATGTGGGAGTCACGGAGAGCTGTAGGGACTGGGCCTCAAGTCCTGCAGCTGCCAGGAAGGAAGATTTCTGGCATGTTGTGTTCATTGTTGAGCCTTTTGTTTTCAGCTTGGCTATCACTGCTTTGAATTGCGGATTTCACTGTTTAAGACAGTTAAAATGTGAGGTGTTAGACATTATTACAGATGCGCACAGAAACATCTCAGCATGGTCTGAGCTGGCGAGACACGGCTGATGTTTTGGACTGAGCAGCTCCCACGGCCCGCCCAGGCCACCGAAGGACCCATGTCTTCTCTCCTGTCCTACAGTGTTGCGCTGATGAATCATAGCTGCTGCCCCAATGTCATTGTGACCTACAGGGGGACCCTGGCAGAAGTGCGGGCGGTACAGGAGATCCACCCCGGCGAAGAGGTAAGGACCCAGCGGCACAGTGCCAGGCCTCGGCGATGGACATGTGGCCATGTGGCTGGCGTGGCATCCGCTCCGGGGCTTCCGCTGGTGCCTGCCGGCTCCTCCTTGGGTCAGGAAGCAAGAGGAAAGAATAAACTTGAGTTGAGCTCTTGGCCGAGATTCTGAGAGAAAGGACCCCCTCAAACGACCGATAGACACCATGATTCTCTTTGGGGTCTTTGTGTCCCCTGTCATTTAGGGGACCCCCAACCCAAACGTCCAAAGCATCCTTACTGGGGGAACATCAAGCTGCCGGGCAGTAGCTGAAGAGCCAGGACGGGCACATTTCAGGAAGTCATAGACGGCTGCTTGTGTGCCGTGAGGGGAAGTAGAGGCAGGCTGTGGGCAGGAGGCACCACCCCTCCCTCCCTCCCTCACACAGGACTGAGGTGACACCGGGTCACCCCTCCTCCCTTTCCCTGCTGTCCTGCACGGTTACCCTGCAGACCTCGGAAAGACGGGCAGTGGATCCATCCCACACCTTAGATTCGGGCTCAGTCTCACTTGCAGTGCTGTTTACTTCCACATGCATGTCTGGATGTATTTGAAATTTCGCTGTGGATTTCTCTGGAGGGTGGAAGGAGCCTCTGCCCGAACGGGCCAAGTCCGATATTCAGGTTGCCCTTCCACCGTGATCACGGTGTCCCCTGGGGGAGACCGTCTGCGTCTCCCGGTGCCCCACAGGTTTCCCAGTGTCGCCAGACGCTCTCTGTTAAAACAGATGACTGCAGTCAGCTGGAATAAATCATCCAGCCCAGCTCCTGAGGCTGGCGAGAGGCGAGCCGCCCGCGGGGGTCGCAGGCTCCGTTTGAGCCGTGACCGGGAACTGGACTGGCCTCTGTCGCCATCTTGTGGACGCTTCTGTTCGTTGCACCGCGCGCGTCCCTGCGTCCTGAGGCCGTCGGACGGCGGCGGGGCGGCTGCCAGTCCGCACCTCCACTGGGGTTCCTCGGTCTGATGGTCCGTGCCCTGGGGGCTGCTCGCGCTCTGGCCTCGGGTGCAGGAGGGAGAGACAGGCTGTTACGGAGAAGCAGGGACAGGAGGGCGGGTGCCCCCTAGGGTGACCCCATGTGGCTTTGCGGCGGCCCCTGCGCTGTGCTCCGTCCCTGCCGGGCCAGCTCAGGTGCCTGCAGGGCCGGGCTGCGCCCTCCGCAGGTGTTCACCAGCTACATCGACCTCCTGTACCCGACGGAGGACAGGAACGACCGCCTCAGGGACTCCTACTTCTTCACGTGCGAGTGCCGGGAGTGCAGCACCAAGGGCCAGGTGAGTCCTGTGGGACACGACGTGGCCACAGCACCCTCGAGGCCCGCCCGGAGTAGCGATCCCGCCCTGCCCCGCCTCCGGAGACTGGGCTGGACCTCGAGCGCTCGCCGCCCACTCCGCCCACTCCGCTCACTCGCTCACTCCGCCCTGCGGGCCTCGCCCTCAGGACCAGGCCAAGCTGGAAATCCGGAAGCTCAGCGACCCCCCCAGGGCGGAGGCCGTCCGTGACATGGTCAGGTACGCGCGCGGCGTCATCGAGGAGTTCCGGAGAGCCAAGCACTACAAATATATCCTCGGCTGCAGCGTGCAGGGCCCGATGCCCAGGAGCCCCCACTGCGAGGGCCGGGAGGCCGGGCCGGGCTGTGAGGCCAGGTAGGGGCCGACATCCAGCGGGAGCCAACCAGGGCCTTGCCCAGCGCCCACAGGGACTGGATTTGTACCGCGGCGGGAGGCCCAGAAGCCCCGTTCTTTCTCAGCCTAAGAAAGAGCGCGGCCCACCTTAGGGCGGTGTGCATGGTCCCGGGCCCATCCCCAGCACCAAAAGAAAGAGAAGACTGCCGTGCTGGGCACAGCTTCCTTAGAAATGCTCCAGCTGGCTGGGTGTGGTGACACGCACGTGCCTGTAATCCCAGCACGCTGGGAGGCTGAGGCAGGAGGGTTGTGAATTCATGCCCAGGCTGGCAAGTGATACCCAATTTCAAAATAAAAAATAGAAAAGGTTGGGCATTGTAGGTCAGTGGGTTCGTTCCTCAGTAATGGAGAAACAGAAAAAAGGAAAGACATCCCCACGGAGGTGGTCACGGTCTGGTGAAGATGCGGATTTGAACTTAATTGGATGTCTGAGGACGGGGGATTCCGGGGCCACTGTTCACTTCCGGACTGCGGCCCGGGCTTTAGTCTTGTGTGGGAGGTGAGGTCTTCTGCCCCAGTTTCCTCTAGAAAGTGTAAGTCCTTGCACCTCAGCTTTGCTCTGTGCAGCTGGCTTCTCTGCCGCGCTCAGGAAGGGGGAGGGACAGTCGGGCTCCCCCAGGGGCCGCTGGTTTCCTTGACTCCACAGCACCCCCTAGCGAGCTTCTGGAGATCTGCGAGCTGAGCCAGGAGCAAATGAGCTCGGTGTTCGAGGACAGCAACGTGTACATGCTGCACATGATGTACCAGGCCATGGGCGTGTGCCTGTACCTTCAGGACTGGGAGGGCGCCCTGAGGTACGGCCAGAAGATCATCAAGCCCTACAGGTGAGCGCCCCTCGCAGTGGGCCGCGGCAGCCCCGTACAGGTGTGGACACCCACGTGGTCCAACAAGGTCTCCCGAAGTTGCCCAGGCTGGGCTCCGACTTGCAGTCCTCAGGTCTCAGCCTCGAAGCTAGTTGGAGGATCTTTAGGGGGCTGTGACCAGCGAAGCAAAGGTCTTGCCTTTGGAGCAGGAGCTGGAACCCAGCCCACACATGCTAACCACAGGGGTTCGCTGTGCTTGTTTGATGCCCCCACACCGTTTGAATAAAATAGTTTGGGTTTTGATTTGTGACGGTAATGGCTGAGCCCAGGGACGTGTCCTGCCCCAGGGTTATTGAACTTTCCGGTGGGGAGAGAAGGAAGTCGTGCTTGGTCACGTGGCTCTGACGGGCCTGCAAAGCTGGGTCTGCCCAACACCAGGTGGGTTGGAATCTCCGGACCCCAGACCCGGAAATCTCCGTGTTCTAGAAGCATCCAAGCTGGAGAAGCCCTCAGCACCCCTCAGGGTCTAAGATTAGGGGCCACAAAGTGTGTCCTCCCCGAACTTCCGCTCCCAGCTCGGCCTCCTCCCTGCGGTGCCCCGAACAGCCACCAGGGGGTGGCCCTCCCTCCCTCTGGGGCGGCCGGACAGCCCGGCCCGGCCCGGAGCGCACTTCTGTCCGCATGGCAGGGAGAGGTTGCGGTGGCATCCCAGCCCCCAGCCCTGCCTGTGCTCCCTGCCCTGCGGCCAGCTCTGCCCGGGGCCCAGGCTCCCTCCTGGAGCTCAACGCACACGTGGCCTCCGCCAGGCCTGCGCAGAAGCAGCTTGGACCCGCTGAACGCACCAGCGGGTGCACCTCCCTCTGCTGGACAGCGGAGAAAGGCCCTGAAGGCTGAGCGCGTCCCCCAGACCAGAGGGCTGCTGGCTCTGCTAATTGATAGCCTTGGGTTGGAAATCAGGGGTCTTAAAACACATGGAGGGGGGGCTGCACACGCGCTCCGTCTTTCCAACGGGAGGGAATTGGGCTAATCACTGCCCTCATCAGTGGGACATTTACTTTGAAAGATGTTTTCCAAACCAACAGTGGTGGTGCATTACTCTGGGAGCCTGAGGCAGAAGGATTGCAGTCTGAACCCAAGCTGGTGACTTAGTGAGACCCTACCTCCTAGCTCCTTCCTTTTTCCTGAAAGGGAAGGGCGTGCTGGGGATGTAGCCCAGTGTGAAGGCCCTGGGCTCAATCTCAGTAGAAAAGAGTTTTCCCTTGCCTTGCCGTGGGTGTACTTAAGACAGATCTGGGCAGGGATCAGTGGTGTTTACAGACATCCGGTATCGGATCCCTCCAGCAGCCTTGATGTGACTTTTCCAAGACTCAGAAAGTTCTTGGCCGCGTCTCTCCCCTGAGCCTGGAGGTTGGGGTCCCCTGGCTGCCCAGGTTGTCCGCCCTGGCTGCCCAGGTTGTCTGCCCTGACAGTGCCTGCTGTCTCCCTCCGCAGCAAGCACTACCCTCTGTACTCGCTCAACGTGGCCTCCATGTGGCTGAAGCTGGGGCGCCTGTACCTGGGCCTGGAGAACAGGGCTGCTGGCGAGAAGGCCCTCAAGAAGGTGCGTGTGGGGTGTGGGCTGTGAGGGGCTGGCCCGAACCTGGTCTGAACTGAAGTGTGTTGGCAGTAGAAGGGGCGGCTGCCATCACAAGCTGGGGTTTGGCCACCTCCACCCCTGAAGTGGGGCAGGCTGGGAGGCTGAGTCGGGAGGATCGCTGTGAGGTGGAGGCCAGCCTGGGCCGCATAGGGAGGCCCTATCTCAAAAAAGTAGGGAGCCTGGGGTCCATGGTAGAGCCTTCATGCACATTCATTCAGAGAGGGGTCCGGCCAGGCAAGGTGCTTCACTCCTGTAATCCCAACTTCTCAGGAGGCTGAACCAGGAGGATCCCAAGTTCCATGCCAATCTGGGTGATTCAGTGAGACCATGTCTCAAAATATAAAAATAAAAAGGGCTGGAGGGGTAGCTCATGGGTAGAGCACCTGCCCAGCATGTGGGAAGCTCCTACTGCAATAAAGCTGGAGTCTTTCAGAGCTGAACTCGGCCTTTCTCTGGCACACACACGCCAGGACTGGAGGACCTGGGGTGGGGGGTCCAGGCCTCAGGCGGCTGCTGTCGGGGTTCAGCGGCTGCCCGTGGGCCCGGTGTGACCCTCATGTCGTGCGGGGACTCGAACCCGGCCTGCCAGCCATTGATCTCCTGGTTCCTGAGGCGGAAGTGGGTGCCGCTTAGCGGCCCAGTGCTCGGCTCCCGCTGTCTTTGCAGGATGTCCTGTCGGCAGCGGGCCCTGGATGACCGTCGGTCACCCGAGTCTGGACTCCCAGGCTGGGACGCAGGCGGCTGCGGGCACCGGCCACTCATTGTCCCCGCTTCTCCTAGGCCCTGGCCATCATGGAAGTCGCCCACGGCAAAGATCACCCGTACATTTCCGAGATCAGACGGGAAATTGAGAGCCGCTGAACCCACGCCTGGCCGTTCCCACGCAAGAGCCCTACAGGGTGGGAACACGCCTTGCACTTCGCCCCTGCCGGGCCACTCGGAGGCTGCCTCCATGGACCGAGCCCAGACTCGCTGCGCTGCGATGCTTGCTTTCCCCGAGGTCAGGGGTTCATACATCGTGTCCTGCCGATGGTTTTTAAAGCGCAGTTTTTTCCCTTCATGCCTACTGCAGTGCTGCAGACAAACTCGAATGATGAGAGAATAAAAGCCACACGTTGCCCGGGCCGCGTGCTTCTTGGGGGCACAGGGTCGGGCCTCCCTCTGGGCGCTGCCCCGGGTGGGGACACTGCTGGCCGGGCGCTCCTGGCTGCTTCTCTCCGCCCCTCTGAAAGCCACCCTCCCCTCCACCTCATCCCACCCTCTGTTCTGCGCAGGACTCTCCTTTTTTAGAGAAGGGAAAAAGTTTTCCTTCCTTACCGTATGTTGTGAGCCAACACTGCTCACCCACACGTCCTGCAGCCCCAGCCTGCGCGGGGCAACCTGGAACTGTTTGTTAGCAACGGACCGGAGGAGCCAGGGGGCCTCTCGGGCCTCCATGGGCAACGGTCATGTGGCCGGCGGTCACGTGGGCGGAATCCGGCCTGGATGGCTGAGAATCCGCAGGCAGTGCCTGCTCGCCCCTTACGCCCCCCGCCCGCTCACTGCGTACATTGGGGCTCAGCAGTGCTCGCCAGTCCGGAAACCTTTATTGAGCACCTACTATACGTAGAGCAGCGCCCCCTGGTGCAGGGAGAGGGTAAGGCACTACTGGGTCAGGGGCCTTAGGATTTCAAAGGTGTTCGCCTACTGTAGGTTCCAAGCCTAAAAAACATTCAGATGACCGTTTCTGTAGGGTGCATAAAACTTACTTAAGCGGCTTTCTCAGTAAATTCCGAGAATACAAATGGGAGCTGCTCTCGCCCACACTGGCGCCCCCTGGAGGTGTAGCCACTCCGCGCTTCACTCCATGGTTCCCGTTTCCTCCACGCGTGTTTCCTGTTCCTATGTAGGCACAGCTCGGAAAACAGGGACCTGAGCTCTGCCTCTGGTTGCGGGAACCGTAATTTACCCACTGTGTGCGGGCAGGTTTCCTGTCAGGCGCTCTTGTAAGCTGTGCCACAGTGAAGCACGGTCTGAAATAGGGCTCTGCCGATGTAGCACTGGGGACAGATTCCCAGGGACGCGATCTCGGGAGCAAATAGAACATTTTTTACAAATGAATAAATATGGCCAAATTTCCTTTGTAAAAAACAGCATCAGGTACCAACTGGATATAATAGTCCTCGCTCAATACTGTCATTTTTTTTTTAATTCCCAATCTAATGTGTGAGATGTTTTGTTTCATGTTGAGCATCTTGACATATATTTAAATTGATAGTGTTATAATCAGAATATATAATTATATATTATTTTGAAAGCGAGAGGGTCTATGTAGTTGAGGCTTACTGTGCAGCCCATACTGGCCTTGAACTTCCAGTGATCCTCCTACTTCAGCCTCCTGAGCGCTGGGCTTACAGGCGTGCAGTGTCACTCATACCTGGCTGGAAGTCACACCTGTGACTGACAATCATGGCTGAGGCGTTTCTCTCGTATTTCCATCCCCAGTGTGTGGAAGTTGCTCATCCATCAACCTGTTCTCCAACCCCTTGGAGACCAGGCATGTAAATGGTTGCCCCGTCCCGCACACACGACCACCCACCCCCTCCGAAGGGCCCCACGGCCCATGGTCTGGGGCTTCCATGGTGGTCCCGTTACTGTGGTGGATTCAATGCCCCGAAGTTGGTGCTATGGGTCTGGGGCCTAGGGTGCTAACTCAGCCTCCGCCCAGGGCCACTGAGGTCTACCCAGTCACCTCAGGAGAGCAGGAGACACTGGGTGCTGGACAGAGCAAAAGGGGCTCCCGAGGTTTTTCTCCCATCACTTTTTCTTTTGCAGTTCTGGGGATGGAACCCAGAGCTTCAGCACAGGACCCAAAAACAGCACTGAGAGTCTTCCGAGGACCACAGTGGGCACCCCCTTAGCTTAGTTCGCACCGGCTGTCATTTATTAGCTCAGACTACAGTGGGGCAGTGTTAGGTCTTTGTATTAGTACGAAGATTTGTTACCCTGATAGTCCATTAGATCGGAGGACAGTTGTGGTGGAAAAGCAGACTTTTTTGTGTTTAAATGAAGAAACAAAACTTCAAGGCTTTGGTCTGTCTGGAACTGTTCATTAAGGTATCCCACTATACTAATTTTTTTTTTTTTTTTTGGTACCGGAGATCAAACTCGGGTCCTTGCGCTTGCAAGGCAGGCGACGGAACCACTGGGCTAAATCCCCAGCCCCCCACTATACTAATTTTGATCTTCGAAATTGCTAGCCGCTTTCCCTACCATCTCGTGAGAAACAAAGCCACCCCCTCCCTGCTGACCTGGACGTCCTGTTACTGTATGGCTTGGCCTCTTCGTGCACCAGTTCATGCCTCTCAGCTGCCTGTTCTGCTGCCAGTAAAAATGACAGCCCTGCAGAATTTTCAGTATCAACAAGGGTTCATCTTTCCCTGTGTTCTGAAAATTGTCTGACAATTCTCCCACATTTACTTCTCCAAAATAACCCTGCATGTTTTTAGTCTTTTCCTGTCCTCTGTCCCACCCACATTCTGTGGTGAGGTTTTTGTGTGGTTTTTTGGAGACAGGATCTTGCTGTGTGGTTCAGGCTGGCTTTGAATTGTGGGTCCCTGGCTGGTGTTGAACTCGCAGCAATCCTCCTGCCTCAGCCTCCCAAGTGCTGGGATTACAGGTGTGCACTACCAAGCTCGACCTGTTTCTGTGTTTAATGAGGCTGCCTGCTGCCCTCCCACTCAGAGTGGTCCGTATACAGCATTCTCACCCTGATGCACCGGGAACCATGAGGGGGCCTGTGGCAGGTGTGTGGCCTGGGCATGGCAGGTGGCAGGTGGGTCACTGGCAGAGGCTGTTATGCTGCCTGCTCCTTATCAAAGACATGAAAGCCAGCGTCTGCCTCATGTGCTACGGCGCGACGGGCTGAACATACAGGACAGGGCAGCAGCTTCTACACCTAGAGGTGAGCTGAGCTCTTGTTATAAAGGTGAGAGACAAAAACCAAGAACCTGGGCTTTCTCTAGCACCTGGAGCCTCGTCCACATGCGGAGCTCAGTGAGTTACCACCACGTAGGGACAAAGGCCTGTTTTTCTGCATTTCTCCACCCATCTACCTGGCCACCAGGCCCTTCAAGGTCCCCAAACAATGACTTTATTTAGGACTACACAGTGGGAGGCAGTGAGGGCGCTGTAAGAACCAGAAGGCCGGCTTCCCTAGACACCTTCGCTGGGAAAAGCATCTTACGAGTAGGCAACGTTGGTGCCTTCTATTAATGCAAACATACATACTACAGAAGAGGTGAGACTTCACCATTTTCTCTGAAAAAAGGTTTTATTGTGTATGGAAATCAATATATATCTCTTACAAAAAAGGTTAGAATAAAGATCTCACATTTGTAAAGGCACATATGAAATATTTTACAGTAACGATGATGGCAGTAAGGACTTCCGCTAAGACTGACACCTAAATAAGACTTTATAAAAACAGACAGGAAACAGTGCAAAAAATACTGTCAAAGTCAGTTTTACACACCTCACCCTTGTGTATGAAACTGGCAAGCATAAGCTTATTTACTGATATAAAATAGCACATAGAAAAAGCATGCATAGTTTTACTTAAGGCTTTTAACATGATCAAATTGGAAGGGAGTCTATACCAAAGCACAGTTGACGTGGCTCCAGACAAAATCCCTCCCAGCTCAGGGAATGTGCCTCCACTTCTCAGTCCCGTGTCTCTTTCAGCTATCCTCTGGTAGTGAAGGCTGAGCTTCCATCTTGCAGAGTAGCGAGCAGTCACCTCGGGGAGGACAAAGTGTCCTGGGGACTCCAAGCCCCAGCCTGGAATGCATTTTCAACACTGATGACAGAAGGGGTGCTGGCTGCTCTTCTGGGTCACCCCCAAAGCCAACACAATCTCCCTAACGCAGGCTGTGTGGAGGGAGCCAGTCAGTGCCTGTAAGCTGGCCCCCTGGGGTCTTGTATATCATTTCAAACCAAAACCTGTACGTGCGAATTACTTTGAAGGATGCCAAAATTTGCAACATTTTACAAAACACAGACCAAGAAAAGCATCGAAATACTGAATGAAGCAGAGTACAACAGTCCAGTGACACAAACTAGACCGACCTCTTATGTGATGTAACACGGGTTGCAGGAGGGTCTGCGTGTAGAACAGTCACCTGCACATGCAGGCCTCTCCCTCTACACCCACGGTACCCGCAGGCAGGCTTGCTGGCCACAGAAGGCACCAAGAACACACAGGAAATCATCTCTGACGAAGAGAGACCCTTTGTCTGAAAGGATGAGGTTAAAGGGTTTGGGGATACCGCACAGTGGCAAGAAGGTTCAGAGAAAGTTGTGTAAAATTTTACAATGTTCAAGTTGAAAGAGAAGATGGATAGCTCTGAAGGACAGCGTCCGCTGATGCTGAAGGTACGTATTTCTCAGCTAAGGCTGCAGCAGGGGAGGCCGGGCCCTGAGCAGAGCAGCGCCCAGGAGGCCGGGCCCAGGAACCCCAGAGCAGCATCCCAGAGACTGCAAAGCTGCACTCTACGCTGCACCTCTGAGGCGGCGGCTCTTCCGTCTCCCTGAAGGAAAGGGTGGGAAGGTGGGCAGACAGGCGGGCAGCTCCCCCTGCCCTGCCTGGATAACGCGCTGACCCCCATGCCCTCAGTGTCCCCGAGGCCGGGTGCCCTGTCTCACGAGGTGGCCAGTCTGGGTAGAGATTGGGACGCAGAAGACGCCAGAAGAAACCAGTCAGACTGCATGAGTCTACGGTGCAGCAGTCGCAGCCACTTCAAAGCTGTCCAAGTCCCCCTGATGGTGAGCTTAGGCCCACAGCTGTCCGCGATTTAAACAGACCCACTCCTACTTTTCTCTCATTTCCTCCGGGACCAAGTTTGCACCAGGAAGCAAAACACGGCTAACGGTGGCTGCCTGGCTGCTGACAGTTTTCTTTTTTTCGGTGATGCTGGGGATTGACCCCGGGGTCTATGCACTGAGCTACACTTGTCTTTTTTATTTTTCGAGACAGAGCCACCCTGTAAGTCGCCCAGTGGCCCAGGCTGAGCTTGAACTTGCCACCCGCCTGCCTCAGCCTCCTGGAGTCCTGGGGTCACAGGCTGAGTCACCATGCCCAGCTTGCTGACGGTTTCCTAGCTGTCTTCATTCCTGGTGTTTTTTCTTACCAGATCTTATTCCTTGAAACTATATCAGCTTTGTGAAAAAAAGAACAAAAATTAGCTAAGTGCACATTTTGGAGAGGTCTGAGACCGTGATTTGCTGGGCCCAGGCTTAAGGCTTTTGTAGGGTTGCAGGGATCGGGCAGGTAAAAGAGCACTGTGGACAGCTGAGCCACAAAGCCACCAGAAAAGCCGAGACTGCCGGAGGAGCCCTCAGGGCCCAGGAGGAAGTCGACTCCAGCCCTGGCCCCCAGGGCGGGGGCACCGCAGTCCCCTGTGGGGTCCTCTGGGGTTTTGTGTCCTGGCTGCACCCTGGCTTCCTGGGCCAGGATGAAAGCGACCCCAGCACCTCCCCGACACCGAGGTCATGGGGAGGAAGAGAGACATTTAGGCTTCCAGAAACCGCGAGCCTTTGAAAGCCTCTGGACAGAAAACCCAGGTTGATCTGAGGTGCCATCTGCTCCCCCATGGAGGGCTCCCCTTTGGGCAAACGTAGGGCAATTTTCAGGAAGAATGTAAAGGCAGGATAGCAGGATAGCGACAGACACCTGTCACCTGCAGGGTGCCTGCTGGCCTCCTTCCTTACAACTCGGGGTCCCCCAGGCTATTTTTAAACTGGGAAGGAGGTACAAAGGCAGGATCAGCAGTGCCAGACAAAGACTCTCCCCTTCCCTGCGCCACGAAACACTGCAGGCCTTGTGGTACAATGGAGCAACACCAGATGCTCAGTGCCAGGCCCACGGTGTGGTCATGGGCAGCTTTACAGGTTGATCTTAAAGAAGATGCAGCTACATCAAACTGGAAATGATAAAAATGTGGTCCACTGGTTAAAATGCTACCTGAGTGTATAATGGACATGCAGAGGCTGCAAGCAGGCGGAGTACATGCCAGGTCCTGACTGGTTAAACTGAGGCCGGGTGTCAAAGGGTCCTCTGAGCCACACCACCTCTTGGCGACTCAGGTTGGCAGGATTTGGTCGCGGGCCTCCCGTCACCCACCTGCCACGCTTAGTGCCGCCCCTTCCAACATGGTCACCAGCAAGGTGTTTTGCCCCCAAATGACTCAGAGCCTGAGGTAAAGACCAGAGCCATCTCCTCTGTGGGAAATGTCAAATGCAAATTCCCACCTTAAGCTCAGTTACGCCCTGCAGAGCTAACCAGGTTGTAGGCAGGCCCCTCAGGGGAGACTCCTACTTCTCCATCTGGCAGCTGGAGGGGCTGATACTCTGCTCGAGAAAGGAATCACTAAACAAGAGCATGGTGGATGTCTCATCAAAACCACTGGCAACAAAATGGGACACAGCAACAGGGTCTTTGGTCAGATGGGAAAGCTGCAAGCCCAGTGGCGAAGGCCATCGTAAGAGACCCCCCACGGGGACCCCCTGGCACTTCTGGGAATCCTCACTCTAAGGCGCCCCAGTGTCCCAGTCTCCAGACACTGGGGACGAACGAAAAGCAGACTTAACACCAACAGCCAGCGCGGGCTGAGCCAATCATGCTCCCGACACACCTGCTAGTGTCCTCCCGCTCACCTGCCATGAGAATCATCGGCACCTCTGGGATTCACATCTTGTTTTGCAACAACTGGACCACAGTCGGCCAATCCAGATCAACACACAGGATGCATCAACAAAGGGCAGCAGCTGGAAACCCCGTAATGACGTCCCCGACAGCCAGCCCAGCCTGTCGGGGCCAACAGTGCCTCTGCCAAGAGCAACTTCCAAGCCCTGGGACACAGCCACTCGCATCACCACGGCAAGATTCTCACCAGGCTGCCTGTCCTGCACACTTCCTGTGTAACTGCCCTCACTTGCAGGAAGGGCACGAGTGTTGGGACCCGTGCTCTGCAGGGAGAAGAGACAAGTTCACAGAAAACAGGCTCGGTTACTAGAAACCCCACAAGGGTCAACCTGTATTAAACTAGAAACGATGAGAAAAAGTAGTTAGTTGGCTAGAAATGCTGGCCTGCCATGCCCACTGGAGTTTATAACAAAGCAAAAGCCGAGAGCAGGCAGGACCAAGGCTGCAGGAGCCCAGCCGGAGACCTGCCAAGTACCTCGGCAAAGCAGGGTGGCTTCGTCACCATCAGAAGTAGCTCCTGTCAATCTAGTCACAAAGTTTGTACAAGTAAAATTCAATCTAAGCTCCCTGAAAGCTTATTACTCAAAATATTCCACGCAGAGATGTCTGCCCCCTCCCCGGCTGGTTCACTTGCATATAAACATGCACCTTTGCTCTCATGTGAAGAAATCAACCTCTGTTCTCCTCTAACGCAGCTGGATCCTTACTTCCTATGCATGGCAGAGCTGGGTGGAGATGAGCCAGCAACCTGCAAATGCTGCCGGGGTTTCCGGCTGGAAGGTGGCATCTCCTTAGAACCCAGCACAACCAACTGCAGGCCACCACCTCTCCTCGTGTCAGGGACAAAGACATCAAGGGACCACCGTGCACCAGGATGAACACCAGGTCCACATATCCCAGGGAGAGCAAATGAAAGGACAAAGTATTTCAACTGGGCAACTTCAGAACCAGAGGCAGGAAAAACGTCTGGACAGCTTGAGTCTGAGATGCTCTCTTTCATTTCCTCCATTTTCAATTTCCTCTCTTCTAATCCTACCAGCAGCAATAGACCCTGACAGCTCCAGCTTCACACTTGATACATTATCAGGAAATCATTCCAAAAACTCTAACTAGATAACTAATTTAATACACTTTGCTTCAAGGTTTATTCCTTGGCTTGCTTCCCAGATATAAAGCATCTCTGGATAATTATTATGCAGATGCCACTAACAGGACTTAACTGGCTGCTGCTAATTTAACAGGAGATAACGTTGGTATTCACTGGAGATGTGGAAAAGAATGCAAAATGTGCTAAAGAAGCAGAAGCATTTTTAAAAAATAAAATGTATGGAATAACTTGAATGTTTCCCTTTGGGTGTGCATATAAACTCTGGCTAGGAAGTTGGATATTATACCCACTTCCTCCCAGCATCCTGTGCTTTAGTAAACATTCTAGTAGCACAAGATGGGAACAGTGGATGGTTCTAAGGAAGCCCTGAATGATGAGCCCAAAGAGATGTCAAATTTGCATGCTGCCCACACAAGCCACTTCCCCAGTGCCCACGCTGGGGCTTAGAGAGGAAAGAGAAATATTGAAGTTCTTCACACAGTAAACTGGGAACCGAGGCCAACTGTTAAGACTGTCCCCAGGCCAAAAAGTCTCTAAGGAACTGGAAACACAATCCCTTCAACCTGGTGATCAGCATCTCTGTCTCGCTGGAAGTGAATGGTTTCCTTTTCAGAGCACACACCAAGATCCTGGGATCTACAGAGCTCAGAGGCAGTCTCGCTCCTGAGCTGACTCACACCTCAGAGGAGACGAAACGGGGCAGGTCCACACTGCCAGACGGAAACTCCGAGTCTACACCTGCAGCACTACCACCACGCCCTGGCCGGAAGTGAAGCCGAGTTGGGTCACCGTCCAACGGCGCCGGTTCTGAGATGTGGCAGGGAGTCCCAGAGCCATGGCTCTTTCCACTTGATACTTTGACATGCTCTGTCTGTCTGTTCAGCTCAGGAAAACAAAACAAAACACAAAGCCAGACAGCGATGAGGAAAGTACATGGGACAACCAACCTAAGTGGATTCTGAGAACAGAACCAGAATGCAAAAGTTGTGTTCAAGAAAAAGAGACGTTGAATGAAAAAGTGCCCAAAAGTCAGGAAGAAGGAAGGAGTGTGACATGATTTCTGTGCACTGACCTAAGAAATTCAGAACGGACGAAAGAGGGGAGCTTGGTGAGTGACACACTCGGCACCTTTCACCAAGAACAGCAAGATGCAGACTGAGTTCAACTCCGTGCCCACGGCGGGGCCCCGAGTGTGTGATGCTGGCCGGGACCCGCACCTACGTGCCAAGCGGCTGCTGGCAGGCAGTGCTCCCAGCTGTTCCCTGCGAGACTTTTCCTCTGACAGTGACTGACGGAGATGCAACACACCCAGCCCTCGACCTGCAGGCACTGAGTGCTCCTCGCATCACCTTTAACGGAGGCCCACCATCAAAGCCCTGCCGACTCCCTTCCTCCTGTGCTGCTCCCCTGTCCGCTTCCAGCCAGAGAAGAGACTGAGCGGGAGGACAGCCTGGCCCCGGGCTTCCACACCACCAGGTCAGGACCTGTGAGCGAAGGGAGAAGCAGCAGGCTCCCGGAACCAGGCCCCACACGGGAGACAGGCTGCAGAGCCCAGAGAAAAACACACAGCTCGAGCAACTCCTTCGCCTGAAAGGTGCTATTCCCGTCTTCCAAGGTGTCGCCTTTCCTCTTTCCTACCTTTAACACAAGCTTGGGTTTCGGGGGGTACGGGTGGTGAGAGAAGAGATTACTAAGGATGAAGGCAGAAATAAAGAAGAGAAGAAACTCTGTCAAGCCTCATGAGCCCTCAGAATAGAAGAGAACAGTGCCTCTCCCTTCCGGAAGGGTCTTGGCCCTTTGCCTTCTATTTCCCGATGAATTCATTTTCTTGCCATTGATTTTTGACATGAGCAGTTAAGCCGATGAATTTCAGGCCGGTTACAGATCTGGCTGCCACTTCACTCGAGATGCATTCCCTCCTGCCTCTGTCCCCAAAGTGGCCCACCAGGCAGCCTTCACCACCGACATCTCATGACACAGATCAGTCAAAATGTGGTTCAAATGCAACGTACTCCATCACTGTGAAAACTGCCTTATAATAATTCGTCAAAGTTACTCCAAAGAGGAAAGAATAAATTATCTCATATAAAATAATACACAATGTTGGTGGGTGATCCGCTCCTGTTTTCCTGCCGCAGGCCCCGGGTCCCTGCTGCGGCCGGAGGGGACCCCGCCTGCGTGTGGAGCGGACGGGAGTCATATGAGTCTAGAGTTCTGGAGGAACTGGATGAGGACCTGGTAGACAAACTTGTACTGAGCGATGGTCTGGATCATGAACATCCTTTGCTCCCTGAGCAGCTGCAGCATCACGGGGACCTCCACCTTCTGCCGAGAGGACAGGAAAGGACAATGCTGAGACAGGAAGCTTCCCCAGGGCCACCCTTCTCCCTCCTTCAGCAAGCATCAGCCTGCGGCACGCTCAGCCCCAGATAAAGCAAAGACCTCGGCCCCACGGGGTGTCACAAATCAGTCTACACAGGCGGTGGGAGGACCTGGGTACTGGTGCCACTTGTGTGGGATTTTAAACCTGGTTAACTCTGCTCGATAGGACTGGTGGGTGGGGTTCAGGCCATCGCTGGTGCTCTGCCCTTGTTGGCAGCACTTCCTCAGCGAGACTGTGAGGAAATAAACAGTGTCTCCCTTGCAGGATCAAATGACAAAGCACCCCTAAGGCATTTGGGGCTGCGTCCATTCTTAATAAAAACAACCCGTGTGCTCGACAGTGATAACTATGTGCCCCTCCAGGACAGCCAGGCAAACACCAAGTGTCTCGAGCCACACTGTGGGCAGCCTGGATAGCACAACCGGCCCTGTGTGTCTCCTGGCTCTCCCTGCAGGCCAAAATGACCAGGAAAGGAGAATATTCTGAATCAGTTCAGGACACTGAAGCAGCCACAACAGCACAAAGACTGGGGAAAGAGAACTCCAGAGCTGCGTCAGGAAGGGCAAGAGCAACGGGATGGCTGTGTTTGAAGCCAGGGTGAGGATTCTGAGGGGGATGAATGGCCATGTATCTTCTACTGTGATCAATTTTTTTTGTTGTTGTTGTTTTTGGTACCGGGGATCGAACTCGGGACCTTGCGCTTACGAGGCCAGCACCGGAACCACTGAGCTAAATCCCTGGCCCAAACACAGTGTATTTTTAATCAAGTCACCCATACTAAGGCAGGAATGTTTGGAGGGGAGAGAAAAGGGGGCACAGAATTTCACACCCATTTGTCAAAACTCTGTTTCAAAAATGAACTAAACATCTTCCACTCTCCCCCTGAAATGGGCTGGAATCTGAGGAGCCAGGCCTGGCGCAGCATCAGAACAAAACACAGGGCACTGCGGACCACCTTCAACAGCAGCTGTGGCAAACAGGACGGACAGAGCTGCGTCCGTGCTGGGAGAAAGGAAGTGAGAGCTGCAGGTCATCTCGCTCTCCGTCCGGGACGGCTCACCAGCCACCAAAGGCTGCCCCGCCTTTGGCTGGGCATGGAGGGGATGGATCTCACCGCTGAGCCTCCGTCCAGCCTCACCGAGGCCCTGCCTGCCTAAAAGCCCACTGCAGCCGTGCTGGCCTCAGTGTGCGCTGTGTGCATCCCACACACCATCGCATCTGGGGAGCAGGGGACCCACGTCACTGCTGCATGGGGCGAGGCCTCCCAGAGGACTCTGAACAGAACCCTAGCTCGGGTCAGATGAGACAGACCCAAAAGCTTTTTGAACTGCAAAGGGGCACTGGGGGCAGAGGAAGTATGGGCGTGGGAAGAACAGGAAGGAGACACTAGTGCCGGAAGTGGTCCAAGGGGAGGAAAAGCCTTGGAAATGGGCAGCGACGGTGAGGTCCCCTTCTCCTCCAGGCCACTGGTCCAGCTGGTGTGGGCAGGGACAGCTCAGGCTGCTGCCTCTCCCTGCATCTTCAAAGTGCCAGGTTTATGTCTCTCAGGGTGACTCCCTCAACATGCGGCGGGCAAGGGATGCCACCCAGCATGGCACAAGCTCAGAGCAGCCACTCTGCGGCCGGAAGCATCCACGGATGCCCAGGCTGAGCATCTGTGCTACTCTGCTGCACCCCACCCCCAATCTGGACAACAGCAAGGACTCGGAGAATGGCGAGCATTTCCCAGAGGGCACATTCTCACAAGGGATTTAGGCCAAAGACACATCTGCAAGACACATCTAAACTCTAGAGACAAACACCCCAACCACACAGCAGATTCTGCACAATCCGGCCAGACTGTCAGCTTCTGGGAGGAGACCGGGACTTGACGGGACTTTCTGAATATTTCTTCTACACTGTTTTGGGGATTTCTGAAAAGTAATGAGAGGCCAAACACTAGGAAGGCTGGAAATGTCAGAATCAGAATCGCACCAGGAACCAAGGGTCTGGAAGACTCTGGCCAGGAGAGTGGAAATGAACCCCTGAACATAAAGGACCAGGCGAAGGCGTGACCACGGTGCAGACCTGCTCCTCGGGACCGGCTGACTCACCTCGTTGTGCTCCAGGCAATAGATCATCAGCTCCGACAGGATGACCACGCCGGTCCTGCCCACGCCAGCACTGCAGTGGACCACGATCGGAGGGGCCTGGTTCTTGGTACCCTCCAGCATGCTGTTGGTATGGCGACGGACCGACTGGATCTCCTCCAGGTAGGCTGTGGGACAAAACCCGTATCTTGTCACCAAATCTTGTGTGGCTCTACATACGATTTGGGGGAGGGTAGATCGCTCTTGTTTTTTTAAGTGATGATAATTTACAGTTCTTACAAGATATTAATTATTTGGCTGGTACCTGCTATACAGTCTTGGATCCAGAAAGGACCAGCTGGGAGTCAATTAGTCCAAGGGAGAATTTGTTCTTTAAATTAAATACTTCTTTTTTAAAAATTAAATTCTGTTTTCCCCTCCACAAATCCCAAAGTCCCCCAAGCAGATGATTCTAGATATTACTTACAGCAACCCCTACCATTAACAGACTGGGATCAGAACAGCAGCTAAGTCCCCTTGAAATGCCCTCGTGTCAGAGCCAACTTCGGCTGGAGAGAAAGCAGCCATCTGCCCCTTCCTCTTCCCTCCCCAACCAGTGAATGTCAAGAGCCTGGACTTGGTTTTTAGGTTTTAAAAGAGACTCTGGGGAGTGTGCTTTTCAGCAGCGACTCCAAGAGGGTAGTGAATAGTTCACGATCAGCCCCCCTGGGGAGCAACCCGTGTGGGGTTGGGTGTGGCCCCCCAACCTCTGCCCGCCCCCGGGGACTGTCCACAGCTCCAAATGGAAGCAAAAGAACAATGACAGCAATACAGGCCTTAATGGACTTCCCCCAGGATTATGAAAAGGGGGAAAGTACATAAAGGAATCTCCAGAAAGTCCAAAAGCCAGAAAAAGTCAATTTGTAATTTAGATTCTTGCAGTAGCTCAGGGGATAGACAGGTTTACAGGTTCGGGATACTCTTCAAACCTCATCCTAATTGAACAATGTAAACAAGGGGAAATGTTGCAACTGTTGAACAGAAAAAGTACCCTGAACCATTCTAGGAATTTAAAAGCATCGATTCATACGAAATTAATAAGTAGCAGCATTTTCCTTTATAACCCATCCAATTACAAAATAATCTGTAAGTCCGGGGATTTAGCTCAGTGGTTTCGCCGCCTGCCACGCAAGCCCAAGGACCCAAGTTCGATCCCCGGTACCAAAAAAAAAAAAAAAAAAAAAAGACAAAATAATCTGTAGGAGTTTACTGAATAAACAAACTATTATTATTTTTACAATGATGACGAGTAGAGTAGTATTAATATGAGTTATACTGACTGCAGTAGTACTACTTACTAGTAGCAATATACAATGATCTAGAAAAAACAAAAAAAGAAAACACCCTGAGGTGAACGGAGGGGCTAAATGTTGAGCACCAACAGGAGCGACCTACTCTGTGTAGAACCCTCTGCGGTTCCTCCGCAAGACAGCAGAGATCAGCTAACTGGGTTTTCTGCCTGACTAAGGGTTCACCTACAAGATATACAGCTTTTCTTGAGCTGAATTTAAAAAGAAAAACAAAATGTCGGGCATTTCAGCACATGCTACTTCCCAATAGAGTTTTTAATAAAAAGCAGAGAAACTGGACTGGAATGGCTCCTCCCTCTATCAATCACGCTAATAAAGTTCCTGAAGCTGTAACTCGATGGAGACTTCCGAGGGCGGGAGACAATCTGCTTTAGGCACTTGGCTTGCATCCAGGTAATCAAATTTGAACACGGGCAGAAATCCTCAAAACCTTCAAGAGACAGGGTCAGCACATCTAAGGCCCCGTACACCACACCTGCTTTGAGGTTTCAAGAAATAACTTAGCAAGTCAATTTATATCCTTTGAAAATAGGCTTTGTATTTGTCAGTCCTTTAGACTGGCTTTCTATAAATTGGCTCTGATTTAAAAGACCTGGCCTCCCTTTCGACCACCCTGTAAATCCAGAGTTTCATCAGGGCTGTCAGCCAATCATCAAACCAATGGACTTCTAGAGTTTTCCATTTCCTGCCTCTTGGAGAAAATTTTAGTTAAGTCAATTAATAAAAGAATATCTGAAAGGAATAAACAAAGAAGACAGCCAGGAGGAAAGACAGTTCTCCAAAGATCTCTGGGCCAAAGGTAACTGGCTGTTTGACCTCAGGCAAATCATTAACCCTCTGTCAAGCTTAGAGCTAGAACAAAAAGAAGACATGGGGGGGGGGCTATTGGACACCAAGATGAGCTACACATTGGCTACAGAGGCTTTGATTCTGGCCGTCTTTCTACTCTGCACTTCAGTATCCAGCCTCTCCGTACCATCTTCACATTAATGGCAAATGAAACCCTTGTATCAGGAGTACATACGCATCGGAATCTTTCTGATGGAGCTTGTACACTGATTATTTGGGGCTCTTAAAAGCCTATTCTCTCATGTTTACTCCTTCTCCTCCACCCGCCCCTGTACCCCCTTTGTGACAAAAACCCAGGTTTTGGCACCGACCACCACCTGGAAGATTGCCGCTGGTGGTGGTGGTCAGGGCCTGCCACCAGATGCAGAAGACAATGCAGCAGGTAAAAGTCCTTTCCTGCTAGGTGAGTGGGGAATCGGGTTCCCGAAAGGGACTGGGAGGGAGCAGCCTCCAAGGAGAAGACGGTGGGGTGAGAGCGCACCCCTGTGCGCAAGGGACTGTCAATGCCCCCAATTTCACCTCGGCATCTTCAGTACCTGATCGAGAGCCTGACACACAGTGTGGCCCTCCCCGGGTTCCGGCCTTGCAAATAAAATACTACCCACACTCTGGCGAAGTGGTTTCTGAAATATCACAGCCTAAGAAAATATGTAGATTAACGAGTCAGACATCTGAGCACATTTCAGTTTCAAAACCTACAAGCTGATTTCCCCCACCATGAACACCTCAGTCACGGATGTGAGAAAGCACTGAGATCACTACTGCAGGGAGGCACTGGGCTTGTGAGATGCAAGGCCTCGTGAGAAACAAAAACAGCGAGTCAGCTTTTATTCTGTTTCTCTGTGGCTTTTTCTAATTGTGGAAAAACAGGCACAGCATGAAATTCACCATTCTAACCACTCTGAAGAGTACAATTCAGGCCCCTACGTACATCCACAGTACTGTGCAGCCACGATTGTCCCCTCCCAAACTTATTGTCTCAAACAGGAAGCAGCCAATTTCCATTTGCCCTGTTCCAGCCCCTGGTAACCTGTATTCTACTTTCTGACCTTCTGTCCATGTGCTCTGCCTATTCTACGTACCTCATGTAGGAGGAATTGTATAATATTGTGCTTTTGTGCCTGGCTGGTCTCACTGAGTCAAGCAAAGTCTGCAAAACTCATCCATATTGCAGTACGCATACTGATTAATGAGTAGCCAATGAGTTTGTTACAGTCTTAGCTCACTTGCATAAAAGGCAAACAGACTATAATTCGTGGTATCTGTTATTCTGCTCTGATTGACACAGTAACAAAAGGAAAGATACTTGAGTGTTATAAAACTTTCGCCACTTAAGAGAAACCATCCCCTCCTAAGAAAGACTAAGGGGAAAAACTTACACAAAAATCCTTGGACATCCTCTGGGCAGCCATGGTCTGGCCAGTCCGTATATTGCAAATGCCACACTGTCCTTTCCTGTCCAGACAAAAGGTGCTTGACCTTCAAGCCTGTGGTTGCATAGCAACCAGAATCCGTCCGGAACTTTGTGGTGACCTTGAACTTGCCGTAGGTGGCTGAGCTGTGCTTGGAACCCAGTTTGGGCCAGTATCGGTGGCTTTTGTTTCGTCCGCCTTCCTGAATCACACACGAAAGCAAAATGGAAAATTACGCCAGGGGAAGCTCTTACCGTCTTCATCACCAGATCTGAGATCAGCAATGGGAAATTCAGAGAACAGCGAGTGCAAAGTGCAGAGAGGGACAAGCATAGGTGTGTTCAAGAAGCAGAAAGGTCCTCAGCAGTGGCAGGGGGCCAATGAGAGGAGTGGCAGAAGAGGTGGGAGAGGTCTCGGGAGGCCCCTGGACAGGGGAAGTGACAAGGTTCAGCAGGCGTCTCCAACATCACCAGTCTTCTCCCTTCGCTGTTTCCTGTTTTCTTAAAATACACACTGTCAATCATTCACAAAAGGTCTAGTCTTAAGTTTTCCACAGTTTTGAAATACCTGGAGCGGAGCGGGTGGGGTGGGAAGCATGGAAGGCGGTGGTGGTTGGGGGAAGGACATGCACAGAGCCTGCGAGGGAGCTGCCTTGAGCTTCCACGGCCAACCCAAGTGGAAAGGGACACAGTACTCTGGGTTTACTGGAGGCGCCTCGAGTTCACAGCACAAAGCAGTTTTCCCTGCCGAGATGCTGAATTCACTTCTGCAGAGTGCCTGCATTCCTGCTGGGTGGAGACGTGAAGTCCCCGGCTGTCTCTCAGATCCCCAGGCTCTGGCAAGTCCCTTCTTGTCACAACTGGGACAGTTCACAGGCCATGCCTCAAAAGGGCCCTGACTAAGGCCACACCCACCCATCACCCTCCTGCTCCTGCCTGGTCCGCGCTCTGCACTCGGTGCCACCTGCACTGAATCCATTGCTTCCTTTGTACTGTCCCCTCACTAGGACACGGCTCCAGGGGACAGGAGCTCCACGCTTCAGCACGGAGCCCCAGCTTGGCAAGACGACCTGGTTATATTCTGCTGATGAACCCCTGCCACCTGACAAGGGGACGAACCCAGCCTCGAGACTCCACGGGGATTCACTCTGCTCGGTGAAGGTCTGCCCAGGGAGCACTGGTGTCCCCTTCACCCCAGCTTCCAATGGGCTGTTCTGGAACGAGCCCTCCAGAACAACAGGACCCCTGGACTCTCCCTGGCCCCCGGCCCATGCAAGGTTAGGAAAGGGTGATCACAGCTCTCGAGTCTCGGTAAAAACTCATGAAGCTGCTCCCTTCAGTGACTCCAGAAACAGAAGCTGGCTTTTCACGCAAGGGCCAAAAAGGAGATGGTTGGGAAAGAACCGAGATGTGAGAAGAGAAGCAGCACTGCTTTTCTCCTCCCGGGCAGCGAGCTCAGGCCCGGCGGACGGGCAGCGCCATTTCTGGGACACAGCCCAGAGCCCTGGCTACGACCCTAAACCGTGTTTGCCTTGGCAAAGGAAGAAACGGGATTTTTTCCTCTCCCCAAAGAACAGATTCGGCTCCGGGACAACAGCTTCTGGTCCCATCTCAGCCTGCGGGCGGCCAGGCCTGGGTCGCCAGGGGAGGTCGCTGTGCTCAGAGGCCCCATCTCCAAGTCCAGGGGAGAGAGGGCGCTGTCGCCCCGGAAGTGGCTGCCGGGACTCAAGTGTGGCTGTTTTCGGTTTTGTGTTGCTTTGTTTACAAAAGAAAAGTGTTGAGAGTCACAGGCAAATGGGAGGAGAAAAAGCCACCGGGCCACATTAGCCAGGTGTGGGGTGGACACGGAAAGAGGCGAGACACAGGCTGAGGGGGAAGGGGCTGCAGAGACCGAGCGCAAGGGCAGGATGGCCCGGGATCTTCGCCACCCTGTCCCAGAAGGACGTGCGTCCTTACCTCCTCCGCGGTCACCATGGCGATCACGTTCACCCCCTGCTCCCACACCATCTGCCAGAAGTCGTGGCACGTGTGAGGCAGGGGCCCCTGAGTCGCAATGTAGTGCCATTCTGCTCCCCCGACCACCACCTGCAGCCAAGGAAGCATCGGCAAATGAACCCCAAGACCAAGAGGCTCCCATGCACACCTTGCTCATGTGCGGCCACCTCCAAACCTGGTCGTACGCCGGGGGCCAAACGGGTCAGTAATAGACAGTGGCACCTTCTCACATGAGAAGACTTTGTTCGTCACTCAAATCTATCAAAATTTATTATTAACCTTATCTATTTTTGTCTGCAATTCAGTTATTGCCAACTAGTGCACATTAAAAGTATATGCAGATATTCATACAGAGATGCACACAACAGTGTATGAGCGTATATCTGTACAACCTAACAGGGTTCGTTACAGAAACAATAGCTATGCAGCTCTGTGCAGCACACCCTGTGACTTGCATTCTCTTGTCCATCCTGGTCTATTTCCTTAAAACATACACAGAACCAACCATTAAAGTGGCTCTCAAATCCACCGCTGCGTTGAGAACCTGTTTGAAAAGCAGTCACCATGGAGTAACTTCTAGGTAACGTCTTCCTCCTGCACAGACCTCACGGGTCACAAGCCCCTGTTGTCACTGCTGCTGTGTGACCCATGTACAACAGGGATGTCGCAAACCTGCCTCCACCAGCACCTAGTGTTCCAGCCACACCATCACCCGGGGCACTGCCACTGGGTGCGACTCAGTGTGACTGAACTACGGAGTCACGAGGTCACCTGGGATAATGAAACTATTACCCCACACAGCTCAGGACAAGCATGGGAGGGTAATTCTCCAGGTATAAATACCGGCTGCAGAGAATCGGAAATAATAAGCTCAGCCCCACATGTGGAAGGTGATGCTAACAAGGGGAACAGCGGCCTCGGCAGGGACTCCTGTTCTCCTTCCACTCCTGCGCCTTGGCTTGCAAAGAGGCGCCTTCTTTAGGTCGGGTGTGGTGGCGCATGCCTGTAATCCCAGCACTCGGGGGGCTGAGGCAGGAGGATCGCTGCAAGCTCGATCATAGTGAGTTCAAGGCTGCTGGCCTGAACTATACAGTGGGACCCTGTTTCAAAAAAAAAAAGAGAGAGAGAGGCCTTCTTCTCACCCACTCATGGAAGGCAGGATGCCAGCAGGTTCCAGGAGCAATGGCATGATTGCTGTTTGAAACTTTCCCCGCTTGTTTATTTTATGAAACAATACAGTAACTCCATTCAAGCAAAACCAATGTCAGCCATTGTCTCATTACACGAGACATGTTTAGGTCAAAGTTGGCACGAAAAATCCATTTTCCAAGTGCGGTGGGAGAAACATTCATATATTCACTGGCTAGGAGTTCAGTTTATCTGTGCAATGGTGATTTTAAACATCAGGCTCTTTGGCACCCAACATATAGGAACCATAAATCCTTCCCAAGAACGCTGCTGCCTGGGGCCTCTCTGCGGACTCCAACTATTGAGAGGAGTGAATTAAAAGCGGCAGTAAAAACCCCACAGCCAGTGCTACCGAGGTAGATTTCACAGATGTGAATCCACCTCTGGAGCAAATAAATCTCTGCTCTGCGTTAACGACTGCCGGGAACCCAGGGGAGAAAACATTGGCAGAATACACAGCCCTATTCCAAAAGCACAAGGACAAGTCCTTGCACGCTCCACGGTCTGTGAAATGCACCAGCATCTACCCTGGGTCCTGGCCGTGAGCTGTGGGCCTTGGAGAATGCCGAGGAAGGGAGGCACACTTAGCCGTTCCCGGCAGGGCTCTCTGCCCAGCACAGCGACAGCTTTTTCCAGGGAGCAGATGGGAAACGGTGGAGGAGATCTGGCCAAAGGACGAGGAGAAAAGAATATCGCTCTGCAAGATATTCACAGACACTACATCAAAAAGCAGCTGTGTCCTCTGAATCTGAGTGCCTTACTCCGCTCGACATTTCAAAATCTAAACTAAGCCCACCATCAGTTTACCCAAGAGCTTCCTGGGGCTCATTTTTTATGGTTTTGGTTCTCGTTCTCAAACAGAAAAACAAAAATGCCAACATGATCTATGACTGTTGTTCTTTCGTGTTCCTTCCAACAGTACTTTCTGATCCTTACACTCCTCAACTTCAAGTGCTGGCTGGTGTCTAGCTAAGCTCTGAATACAGACATGAAGGTCTGAAGTATTAGAAATACTAAAAAAATCTGACACTACCAATTCATTGACTAATACTGCAAATCTTGCAGCATTCTATACCAAGTATACTTTTATAGTTTAAATTAGTCCACTCCTCTAAATACTGTGCAAAACTGAATAACCCCTAAAATGAATAAACCACAGTGTGCTACAAGGAAGAAAACAGCTTTTGTCGGGGGAACAGAATAAAAACTTCAACAACTGTGGTACCTGTGACTTTCAAAGCCTGCGTCACTTGCTAATCACTAGCCGAGAAAGACAATCCTCCTTTCCCCGTGAGTTTACTGAGGGTTCTCACTCTCTGGAGAAAAATCCTGGCTCTCTGTAATAAGCAAGCTTCAGAAGTAGCTGACCTGAGGCTGCTAGCGTCCCTCTCTCTGCATGGACAGGTGACTGATGTCCTTTCCGGGTGACTAAGAAAAGCATGGGACTTCAAAAGAACCCCCCAGGGACTGGGGACAAGCCAGGAGACACAGTTGTAGCCCACAATTTTTTTTTTTTTAGGCAGTCCTGGGCACTGAACACAGGGCCCGGCAAGTGCTGCACCACCGAGCTATACCCTGACCCTTTCTATTTTATGTTCAGATAGAGTCCTTCAAAGTGGCTAAGTTGCCCAGGCTGGTCTCCAGCTTGGGATCCTCCTGCCTCAGCCTTCAGAGCAACTGGACGACAGGCATCCACCACCTGCATCCCTTATGTTCTTCCTTTAGCCCTGCAGCCTGCCACCCCTCTCGCACGCACCTTGATATGGGACGCATTGATGTAGCCAGTGTTGTTCTCTTTGGTTGGCATCAACTCCACACGGTTCTCCTCGTAAGGAACGACCTCTCGGATCCGGCTGCGCTCAGCGTTTTCCGGCAGAGTCGCGGTGCTGAAAACGCCATTGGCCTTTTTCTTTGGAATCTGCTCGTATTCTGTGAACACCATGCCCTCTTCTAGCTTCTTTTTCAGGGTTCTGAACTGCAATGGAAGTTAACCTTCAGCTCTCGCGACATCACACCCAAAGACTCCAACCGAACCACCAGACAACTCTGATATTTACAGTGACAGGTGCCTGGAGGAGCACAATCCTGGATGATCTGGTCTCATTATTAACCCTGTCACTAGCTTTTCTTGTCCAATAACCATTTTCCTTACCACTCATGCTATAAATCAAACAAATTTGTGAGAACCAAAATTTAAGATCAATACTTTAGATATTAATGCCTACCTAAAGTCAGATTAATCAGTTAATCTTCATTACCCACGCAGTCTTTTCTCCATGTGCACAGCAGTTTTTGTTTTATTTATTTATTTACTTTGGTACCAGGGATCGAACTTGGGACCTCATCCTTGCGAGGCAGGCGGTGGGAACCACTGAGGTAAATCCCCGGCCCAGCACAGCTGCTTTTACTGGGATAAATTTTAAGATAATACTGATGTACAATGGTATAGGTCTGGAACATGGAATCCAATCCTCGCTAGTTTCCCTCCCTGGCCAAACTGCTAATTACAACAGAATGGTGTTAGTTGACTGAACGATCCCTCTGAGGTCCCCCAGTCCTCTAGAAGCACTCTAATACCAAATACGCTGCTGCGGCAGAAATCTAACACCCTAATGTTAGCAGCATTCAACTCCATTTATGCAACTGCTTCCTAACCTCCCCACACCTTTCCTCACCTCTGAAACACCACCACACAGCAACGGTTTGCCTTTCAAAACTACAGTCCTCACCATGCATTAACCTGACATCTATAAATCGGCCATGCTTTACAGCTACCCAAGGGGACAGCATGCTAACCCATCTCTATAGATGCCTGGTTAAAAGAATCACTTCCTAAGAAATGACAGCTCTTCACAACAAGCGTAAAACTAGAGAGCTGAAGAGATTATTTAACTTTCTCATCTTACAAAAAAAGAACACAAGCCAGAAGACATGGAGCGCAGGCTCGTGCAGCTTGTTAACGGTTGGTCCTTACAGCCCAGCCCTGATACTCCAGTTTGATGGAGCATTAAGAATCATCAGGGGCTGGGAAGAATCCATTTAATACAATACAGTCACAGCTGGTCTTCCTACTCTCACGCTGAAGAATTCACCCCTCAAACGCACGGGCAGGAGGGAGCGGTAAAACCCTGCACTCACCCGCTCATCCATGGGAATCCGGCTGGCCTCATGGCGGCAATCTTCCCGGCCGGTGACCCGGGCCACCGAGAGGCCGTTCAGCGCTGCCAACATCAGCGGCCTCTTCTGCGCCTCCAGGCCTGCCATCTTCTGCTTCTCTAGATTCTTGCAGCAAGAAAAGGCATGTTCTCATTGTTTACCAGGCCAGCAGAGGCCGGAATGTGTTTCAATCTCCCCAAATCTGCAACTCCCCAGCCAAGGAATGTGGGCCACCGCCATCACTGGGGCAAAGTCACAGGCAGCCTCTCCCCACGGTGCCCGAGCAAGCCAGCTCCTGCTGGACTCCTGCATTTCTGTTTGTAATTCATTCACTCATCAGACAAAGACTGACAAACACACAGTGTTACACACGGGGCTCACAAAAAAGGAGGGCTCGATGCCACACCCGTTAGAAAGGCAGGGCGAAAGGAAGACCAGACAAGGAAAAGAGAAAACCATGCGAATAATCCAATCCAATCGCAATGATAGGCCTTTTCCAGACTGCTGCAAAGTGTTGTTGATGGAGAGGGACAAGTGGCGACAGGAAGGTCCTCCTGGGGGTCCATCCTAAGGGTGCGAATCTCCCTTAGGATGCGCACCCAGGGGTAGGAGAGCCCCAGAACAGAGCACTGCAGGGAGGAGGAGGGGCAGGAGCCCCGGGGCCAGGCCGGGACCTCACTGGCTGTGACTTAGGCATGGGGAGCCCGGGCCACTGGGGAGGGGCTGACGTTTCCACCTGGCCCTGGTCAGTGATTTTTCCACTGACCTCCTCTATCCTCACCAGCACCTGCCGTCTGCCCTGGGTCAGTCAGGGCCTGGCTACTGGTCCCCCGCTGCCCTCAAAGCTGATGGAGGTATGAAGTCAGCCCGCTGAGCAGTTCCCAAAAATAATTTTGTCTTGGATGTCAAAGGAAGAATAGAGGGGCTTTGTTAAGGACAGAAAGAGGCGAGCTGAGTTTTTGGTTTTGTTTTATTTATTGCGGCACTGGAGACTGAACCAGAGCCCTGGCACTGAGCTCCTTTCTCATTCCTTTTTAACCTCGAGACATATTCTTCCCAACTTGCCCAGGATGAGCTGAAAGTTGGAACCCTCCTGCCTCAGCCTCCCACAGAGCTGGAATTATAGGCATGTGCAACCATGACCACGCCTGGCTAGAAAGGGTGAGTTTTACACAGATTTTGACTGAAACTGAAGTGCGAGCCGTCTGCACTCTTCTGAGGAAGAAGGGTGTCTCTTCTCCCTGGTTTCTAGTCGAGCACTTAGAGACTTTTTTCTTATTGTGTCCTTTTTGAAGTTACTCTCCGGGGGAAGTGTCTCACTGGAGCTGGGGTGTTAGATCACACAGGGCGAGCAGATTATCTGGGGGGGGGGGGTTCGTGGCAGCCTTCGAGTGGGGGCTCGTGGGGGCATCTGAGAGCGAGCAGGGTGAGCCGTGACCAGAGACGAGTCGCCACAGACTCTCGGCTAAGAGACCCTTAGGAACGGCCTCCTTTCTCAATTCCTGGCAGCCCCTGGGGGAAGATTCTGGATTTACCTTTTGGGTGGCCTGCTTAGCACTTCGTGTTTGTGAGAGGTAATTTTCCCCAGCACCTCTTAGCTCCAGGTTCCGAGAAAGCAAGAGTCCCAGGAAAAATCCTGAGGTCCTTGCCTTCTCTTCTCCCCCTGCACCCCGAAGGGACCCCAACTGCACCTGAGACAGGAACTCGACTGTCTTTTGGGTGAGGATTCTCGTCTACCTGCTGCTCCCTGAAACCCAAGCACCAGACATCACAGGAGCACTCTGGCCCCTTCTCAGCCTATCAGCTTCCACCCAGGACAAGAACTGCTGTTCCTCCTCGACTTCCAGCAGAGTTCCAGTGGGGGATGGGAGGTGACTGATGCCAGGGCACCGGAGGAAGGAGCCTGAAAGGCCAAGGCCAAGTCATTCATCACAAGGAGGCTGCCGAGGGCACATTCTCCCCGCACCTGCCCCCCACTTCCAGGTCGTTAAAGTTCCTCCTCCAGGGCCAGGGATTTAGCTCAGTGGTACCACACCTGCCTCACAAGTGCAAGGTCCTGAGTTCGATCCCTGGTACAAAGAAAACAAAACAAAGTCCCTCCTCCAGAGGGGAGCGAGACTTGGGGTCAGGTTAGGCCCCTGAGGCTCTACATTTAGAAACAGATGGAGAGCTCTCCTGGGGTGGCCTGGTCTCCATCCTGGCCGCCGCATCCTCTAAGATCAGGACCCCAGCGGAAGGTCTAAGCGCTTGGCCTCCTGCGTGTGCCGGAGTTGAGAGAATTGATGGGTGAAACTTGCTAGGCACTCTCATCCGTGTGAGTGGAAGGAAACAGCATCATGGAAAAGAACTGCAGACACCCTGTGGGCCAGGGAGACCCTCGCAGGGGGCCAGGGCCATGGCCGGCTCCAGGCTGCTTGTTCAATACGGGTAACGAGGGAACAGGGGCCTGTGACTGAACCTCAGACGCAAACCCTTCCTGCCAGTCCTACTTTCAAGAGACCTGGGGAGAAGGAGTACTGAAAACCCCTCATGCCAGCAAGTTGCCAGGGACTGGGTTTCCCATTAGGTTTCTGGACTTCCTGAAAACTTAGGCCCTGGCTGTTCTCTTCCCGTCCACTCCCACTGGGAGTTTGGTCTTGGAAGTGGAGTCTCACCAACCCTGCAAAGCCAGTGTGAACCCACCATGCGACTGGCTCCTCGGGGGTCCAGCTGGGTGAATGAAAAGAAGTCAAGCTGGGTTTCATTCAATTTTTTGAGGAAGTAACAATTTCTGGGACAACAGTAACGGAGGCTTTTATTTCGTTTTGGTGACAGTGGGGATTGAACCCAGCACCTCTGCAGTGAGCTACATCTCCAGCCCTTTTGTCCAGACAGGGTCTCCCCATTTGTATAGGTTGCCCACACTGAGCTCAAATTTGTGACCCTCCAGCCTCAGCCTCTCAGAGTGCTCTAATGATCCTTTAAAAGCAGACCATCAACAGATGAATGGATTTTAAAAAGTGGTATTTCCTATAAAGAAGGACAAATCTGAGATATGTGTAGGAAAGTGGACGCACCTTGAGACTGTAATGTTAACTGAGACAAATCAGACACAGAAGCCAAATTATTGCATGGTTTCTCTTACGTGAGAAATCCAAAGTGTATGGAAATGAAAGCGCAAAACAAAAGATAAAGGGAATCAGGGAGGGAGAGCTCTCTCAGATGGGAAGGGGACCAACAGACGGGGGAAGCGGGAGGTGAGCAGGGGAATAAGAATTCAGTCGTGTTATGTACAGTGCCAACTCCACACGAGGAACGTAGTCCAGAAGAAACGTTTAAAATTCACTAATGAGGAGACAAACGAATTAGGAAACACAGGGAGCTGAACGCACTCCCCGAACAGGCCTGACCCCTGCTCTGGTGCCGGACCCCAGCCCCGGGCACGGGACACTCACCCTCAGCATCATTTCGCGCTCCACGATGCTGTCCTCCAGGGAGAACATCTCGGACACAGGCCTCTCCTTCACCGGCTCCTTCTTGGCCCGCTCCTTCACACTGGTCAGGTCGGGCTCGGAGATGGACGGGCCCAGGGCGGACCCGTTGACGGCCAGCTGGTCGGCCCGGGAAACGCTGAGCACCTTGGCGGGTCCCTGCCTCAGCATCCGGGCCCTGGCCACGGCCGGGGTGGGGGTGGCCTGGCCCTGCCCCAGCGTCCCGTTGCTCACGCTCTTCCTGGGCCCCGGGTACTCGGGCGGGGGCTTGTTGGGGATCCGGGCCAGTGCGGCCTGCAGCTGGGCGCTGTACTCCACCTTCTCCTGCAGGGCGGGCATGTGCGGCGGGGCGGCTGTGGGCGTCTCCTCGTCGTCCTCGTCCTCGCTGCTGTGGATCAGCATGGTCGCGTTGGAGAGGGTCTTCTGGTGGCGGAACTGCGGCAGCGGGGCCATCTCCTCGGGCGGGCCCCGCTCTCGCAGCGTGTTGCGGCGGGCCACCGGGCCGTGCAGCGACTTCAGTGCCATGGCCTCCATGCCGCGCACCATGCTGCTCATCAGCTCCAGGCTGTGGCGCTTGGTGGCCGGCAGGGGCTCACTCACCTCCTGCAGGGACTGGTGCACCACCGGAGAGCTGTCCTCCTGGAAGGTCTTCACAGACAGCTGCACCTTGCGCGTCACCAGGTCGGGGCTGCTGCCACTGACGTGCCTGTGCCGGTGGCTGGCCAGGTCCGGGGTGCTGGTGGCGGGCCGGGGCTGGGGGTAGGGTGGCGGCGGCCGAAAGAGATAGTTCTTGAGCAGGTGGGCAGCGCTGTAGCCCTGCGGCCCCTGCAGCTGCACGTTGGCCAGCTCCGGGGTGCTCACCGTGTGAGAGATGGCGCTGGCCCCCGGCCTGCTGGGCACCACACCGCTCTTGGGGTTCACGGGGTCGGCTGGGCAGACCAGGGCATGGCCGTAGCCCCGCGGCGGGGCGTAGCGCGCGGTGTAAGGGTGCCGGTCGCGCATCTCCGGCTGGCTGTACACCAGCTCCTCAGGCTGGCTGTAGGCGTGGGCACTGAGCAGGCTGAGGTTGCGCAGGGACTGGCTCTGGCTGTCCCCGTGGACGGGCCCCCTCTTCATCTGCCGCATGACTGTCTCGTAGTCAGGGGTCGGCCGGTAGGACGGCACGATGATGGCGCTGTGCCGGTGGCTGGGGATGTAGTCAGCCCGCATGATGTCGCTCCCGGGGATGCTGAGGTTGGAGGACACTGGTGAGGTCTGCAGGAGACTCTGCGGGCAGCTAAGGGAGTTGACGCTATGCACGCTGCACACACTGCCGTTGGTGACGGCGCCGTTTAAGTAGCTCAGGTCCAGGCTGTTGTGAGAGTTGCAGTACAAGGCCTCTTCGTTCCCGTGGAAAATACTGTCTACAATCAAACACACACAGCAGCCTTCACGCCATGCTGTTCCTATGATACAGTTCCTGCCCACTTAATCTAAGGAAGTCAGAAAAGGTGAGATCCCATGACCTCCACCCGCACGCCCCCTACAGGAACTGACACTACTCAGGTGAGGCCAGCTTGTACAAGGACACTTTAGAGCACATGGAAAAGTGCGAGCCTAGATGGGGAAAGATGCACACGGCGCAGTGCTCAATTTTGCCATGGGCTTTGCAATCAAACCCCAAGAGTGGCCCTTACGGTGGACAGGCGCATCCTCCTATACCTGGGTCAACAACAGCAACAGGACTGGATATTTGGGCCAAGAACTTCAGCAAGGCAATAGACATGAAATTACCCAGTACTTGCACATGCTCTTTCTGACTACACTAGGAAAGTCCCTTTACCCAATGGTAAAGCATTCATAAGAAAAGAACAAATACCACAGCCAGGAGATCAGCCAGGCTAGGTCATTTTAAGCAGCAGTGAATGGTAGGTAAAATGAGAATCAAGAGTTCTCTTTTTTTTTTGTACTGGGGATCGAACTCAGGTCCTTGGGCTTGCACAGCAGGCGGCGAAACCACTGAGCTAAATCCCCGGCCCAAGCAATCTTTGTTCCTGTTTTTTTTTTTTTTGGCACCGGGGATCAAATTTGGGTCCTTGCTCTTGCACGGCGGGGGGCGAAACCACTGAGCTAAATCCCGGCCTGCCCCATCAAGAATTCTTTTAACCTCTCCTGAAGTCTTCCTCTAGCTCTGGTTTCATCAAGGAGGTCAGTTCAAGTAAATAATAAGAATAATAATTACAGTGAGGAGCACAGAGATATAGTAGCAGATTTCTAGTCAGGTCCATTCATTCCAGACGTGCACTATCCCTTCACAGCCCCCACGCCCTAGGAAGGCAACCTCTTGCCGAAACATCTCTGTGGCCTAAGCACATTCCTCCTCACTGTACTTGTCAGCATGTGCCAAAAGGAGAGGTATGGAACCACACGGGATCAGAAGAGCCGGGGAAGCTAGGGTGATGCGATTTATCTGCTTCCAGTGGGGTTTGGAGCTTCCCCCAGAAGCAGAGTAGCTGTGCTTACAAAATATACTCGTGTGATAAATTAAATGGTCTCCGTTTCCACGCTCAAACTTTCCTCTTGCAGAGGATTCAAAATAGCCAGGAGGTGGCAACACAGAAACTCATGCTCCATTTAATACAATGTCGACATCCGAGGTCTTCTAGCCCCTCATCTCCTTTATGGATATGGGGCTGCTATCAGGTTTCTGATCGGCATAGCCCGGCACCACCGTCAACCTCCCTGTGTCCCAGTTTCCTTGCCTGTGAGATGGAAATAATAATGGTACCCGTAGTTTATCTGGAGGATTGAATGAGACGATATGGACCAAGTACTTAAGAGTGGCTGGCACTCACATCATAACTGCTCTATGTTTGTTAGTTGTCATCACTAACAATTAAGTAACTGCTATTACTAATGGAATGGGTTCTTGCATGCATTTTCTCATGGGAGATGTTTTGGAAGAAAAAAAGGAATAAGGCGAATTTTGTTTACTCTGAGATGTGACAATTAATCACACAGAGACAGAGGCTAGGACTGTCTCTCCCGGGTGTGTGGAGCTGCCTTCTCGGTCACGAGAAAATCACCAACGGCTCCCAGCTCCCAGCCCTGGCAATGAAGGTGAAGTGCCTGCAGGTGGGCCACGTGGTCCCTCTCCTCCCCTGGCCCACAGACAAAACGGAGGGGACAGGAACTGCCCAGTGCCCTGGCCCGGCTCCTCAGGCAGCCGATTCTGGGGAGCCGTTCTTTTAGGGGTAACCAATATTTTAGGCCTTTCGCAGCCTGACACTGCTGGCTACTGTTACACAGCTGATGACCATGTTAAAAGGCAAGCATCACTGTCACTTGAGAAGAAGAAAAACCTCTCAACGGCTTCCTGGCACTCAGCCTTCTGCGTTCAGAAGGGACACGGGCAAGGCACAGTACCTTGTGACGTGTGTGTTTCCGAGTAGTGCTCACTGCACTGGACGTGCACAGGAGGCAGGATGTACGGCTGCTGACGGGGCTGGAAGAGAGAACACAGCGGGGCTGGCGCTGGGGTGAACGCTCCCAGAGCAGCCCACAGTCCTGCTGACCCCGGCCACGGTGAGGCCCTGAACCCCATTTCTCATCTGTACCCCAACTGTCACCAAGCTTGGGACCAGAAAAACACCCAGGGAGAAACAAAAAAGGTCAGAAAGAGCAAGTGGCCATGGTCCAAAGCCCAGTGTAGCTATTCACTGTCTGTTTCCTCTACACCTGCCTTCTTAACAGGTATAATGGGGACGGGCAGCCCGTGATGACCCAGCTAAGAAATGAAAAGGAAGCCTATTCCGTTCTATTCAAAACTAGTCTCCTCCTGGGGCCCCATGCTCCTACCCACCAGCATCAGCACACAGCCTGGTTCACAGGGCCACAGCAACTTCAACAGGGACAGGGTGATTAGTGTGGGCCCAGTGGTAAAGTGACCTAAAAATTACACAGTGACGCAGGACGAGCTGAGCCTATAGTTCTCATGGCCCTTTACTCCTTGTCCACACTGCAGGAACAATGTGGAAAGGCTCCAGAACTCTTCCCACCCCAACCCAGAATCTTAGGCTAGGGTGGCCACTGAGATGCAACCCAAATCACTTCCTGCTGCAGAAGAGGGCAGAGCTTTCAGGAGGAGAGAAAAGAAAACCTTTGATGGACTGACCAGTGGGTGAGCAAAGGAAACATGGTGATTCCCAGCTGTGACCTACAGCGAGTTGTTTAACTGCACTAGGTTTCAAGTTCTTGCCAATCAAATCAGCGTTGTCCTTTCCCTGACCTCAAACATTCATTTTATCCATGTATTAGGGTTCTGGGTCAGAAGGCTCTGTTTCATGAAATCATATACAGATATAGAAGTTTGCAAGTCACCAAACAGGATGATCTTTTTGTTTTTTGGTACCGGGGATCAAACTTGGGACCTTGCACTTGCAAGGCAGGCGATGGAACCACTGAGCTAAATCCCTGGCCCCAGGATGATCTTTTATATTTCTACAAGCCTTACAGATATAATTTTAAAAATTAATTCTTCATGAGAAAGAGAATGTCGAAGATGCTGAGCTCAAACAAGAGCTCAAAGCCAGCAGGAGCCCCGATTTCTTAGCATCTGGCATCAAAAGGGCAAATAAAGAAGGGAATGAAGACAAGGGGCTAAAACTTAAAAGGAATCAAGAGAAAAGAAACAAAAAAATTGAAATTAAATGCATCTTGAGTAGGCCCTGGTACCAGAGAAGAGGAGCTACGTCAGCATTACTAAACATTCTCGAGTGTTCCTGTGGCTGAATTTTGAGTTGTAAATTAAAAATATTTTCCTGTCCTTGGCAATACATAACTCAACTACATTTGTCCACACCAGGATGGCTGGTATTACATCTTTTTTTTAAATAGTGAAGAGAGATTTGTACAAAGGAACAGAAATAAATGGCAAGGCAAAGAGGGTTTATTACCTCCTCTTGCTCTTATTTGAGAAAAGAAATCCAGTAAGTGAGTGTTTACGAGCTGGCCTAAGTGTACAGGCACAGGGTAAAAAGGATGAACCCTTCCAACCACTTCAGGGTTACAGTATTCATCTCACTTCCTAATCTATTCCCACATATTCTTCCATTTCCTTCCAGACCTCCAAATACAGAAACAGATTGAATGCTATCACACAGCCGCAGAAAAGGAGGAGAAAATAAGCGACTGGCACCCTGGCCAGAGGCAAGGAGGCAGAGAGACAAGGCCTCTGGATTTCCTCTCCCTCCCTCGTGGCAAGAACTGTGGTGAAAGGTTTAAACTTGAAGGCTGGGGAGAGGTGGAGCCCCGAATCTGCTTCCTCTATTCTGGCTTCATCACAGTAAGGAAGGTAAAGCTCTGCGTCCTCTCTGGGTAACTGGAACCAGATCAGAGCCCAAGGTGCCCTTCATCGTCGGCCTCCCATAGTCTCCTGGACATGAGTGAGAAATGATCTTACTGTTTAGAACAGGAAGTAAATTAACAAAGAACAGAAGGATGAGGAAACCAGTTCCACGAATGAGTCCACTGGTGGTCCAGGGAAAGCCCAGAGTGCCTCTCGGATGCTCCAGGCAGAGGACACATGTGACAGACTGGGACAACACGCACAGGCCTCGGGGCTTCTCCTGGAATGACAGTGGCCCAGCCCTGGGCTCCAAGAGTCCATGTCCATGCATTTTCTAGAAAAGAATAACTGTCTTCAAAACTTTCCTTCTAAAAGACAAGCTAACAAAACTTCCATTTGATGCTCCTGTCCACTCGAAGGAACTATTCATCTAGAAAAAATTAAAAGCCTACATTATTTACCCATTTGTGCATAAAAAGTCATAACCTCGAAGAACTGTGACTCAACAAGCAGGAACTTTTAAAGAAAGCCAACTCCTGGCATCTATTATATTATCCTTGAATAAGCCTCCAAGTAACAAGGCACAAACTGAAGAGAGTAATTAAAATAGAAAAACACGGAGAAAACATCCTGAAAGATTGGGGGAAAAGTGGATCAACTCAAATTCTGTTGGCTAACTAAAGCTTTCAAATGAGAAAACACGCCATCATTCGTTCCCATCAAAGACTACCTGGGACCATTAACTGGAGCCATTCCATTGCTGGTCGTTTAAGAAGGACTTTCTGACTAGTTTACTAAGTTCAGTCTATGGCAGGGAACACAAAAGCATTCGTGGAGCTCAGAACTAAAAGCATGTCACCACGCTACGACTGGAGATGGGAAGTGGAAAACACAATGGACACAAAGGAGAGAATCACAGCAGAGACTGGGGCCGCTCTGGGAGCCCCAGCTGCCCTTCCGGAAGCGCTGGGCTCGGTTCCGGGGCCACAACGGACACTCACCACCCTGCCTGGCAGGGATGCCCTGCTGTGCTCCCGAGCCATCCCGCTCCCTCCTTCATGGCAAGTCAGCCCACGGCACCGGAAGAAGGCACACTCACCACGGAGGAGCGGCTCCAGGTGGGCTGGCGTCGGATGGGCCGTGGAGAGTCAGGCTGCCTGCGTGAGAAATTGGAAAGAAACGAGAATGGCCATTATTATGGATCAGGTATCACAAGGGCAGAGAGACGAGGGAGAAAGGGAAGGGAAAATGACAAGATCGGCAAGGTATACACAGGAACATACACACCGGCCGGGTCTGGATGCTGACGCTAAGTACAATTTTCCCTTCCCTTTTATTCTTCTCTTTATTCTCAAAATGTCTGGAACTTATGCCACGTTAGTAATAAGTTTTAGCAGCTAATATGACTTTTAAAGAAATTTACTTTTAAAGAAATAAAGCTGAAAAACACCACCATTATGATTACATAAGCTTTAAAAAATTATTACTCTTTGTACATTTGTGGCTGGGTAAAATCTCTCATGATAAAGATGATGAGAGACAAAAAGAGAAACTATCTTTCAAACATGCTTCCAGTCAAATGAAATTCCAAAACAGGTAAAATACTTTTCAGCACGAGCATATAAAAGCACTTCTTGTTAAGATAACGCATGTTACAAATATTTTTCTGACCAGATCCTTTTTTTTTTTTTTTACTTAATTTTATTGCTAGACAAGTGTGCTACCACTGAACTCCCTATCCTAGCCATAGACTGAGCAGTTTAAACAAGAAAAAGAAAACAGCAGGGATAAAAATGAGTGGGAACTGGGAATACTGTTGAATTCTTAAAAAATGAAATCCAAGATGCTTTTGAGCAATGGGTCCCAAAGGCCATAACAACATTTTCTCTAGTCCTTGGTATTATCATGAAAAAATAAATAAAATTAAAAACAAGACAAGAGGTTTTTATCAGTTAAGTTCTTCAAAGGACTCTTCCTACTCTTGGATTGCCCCTTCCTAACTTTCCGATTATACCATTTTTTCATGCTACGACGGAGATGACAGAGTAACGAGGGACTTCTCTAATGCCAGCCGGCCAAATGAAATGTCACCGGCCTGTGTTAAACTTGGTCCCCTTGCCATTCCTCCCCAGGCCAGCCGGCCCCGCTCTGGGGAGGGGCAGCAGCAGATGACAAGTGGGGGCCCTGCGGGGACAGAGAACCCGACAGCCATGTGTCAGAGGTCAGGCGTGCTCAGCCGGGCGGCCAGGGGCTCTGCGCACCCCAAGGCAGGGGAGCCCACGGAGGTCAGCTCAGTGTGCCGAGGCTGGGACAGTGAGTGTGCGTGAAATTGCATCTAGAATTTTACACGGATGCAACACAACAGCCCCAATTTTTAATCAGTCCCAGGATGAAAAAAAAAATTAAGCTCTTATATACATGGGCCAACTCCTCTCGGGGAATGTAATCAGCAGGTACTGCAAACGCACACTCATAAAATAAATGCTTAAAAAACCCCATTTCTAACAGGAGCCCCTGCAGCACGTCAGGAAGGAGCACGGAGGGCCTATTACAGAAGCAGGACGAAAAAGAACTTCTCAGTTGTCAGTCTTGTAGGTGAAGCACCCTCGGGAAGCAGCCGGCCGTACAGCCAGTTGCTGAGAAATGGTTAAGCCAAAGGGCTACAGCGAAATCCCTCTGCTCAGCGCAGTTTCCGAGCGACCCTACAGAAGTCAACTACAGAACTCTTGTTAATGGCCAGGACACCCTGACAAGTCAAAGGGAGAAGCAGAGTCCAACCGCACAGAGCGACCAAGGAATCTGATCAAAAACGCTGTCCATCGCGCATGGAAGAACAGGTCCGTGGGAAAGATGCAGCTGCCTAATTTGCCATTCCCTGCTCGGGCCTCTGATTCACCTGGAGGACAGACTTACTTAAGGCCCAGGACTGTCACACACACTTAGAGCCCCGCAGTGACCAAGTGCACAGCCTCCGTCCTATAGGGAAGAAAGTCCGGTCTGACCCAGGGACCCAGTTCCCAGCACCCACCGGAAGCCAACGCTCTACCCCTCGGCAGTGTCTCGGCGGGAGCAGAGCAGCGGGTCATCCTGCATCACATCCCTGCCGCTCTCTGAACCCAAATTAAACACCCTGGGGGCCCAAAGTGCAAGAGCTTGCTGCTGAGAACGTCTTTGAAGACGACCAAGGTAGACGGACGGGGGAGCCCGGCTCGATCTCCGAGGTCAGGCCACAGGGAAGGGGCCCGCAGCAGACGCCCCTTTATTTCCGAATTAAATGAAGAGAAGACACGCAGATTTGGACACCTCTCAGGGCCTTCCAAATCGCCCTCTAATTACCCCGGCCTCTGATTTGCAGGCAGCTGATGAGGCCCGGAGCGCCCGCAGGGCGAGCAGGCAGTGAGCGAGGGCGGCCGGATGACAGCAGCGTCTTCCCTTTCAAGCTGGCGCGGCGCTGCGTCCCCACTTCTGAACGTGCCCCGCACCTGACCCGAGGGGCACCCCGGCAAATTGGGCGCCACAGAGCTCCTCCGAACTCAGAGCCGAGGCCGGGAAAGGCACTAATGCGGCCCAGCCAGCCGCGTGGTCCACCTGGGATCCTTTTCTCTCTAGGTACATGCGTGACCCCAGGCAGGCTCCAACATTAAAGCCTCCCTTCCCGCCCAGTGGAGCCGCTTCTACAGCTTCTGCAAGGATCAAGGGAGAAGAGCAAATGGAAAAAGTGATCTCCATCAACATGTACTTACTCAGTGCAGATTTTGTTTTGTTTATAAAACTTGTGCCGTGTCGAAAATAACCGGGAAACATACTTGGCATTCTCGATGTCATCCTTGGAAAGGGAGAGAAGGAGGGAAAAACAATAAACATTTGTTTGATTACATGTGCACTGCACCAAGATCCTTCCACGCTCCCCCATCTCAGCTACAAACCAACCCGCTGCGCCAGGAGGCAACCGACCCACCGAGTCCCAGGGGCAGCGCCCAGCAAAGCAGAAGGTGCTGCTAAAGAATTTTCGTGCCCAAGGCTCCGGGCCACACTCATGAACTGGGATACCAGGCTGCCCTTACCTAATCCTAAACCCAGGCCTTCAAAGATAAATAACTGAATCAAGGCAGAGCAGAGGAAAAAACACCAGACAGAGTAGGCAGGAGGCAGTGAGATGTGGGAAAAGCTTGGCTCCGGGAGGGGGAAGGAGAGTAGGAGAAGAGGGATTCCACGGCCACTCAGGGCTGCAGGGAAGCTCGGGCTGCGATGGGAATGAAATCCAAGTCTGCTAGCAAAGGGAAATACAATGCCACCCACCACGAGGTGCAACCAGAGGGCCTTCACACACCAGAGGGATCAGCCACCAGCAGGCAGCCACAGACACCCAAATCCGAGAGCCAAAAGTCAGCTCAGAAATGGGCATTCTGAGCACTTTGGGATTTCACCACCACTACCCTAAAACAGGTGGTCACAGCATCGGGAAAGGATCTGAAGGCATCTCTTAAGACAGGACACTTCTCTCAAGCCGTGGGAACAAAGGGAGGACACTAAACCTCTCGCCGTCCGGGGCCCTGCCGCGCCGGCCACCCGCCTGGCTCACCATGTGGAAGAGGGCCGTCTCCTCCTTGCTGACCAGCTCCACCAGGATCGTGGACTTGTTGTGGGTGACGGTCCCAATATCGTTCCACCTGCCAGAGGACAAGGAACTGGGTTTGCGCAACACTGCTCCAAGGATTCCTGACCCAGCTGGGGGGTGTCCGCTGTCAAACTATGATGCAGCCCCTTTGAAAAAGCAGCTGAAAATGCTCTTCCTCTCAAAGGAGAAAACGACAGGGAATATAACATGCCTCTATTTACCCAAGGAACCATACTAGGGGAAATAACATCTGGAAACTGGTAACCCAAGCTATGACTCAAAGATGCAAGGATTTTTGTTGCTTTCTTCCTCCGTATTTCCAAACTGCCAAGGCATTTCTGGGGCCCCTGCTTTTTAAGGATGGAGGAGCAGAACATTATTACAAAGTCCTCTGCCACCAAGGGGCTGGACTTGGTACCAGGCGGATGCGGGGTGCCACGTGCTCCGCGGGCCGGCTGTGCCTCGCACGTGTGAGCCAAACACAGTTTCACCGTTTCCTTCTCCATCTTCAGGGAGACCAGGGTTAAAATGGGATCAGCCGAAATAAGCCCCAGACAAGAGGGTGCGGGGGGCGGGAAGACCATCTGGATCCTCTGTCTGCCCGTGGATGACCAGCAGGATGCTGGCTGCAGAGGCTGAGTCCACTCTCCTGACCTCAAGGGTTCAACAGGGTAACTTCCCGGTTCAGGCAGGGAGACAACAGAAGAGCTGGGAAGAGCTCAACCCAGACCCACGGGGTCTGGCACTTCACTCATCCAGATAACTTCAACAGTCAGGGCAGTTGTCCAGCATCTCTCAAGGGGAAAAAGGAAAAAGAAAACACAAGTCCGCTTACCTGTATATCACTGCTTGTCTTCCAATTCTGTTCCTCACGAAAATCCCCATGAAGAAAACGCCAAGGTGCATACTGTTTCCATGATTGTCCTGTGTAACATCAACAAAAGACTTCTGATCACCATGCTCACTGCTGCACTATTCACAAGAGCCAAGATATGGGGAGGACTAATTACTCATCCATGGATGGATGGTTAAGGAAAATGTGGGATATACAGTACAGTCCCCGGAATACTATGTAGCCTTCAAAAAGGAAATCCTGCCATTGAATCAACGTGGGTAAACCTGGAAGACTTTATGCTGAGTGAAATAAGCCAGGTATTGAAAGACAAATACCACATGTCCTTACTTAGATGAGGGATCTAAAGAGGTTGGGCCCATCGAAGCAGAGCAGAATGCCAGTGACCAAGGAGGGCTGATATTCACCGAAAGATACACAATTTTACTTAGAAGGAACAAATCCGGGAGCTCAATTGCATATCACAGTGACCGAAGTTAACAATGGACTGTATTCTTCATACTCAGAGAATGCGCAGAAAGTATGTGAGGTCACGAATATGCTACTGCACCTGTTTGGCCGTTACACATTTATGCATATTTCAAAACATGTCGTGTGTGATCAATACATGTACACGACTTGTACTTGTCCACTAAACAACAAGCTTTTCTGGAGACATCTGCAATGCAGTGGGTCACAGACAGTCTTGCAGTGCCTGGCTCCAGCCCACACACCGTGTCCCTCGCTGTACTGGGGCAAATCCCGAGTGTATCCCAGCAAGGCGGTGAGCAGTGCAGGACAAGGACAGGAATTCAGCCCTGCACACCTCAGGGGATGACACGTTATTTCTCTTTTTCCCCCTGTTACAACACAGCAAAAATGTGTTTTCCATTTCGGCTGGGGACAGAATCTTATCACTTCCTCAGGTCTGCCTGCAGGTCATTTGGGTTTCCTCTTTCATGAACATCTATTCACTTTTTTAACTTAGTTTTTGAAATCAAGGTTATTCATGCACCAACTCTGAAGAGCAACTTCCTCCCCTCGGTGACATGTACCTCCTAGAGCTGCCGTGTCTACCTCTGCACCCCGTGTGCGGCCCACACAGCGGAGAACCCTACGCACCTCCACACGGGGCCCAAGTCCCCAGTTTGTGCCTCTGTTTCCCCTGCTCACACCATTCAGCTCCCGGACCTCCTGGCTGGGGCTGCTAAATTCCTTATTTCCTCCATTCCCTGTCCCCCCTCTTTGCTTTACTTGGGTTTTCTTCCCTTGTGGGGAGCTGTTTTCAGTTTTATTTTCTAACTTATCCACTGCTTGGCACTACTGATACCATATTTTTAATTCCCAAGAGTTCTTCTTCATTTTCTAAATGTTTTTTTCTATGCGCCCCATTCCTTCAAGGAGGCGACTTGCTGTTCCCGATTCAGAGTCTCTCTGGGCAGCATCGGGGTTTTCTGTGGAGTCCCCATGTCTCCCCGCCTCGGTCTCACTGAGTCAGCCTTGCTCCCTCCTCCCAGGACGTCCTGTGGGTGACGCCCGGCTGTCGCTCCGTGCTCCAGAGTGGGTGCCAGGCGCTAGGGCAGCCAGGGGGGACGGCCGGCTTCACTGCAGGGTCCGCTGGCCCCACGCTGGGGAACCCAGTGTCTCCGGCGGTGTTTCCAGTCCCCTGCTTGAGTTCTGAGAGCAGCAGGGTACCGGCTCCTCAGCCAGCAGCTAAGCTGTCACTGTGCCCCACTTTCTCCAGGCTAGAGACAGAGGAAGGAGCCCTGTGTTCCCCAGACACTAGCCCTGAGGGCCGCCTCCTGTGACCTCTCCTCTCTCCTGCCACCAACACTTACAGGAGAGCTGGAAGCTTCTAGAAGAAAGAGATCGCCGGCAAGACCCTTCTGTGGCAAAGCAGAGCATGGCGAGACAAAGAACCAAGAAAAGAGAGCGGCCCATTACAGCGATGCCCGGAAGCTGAACAGGTGAGTCACACGACAGGAAAATCCACGCGGGGAGGAGGACAGGAGCAGCCAGGGAGGAAGAGACTTGGCTGGCGCTGGGCTGCAGGGCCACTGGAGTCTGGTGGGGACAGGATTACAGAAGAGCAGTTCCCAGGGCAGAGAAATGGAAAACCAGAGAGGACGCCCAAGGTGCCCTCTGCCCTGGGTGCCAGGGCGCTGCACTGGTCAGAGCTTAAGGACTCAGTGGGACTCAGGGGCATACACCTGCAATCGCAGCAAGTTCGAGGCCAGCCTGAGCAACTGAGCAAGATCCCGTCTCAAAATAAAAATGCAGAAAGGGCTGGGTATATCACTCAGTGCAAAGGCCCTGGGTTTGATCCCCACTACTACAAAGGAAGAAAGAAAGATAAACGGGTGGGTGGATGGACGGATGGAAGGAAGGAGAAAAGAGACAGGAAGGGAGGGAGGGATAAGGTCCCTGCTGAGGCTCAGCTCTGCCTTGGCCACCCCAGCAGCGCCTCCCATGTCATGCGCTCAGGTGACACAGGGCTCCGGCAGCAGCCACCCGTGTGTCTCTGGAGGACAGGGAACAGCTGCAGGAAGCCGTTTCTAGGATCCACTTGAGGAGAAGCCCACACCGCCTGGGGATGCTCGTGTCTCCCACTGTTCCCGGCACTCTTTCCCACCTCCCACAGACCTGTCTCAGTCCTGCTGCTCCTGCCCACCATCTCGGGGTCACAAGCCTTCTGTGGGCCACAGGTGGCCGCCTCAGTCACAGACAGACATGTGGGGGACCGGCCAGCAGCCAGGAGCCAGCAGGGCCCACGGCGGAGCTCCCTCAGGGTCCCCGCCAGAACCTTCAAGAAGGGACCAGAGCCCAGCCTGGGGATTTCCCGCCACCTGGACTGCCCCTACTGCCCGGGCCAGGATGATCCAGAACAAATAACCAAAACCCCCAATACCCAGGCACGGAAGCAGTCACGTTTCTAGAAGTGGAGAAAAGTTTTCCAACGACCCCAAATACCCTGACTCCCTAGGGGCTGCTGCAGTGTAGTGGATGCAGATGGCTTCGAGGGGCATCACGGCACGGACATGGGTTACAGCCCACCAAGGGCAGCTGTGAAAGGAGCCAAAGAAAATTAAACATGTCTACAGAAGGGCCGTTACGCCCTTCGCACGGGCCTTGGCTACCCAGTTCAGTTCTGCCTGATGCAGGCAGATACTTCTCATTAAGCCAAACCCACAGCCGAGGGGAGCAGGGCGCTTATAAAGCAGCCAGCGGAGCCGCGCTGGAGCGCGATATTCCGGCCAATACTGCAGGCCTCTCCCGAAGGGCTGGGATGAGCCCACTTGCCTCAGGTCTCCGATAAAACTCCACTTTTCAGGAAAAGTTGTCACAGAGAGAGGAAAATGAGGCTCCACTGTGGGTTCAGTCTCGGAAGTGACCATGCATGGGACCCCCAAAGCCACACCCACTGTGGGAGGTGGAGTGACACCCGGGAGGCAATATGCTGCCTACCTTCAGTGTCCCCAAGGAGCCCCAGGGGCTGGACAGCCACGCAGGGAGCTCCAAGGAGCTGGAGAAATAAATGGAAATGCATGCACGAAGTGCTTCCCTCTGGCTCACAGGTCATTCTCCCTGTGCCCACTGTAAGAAGGGAAATGAAATACCCATGGGAGAGAAGTCCTGGCTAGAGACCCTGTCCACAGGAGGACAGGAGTTACTGGCCCAGCTGCACTTAACACTAGATGCAGCCCTGGCAACCTTCACAGCGCTGGATGACACGGTGCACCATGCTCACTTAGATGGCTTTCTGTGTCTGTGTGTGGTACTAGAGATTGAACCCCGGGCTTTCACACTGAGCTACATCCCTGGCCCTTCTTTATTTTTCACTTTGAGACAGGGTCTTGCTAAGCTGTTTAGGTTGACCAGGCTAGGCTCAAACTTGCAATCCTCCTGCCTCAGCCTCTCAGAGTGCTGGGACTATAGCTGTGCACCACCATACCCTTGTCTTATAAATGAGACATTCTGCTGAAGATCATGGAAACCTCAAAAATCTCCCAGCGAAGAAATAGCGTTTGCTTCCCCTGAAGCTGGTAGACTTGCCCACTCACGCTGCGTGGCAGTGAGAAGGGGAAGCCTCTGGTCCCCTGCCATCTACATGCAGTTTGCATGGCTGTGTGGTTCTGCGCTGGCCTCGGCAAGGCCGGGCCCGAGCACCTCACCTTCACGGGGAAGACCTCCTGCCCGAATCCATCCAGCGGCTCCACTTCATTGATGTACATCAGCTCGGCCTCGGCGGGCAGGATCCCACTACAATCAAACAAGAGGGAACCCTGGAGGCCACAGTCGCGGAAGGGCCTGCCCCGATGATGGCAAATTCCAGGGCTGGGTTTAGGTCCCGCTTCGGCTTCAGCTTCGGGGAAGAGCAATTATGGCCCAGCCAGGGTGGGGACACTAGGTAATTCATTAACACATTGCAGCCCTTCACCAACTGATGGGTTTATAAAGACAGGAAGCTGAAGCATTTCACTAAGAGCCACAGCCTTAAAATACTACACAGTCATCCCAAACATCTCTGCGAATGATGCTGCCTGCTTTGAAAAGAAGTTATGTTTTCCCAACTGGGAAAAACTTCCACTATCTTTCTATAGAAAACAATTTCTAAATAAGGTTTATCAGGGTGATAAGGGAGGCCGAGGGCTTGGTTCTCTGAGGATGGGTAGAAAAGGAGTCTGCTGACCACTGGCCCAGGACAGCTCCGAGGGCCCTGAAGAGGAGAGCTCGGAGCCTCCTTAGCTCACGCTCTCCACCCGCCCCGGCCCCCGGGCTTCACCTTCCCACTCAACGGGGCGCTTCAGGTCTGCACACTCCCACAGGAAGCCTGGGCTTCCCAGACGGAAGCAGGTTCTCTACGTCACATCTGTGTGGGCTTCCTGGTGAGGAGGAGGAGGAGGAGGGAGAGAAAGGGATGAAAGAAGAGGATGGAAGAGAATGAAAAGGAGGGAGGGAGGGAAGAAGCAGAGTTTTCAAGCCCACCTCTCCCTTTCTGAGGACAGAACAGAGGGGAGTCACATGGGAAGAGGGGACCCGAGCCGACCGTGGCACCTGCTGCCTCTGCGGCCTCACCTGTGGGCCTTGTGCTCCTGAGCGACCTTCTGCGTCAGCTCCTCCAGCACAGCCTCTTCCAGGGCCAAGTCCTGCAAGAAGAGAACGCACTTAAACCAAGCAGCGCCAGGCGTTTGCGTCTTGATGGTGAACCTCCCGAGCTCCCTTCTTCTTTAGGAGAGGCTCCTAGCTGGGCACGATGGTGCACTCTGGAAGACTGAGGTAGGACACTGCTAAGTTCAAGTCCAGCCAGTGCCACTTAGTGACCCAGTGAGAGCCTGTCTCAAAAAATTTAAAGAGGGCGAGGGACGTAGCTCACTGCAAAGTCCTGGGTTCAATCCCCAGCACCTTCAACCAAAGGAAAAAAAGAAGAAAGGAAGGAAGTCAGTTCCCGATGAGCAATGAGCCGCGTTCCTGCATTCTCTCCTTAGGGCTGAGATGCGACTCCTACTGTTATACACAGCTCTGCGTGAGAACTTAAGACCATTTCCAGGTGTATTTTGGGTTGCCACCTAATTTCTGCAGGGCCCAGAAACAGTCCTACTTTTCATTTACCTTCCTCCCTACGTGCTTGTCTCTCGACTGCACTTGTATCAGAATTGCTTAACTCATGCATTTTTAACGATCCAGCTATGCAGGTTAATGAATTTCTAGGCTGCCGTCCTTTCAAAAGTTGAACTCAGGGGGCCTGGGAATTTAGCTCAGTGGTTCTGCCACCTGCCTCACAAGCACAAGGTCCCGAGTTCAATCCCTGGTACCAAAACAAAAAACAAAAAAAAGCTGAACCCAGGAAGCGACTGTGCCAGGCCTTTTTGTGCATCTTTTGAACACCAGCAAACAAATCCGAAGCCCATGTAAGCAGAGCAGGCTCCTCGGATGTCACTAGGCAGTCACAGGAGTGGAGGCCGTCACGATGGCTGAAACAGCTCGAGGAAGTTCCACGGGACGACAGGTATGCAGAGCTAGAGCCTGGCCCAGGGACACAGGGCTGCAGAGTCGTGCCTAGAAGGGCATGGGCAGCACTGTCCTCTGAGCCCTGGGAGGCCAGCAGGAGGACTCTGAGCCTGTCCAGCTGAGGGCGCTAGAGGCTCTCACTACTGGGAGTGCAGGGCGGAGGCTGACACTGGCAGAAATCCCACAAAGCGCCCCATTCCCTTAGCTTCTAAAATCCCATTTATATAGATTTACCCCCAAGTCAAACAGGTTTTCATGGAAGAAATGCTACCCCTGAGAATGGAAACTTCAACACTGTTAAGAAACGCCCCATGTCAAAACATAAAAATGGGGAAGAGTGGGATTTATGAAGACCGGAGAATGAGGCTGTGGCTCTGTATGGAAATTCTATAGCTCTGCAGGTTCTGCCGATTCTATGCTCCTGAGACACGGAGAGAATGGAGGGAATTGTAGGAGCTCTTGTTTTTCACGTGAAAGGATCGATCTGCTGTTTCCTCTCTGGCTGTCCACAGAGACAACTCAAATCCACAGTGGTGAATAAGCACCGCATTCTCACCTCTGTGCTTGGAGCGTGCGCCTCAGTACCCAGGAGCAGTAAGTGCAGGATATTAATTTTGAAAAGCTAACGAAAGGCAGGTGGCAACTGAATAAATGAAGGGTGAGAAGATCAAAAAGGATTCCATTAAACCTCTGCTTCCTACTTTGCATAGAGAAAGGGGGCCCAAAGGAACCTGGTGACGTTCTTGCTCCGAACTTGCCCCCTCGGGCCTCTCTGTGGTATGTGCCCCACCAGAGGATGTGGCCAGAGGCACACCTGGGGAGCAAGCCCTGCACTTTACTTTGTTCTTTTCTCTGCTGAAGAAACACCATTTGACAAATTCGGCTCCTTTGTAAGATCAAACACAGCCATTCATCCCATCTTCCCTCCCCCACCCAAGGAATGCATTCCTCTCTTTGAAAGCTTCCAGTGGGACGAGCAGAAAGTTTACAACCCTCCGTGGCTCCCCACTGCCTGCTCAGAGAGGTCAACACCTGGGCCTGGCAATCGGCCCTTACTCCAGTGTGGCCAGGCGCCCTTCTAATTTCTGCTCCCAGGCCAATGCCTCTTCTCAACAGACGCTGCGTTTCCACCGCATTCACGCTCACACTCACGCTTCTGGGAAGAAGCATCCAGTCCCAGCACACAGTGTGCAATGTCACACCACCCTTCGGGTCCCTCTCAGCTGTCAGGCCCTGGACAGGGCTCCTCCATGCCCCGGACCACCTTCTCCCCTCTGCGCGACTCTGTAGCCCTTTATACACGATGCCTACGCATTTCTCATTTCCACCACAGTTATTCATATGCCCCTCTATTCTTGGTTCTGTGCGAATACAGGCAGCCATTCCTCTTCCGGTCACTTCCGTGCCATCCAGGGCTCTGCCACAGTAACTATTCGGAGGTCTTCAATGCACACTAAGTGACCGAGAACTCGTTGGGCAGCATGTCAGCTGCACAGCATCAAAGAAGAGTTCCTAGTTATGCAAAGATGGCTAATGATTATCTGTGCCTTCTGCCTGTCCTCTGTCTGCTTCCATTCCGAAAAGCGATGCTGTCCGGGAAGCACACTCTTCAACATCCTTGGGTTTGCATAACGTGGACACTGAACAGAAATGCAAGTGCTAATACGATGACGATGACGATGATGATGATGATGTAAACAGCTGAACAAAGTTACTGAGAATTCACCACGTGCCAATCGGGGCACATCCATGCATTTTCTCCTAGAGTGCTCACGAAAGGATCCAGGCTGTTAACTCGTTTTTGATGAGAAAACTGAGCCTTAGAAGGTCCGCCGACTTGCACAAAGCCATGTGGCCACACGGCCTCGACTGCCAGGATGTGGCCAGAGACCGCAGCGCATGTAGCACACAATACAGCCTGGCGGGTGGGGATGCAGGAACGGAGGTGAAAGCAAGCGGCCGTGGGCAGAAGCCTGCAAGCAATCACAGCTCAGCCGCACACCAGCAGAGCTGGTCCACACAGGGGACACCAGGCACAAGGTCAGTGAGCTCCCAGGGGAGCCGAGCCAGGGGCTGCAGGGCACCAGGAGAGCCAGGAGCGCCTGGCAGAGAAGTGTCTTTTTAAATCTCATTATATTTATTGACAAATAAGAATCGTACATATTGATGAGGTACCGTGTGATGTTCTGGTAAGGTGTGTGCATTGCTGGAATGGGCAAATCAGCTAATTAACACTCCATGCTCTTACATACCTACCATTTCTTTGTGGCAAGAATATTTAAAAGCCACTGCTGCAGCAATTTTGAAATACACATCATCTGAAGCCTCCTCATCACCAGACTGTGCCACGGGTCACCAGGACTTAATCCTCCCGTCAAACTGAAGCTTAGGACCCTCGGACAACACGGTCCCTCCCCTGCCCCAGGCTCACCACCCTCCACACTATCATGCTACTCTCTGCTTCCGGGACTTGGAATTTTTCGACTCCACACATAGGAGACATCATGCAGCATCTATCTTTCTGTGCTGGTTCATTTCACCGGCCATACTGTCCTCCAGATTCATCAATGTTGTGCAAATGACAGGATTTTGAGCTTTTTTAAAGGCTGAAGTGGGCCGGGGATTTAGCTCAGTGGTTTCACTGCCTGCTGCACAAGCGCAAGGACCTGAGTTTGATCCCTGGTACCAAAAAAAAAAACGCTGAGTATTCACCTGCTGGTGGGCATTTACTTGTTTCCGTGTCTTGGCTACGGTGAATAATGCTGCAATGAACATAAGAGTATAGATAGCTTTCTGACAAGCTTATTGTAGTTTTTTCAAATTTATATATCCATAAGTGGGACATCTAGATCATATGGTAATTCTATTTTCAGTTTAGTTTTTTTTCTTCTTTCTTTATATATAATATATATATTGAATACATGTGTTGCACGTCACACTGTACGGCATAAGTATGTACAATTGTTATGTGTCATTTAAAAAGGAAACTATATAAAAATAAAATTTTTGTCTAGTAGGTTCAGTATTTTTTCTTTTGAGGAGCTTCCACACTGGTTTCATGTGTCTGTACTAGTTTAAATCCCCACCAAGCATGTACTAAGGCTCCCTCTTCTCCACATCTTCTCCAACACTTCACCCGAACAGGTGCCAGGCGATGACTCACTGTGCTTTAATTGCCATCCCCTGCTGACTATGTTCCGTGTATCTGCTGGGTTTTTGTAGGTCTTCTTTTGAGAAGCATCTATTCAGGTCCTTTGCCCATTTTTACAGAGAGTTATTTGTTTTCCTCTTAATTATTTCCTTTGCTGTGTAGAAGCTTTTTAGCTTGATGCAATCTCATCTATTTTTGTTGCCAGTATTTTGGGGTCATATGCAAGAATTCATCTCCTAGACCAATGTTGTATCGCTCTTCCTGTTTCCTTTGGACAGTTTCACAGTTTCGAGTCTGATATCAAAATCTTCAATCCATTTGGAGTTGATTTATGCGTAACAGGTGAGACAGCAGCCCAGTTTCATTCCTTCCATGTGGATAGCCTGTTTTCCCAACACCATTTACTGAAGAGACTAGTCTTTACTGATTGTGTGTTCTTGGCCTTTTTTTTTCTTTTTTGGTACCAGGGATCAAACTCGGGTCCTTGCACTTGCGAGGCAGGCGGTGGAACCACTGAGCTAAATCCCCAGCCCTATTCTTGGCCTCTTTTTAAATAATCAACTGATTGCAGCTGTGTGGATTTATTGTTCTGCTCCCCATCCTATTTGAGTGGTAACTGTCTGCTTTTTTGCCTGTGCCATGTGCCATACTGCTTTATTCAGAAGAGCTCTGTAACACAGTTTGAAGTCAGGCAATGTGATCCTCCAGCTTTGTTACTTCTGTTCAAGAGGACTCTAGCTCTTTTGGGTCTTTTAGGGTTCGTTATGAATTTCAGCATTGTTTATTCTACTTCTGACACTGGAATTTTGATGGGGATTCCATTAAATCTGGAGATTGCTGGGGGTCACATGGACATTTTAACAATACTGATTCTTCCAATTCGTGAATACGAGATATCTTGCCATTTGTGTTATCTCAACTGCCTTCATGAATGTTTTATAGTTTTCAGTACACAGCTCTTTCAGATCATTGAGTATGTTTACTCCTGAGGGGGTGTTTGTTTTCCCAGTGCTGGGGACTGAACCCAGGACCCCACGCATACTGCATAAGTGCTCTCTTCTGAGTGACATCCCAGTCCACTCAACACAGGACCAGAAGCCCCAGCCAGAACCACCAGGCAAGAAAAAGGATCTGAACAGGAAAGGAAGAAATAAAATTGTTTCTATTTTCTCACTATATGATTTTATATATTAAAAAAGACTCTCAGAGATTCCACCAAAAACTGTTACAGTTGATAAACAAATTCAGTAAAGTGGCAGGTCAAAAAAAAAAAATCAACACAAAAACCAGTGGCATCTCCATATGCCAACAAGTGTCTTGGGGCAGAAAGAAGCATCTTTACTTTCTCAATGTGTTTTGTAAAACTTGTCCCTACTTTATAAATGTGTGAACGTTCCTCTCCAGGGAACATGTGTCTGTAACATTCTCTGACATTTTCAAAGGAAAGGATGAAATATACAAAGAAGGCAGAACATTAAGAAAAAAAGAAGTCACACTTACCATAGGAAATAGCACATACTCTCGGAGGAAATCTTGAGAATCAAATTGATTATAGTCTCCAAAGTCAGCTGAGAAGAAAAGAATGAGGGAAGAGTCACAGTTATTACATGAAATTAAAGCTGGAATAAAATAGGGCAAACCTGTCACCACCTACTACACTCTTCCTTCTTCCATTTCTGCACCACTATTACATAAAAACAGTGTCAAAGATGTGTTTGATGTAGTTACTACCTTTACCCAGCAACAGCAAACATCAACACGTGAACACCACTACACAATTTCTGGCAAGAATGGAGAAATATGAAAGCCATTCCTAAAGGCTATTTTAAGAATTTAAAACAAACCTGTATTTCTCTTTGTAGAACATGCCTTGGTCCATCTCTTAAGATCTCTGTCAAGGGGGTATTTTAACTCGAGGTTAATTTGCAGAACTGCATGGCCAGGCCCATCTGTGTCTGCTCCTGTGTCTGCAGCTGGAAATTCCCATTGTAAAGCACCCTTGGCATGCAACCCTGAACATCTTTACACCTCCTGAACAACTTCACATGTCGCAAGATGCCAAAGAGTCTGCCCAGCCCTGTTTTCACAAGGGTCTCCTGGCGCACACGTGAGATGAAGACGTGGAATTCTGATTTCGTGTTACAGAGTTAGCATCCAAAAGAAATGGATTAAGGTATTTGTAAGGTAAGAATAGCTACAGAATGACTAGCTACATATAGTCACCGAGTCAACCTACAGAACTCGCCAAGACAGCAAAGATGGACCTGCAAATGTACTTGGTAGCACGTAACTTATTATTGATTAGTCACAGCAGCCAAGAAGAGCAAAGCCAGCTGGGTGTGGAGGCGCACGCCTGTGATCCCAGCACTTGGGGGGCTGAGGCAGGAGGATCGCTGCAAGTTCAAGGCCAGCCTGAACTTCACAGTGAGACCCTGTCTCAAAAAGAAAAAACAAAAAGACAAAACTGGCTCACTGCTATTTTCAAGTTCAGTCATCAGTTAATGCCTTCCATCACAGCTTCTATTTCTTTTCTTTTCTTTTTTTTTGATACCAGGGATCGAACTCAGGACCTTCCACTTGCGAGGCAGGCAGCAGCACCAATGAGCTAAATTCCCAGCCCCACAGCTTATATTTCTGATGTCGTTCAATCAAAGCTTTTCAAAAGGAGAGGGATCTAATTTGAAGCTGAGGTACATACTGGATGTTCTCAATCCTTTGTCTATGCGAGATGGGTGTTCCATTTTTTAATGATGCTACCAGTGGTATTTCTATCTTAACTAGCCACGGATTCTTCCCTTTCCAGTCCCCAAGTAGACAGTTGTGATACAATGTAGCTTGTCATTTCTATCCACAGAGTATGAACAGGAGCTAACTCTGCAGAAATGGGATGCCCAGCAGAAATTACCACACCACAGGAAGAAAGAGGCGGGGGGGGGGGGGGACGGACTGATTTCCAGATATTTAGAACTTAAAAGGTTCAACTTCAGTTCCAAGTGTGAGATGGGAAGTTCGCTTCACAGCTTCTAAACCAACCATCCACACAGCAAGGACTCAGCTGCTGGCAGTTGAATTTCAAGAAAATCAGGACTCCCCATCAAAAATTATATTTCTATCTCGCTTACAATATGACTAGTGGCAATTAAGCCACCACTCAACAAGTAACACACACACACATGCACACATACACACCTACTCATGCACGTAGAGAAGATAAAAAACAGCCAGCGCTTTAGCCCAGTGGTTCTGGTGCCTGCCTCACAAGTGCAAGGTCCCGAGTTCGATCTCCAGTACCAAAAAAAACACAGCCAGCTGATAAACCCAAATAGGGCAGGTTGAAACACGAATTTACTGCAGTTCACATGGGTTGTTTCACGTGACCATCGTGGATCTCACATTTATCTCTGACTCTACTAGAATAAATTCCACAACGATGGTTAAAGCAATTGCTCCGGAAGCCGGGACAGTAACCCATTTCCACCATCAACCCACAGATTATGGCCACATTCGCAGTGGAAAAATTCTGAGAAAATGTTCCACAAACGCTGAAATGTAGCTTGAATTAAAGGCAGGATAAAAGCTGCTATTCTTCAAATCCAGCTGTAATTATACAAGCATGAGCCATTCGTAAACAGCTTGGAGAAATCCACTGTCCTTCCACCCCAAATCACTCACTTTTCATTTTAACGTACGCTATCTCGAAATAACAAGGGAGCGTTCTCAAAGGATGCTTTCAGCAAATGTGACTTTCCACTCCGAGAAGCCAGCAGCACCACACTGGCACAGAAGCAGAAGGTCACACGCTGGGCACGAACGTCTTACCTTGCACTGCCAAGCCGGCCAGCCGGATCACCTGCTCCAGTGAACACCGTAACCGCCCTTCGAGCACGTCTTTTTTGACTTGCAGGTAATACTGGTATCTGTTCATGGGAATAGAGGAAGAGGCACCTTTATCACGCGTGCTGGGAACATGCTTCCATAACACACAGATCCCTGGATGCAAAACCCAGCGTGCGCAGCAAGACACACGGGGTGCTGACAAAGGCCATCTCCGCACGATGGAAAGCGACCTGGGCCTGGGCTTGTCTCTGTTTGGTGTCTCACTGCCACTTCCTGTTCATTCCGAGTCTGAGAGCACTCGCATCCAAGCGCTTGTGGACAGACGGGAGCAGCTACTGATAAGGACCGGTTCTACCTAACGGATACCACGAGTGAAATCACTGTTCTGAATCTGGACATGCGCGCCAGATGTCAGAGTCAAAGCTACATTCCAGTGTGCACTTCCTGAACACATCCTAGAAACTTCTGTGCCACCTTTTAAATGCAGAAGTTTCATAGGGCAGATCACCAATGGGTCAAATAATTTGGAACTCTGCTAAGGTACAGGATGGAGCTTTTCAGAGCTAGACTTTACCATACATATCTGTGACTCCTCAAAATCGGACCGAATGCAACTTTTCTACCTGAAATACAGCAGACAGAATGAAGCCTCTGACCAGAGGCTCAGGCAGGGTGCTGCTTCCTTGCCGATAAAACTACAATCACACAACGCTCTAGACATTAGAAATCTCCACACCACATACATTTCCTCCCAGGAGATCATGTCCTCCGACCACACCCTTACATACCTGTCACCTTTTCAAGTCACACCTGTCCAGCATTACTTCTTGGCTAACGCTGACAACCCATCTGATAACTGTAATACTTATTTCCATATAACCTGGACATCCCAATCCAGGAAAACCAGGGGTGACCAAAGCCCAGTCTTTCTGGAGACAGGCAGTTTGAGCTGAGGGTTCCCCAGCATCGGCACAGGATCACAACGCTTCAGTCTGCAGTCTGCCCCAGGGAAGGAACTGACCTCTCCGCCACACCCCACCCAGCCCTCACTTCTTTCCTCTTGGGCCTGCAGGACAACACAAAGACAGCCACGTCAATCCTCAGTGAAAAAACCCAGACTCACATCAGAAGGGCAAATACTGGGAGTCACCTAAAAATCCATGTTAATGAAACTTAGTAGGGAATAGAAAAATAACCTTCTTCTCCTACCCTTACCTGGTCTTCCATCTGACAAATTCATAATCACTTTCCAAGGTCCCCTGTTGATCAGTCATCTTACTTCCTGTACCCATCGCTGGATCACATTAATGATTGAGTCTGACAAATGTCCCCACTGGCTTCCAGAGGCCGGTATCCCCTCTGTGCCACAGGCAACTCTGATTTCACCATCACGACCTTTGGTCCATGGTTCCTCTAAGCGGCTAGGTCCCCACAAAAACCTCTTTTAAGTTCCAAGAGTTTACCTAGAAAGCTAGTACATCCTTGAAGGTGAGCCGCTTCGCATCTGAAGACCCTACTTTCAAAATGGGGGGAATGAGAACAAAAGGCCGACAAGAAAAGTGTTCACTTCTTCCTGGACACTGCCTGAGGGTCCCACTGGGCTTTTCCTCCATGAGGTCAAAGGATTTCTCAAACAAACAAACAAAAACCCTGCAAGAATCCAAAAGAGCCGCCACCTGCCTTGCAAGTGCAAGGACCTGAGTTCGATCCCCGGTACCAAAAAAAAAAAAGACTCCAAAAGAGGAATCCCACGACTGGAAGGAAGCATAAAGCCTCCTCAGAAAGGTGTGTAACAGGGGTCTCAACACTCAACACCCCAGAAAACAAAATCTCAAGGCCAGAAATCTCGAGGTGAACCATCACCTCATCCTAGCAACCCTGTGGTGCTCGCGTCTTTTCTATGCGACATCGTTCCTTCCCATCCTGGGTATTTTCCACTTATTTTCTGCTCTATGAGGCCGGGAGATGGTGGATATAATACAGCGTGTGTTGTTTTTGTGAAGCCCTTCCTGGGAGCTGAGGTCTGCTGGCTGTTGGGGGGATCTGGAGAAAGCTAAGGCAGCCTCTGCCGTTCGGAGCTGCACAGCCCCTTCGGGACCACTGCCACCAGATTTCCACAGTGCACCACCTCAGGGTTCAGAGCTCAAGGGCCCAGGAATAAAACCTGGCAAGAGCTTATCCCAGCCACAGCCTTTTTATACATCACGTTGGAGGTGAAGTGGTCACCAATGATTGTTCATTTATCAGCGGACTCCTTCAGAGATAGACCTCCATCAACTACCCCACAGGCTCTGCCAGAATGAGAGCTCCAGTTTTCCTTAGCTGGCTGCCCCTAACTTTCACCTCCAACACCGAGCAAAGCTCTATTCCAGATCCAGCCTAACCCAGGGCACGGTGAGTCCCGTTCCCTTCTGCAGAGCTCCTGGCCGTGGAGTGCTCAGGGACAGAAACTCAGGAGCTGAAGAAAGCCGAGCGCTCTCCTGGAAGCCTCCCAGACGACAAGGGGCTGTGGGCGGCAGTAACGACACAGAGATCTTGCCACATGAGACTGACTTTGACTCTGACTACAGAAGTTTGCAGCACCAAGGGCAAAATTCAGGCTGCCGTGGAAGTGGGTTGGCTGAGACACTTCTACACAAAAAGCACTTTCATAAAATATAAAGAGCATATCCCATGTGAAGAAGAGAGTCAGGAATATGAGCCGAAATTCTATTTTTAGAATGCTTGGGTTCTACTCAGTTTTGATTCAAGATTCAATTATACCAGCAGTAAAATATAACCGTGAATCCTATTTTGGAAACATGCAATTTCATGGACATATACTCCACCCTGCCATGGCTTTGCATGGAGGGGAAAAGGAAAACAACGAAAACCAAAAAAACCAGTCCTCGTGCCAGGAAAGTATTTGCCAACTTTCCAAAGAGATTCTCTTTGAAATTCCGAGCTCACAAGGAAAACTTTTTAGTATTTTTCATATTCAAAGACCTGGATATCGTCCACCTGCCTTGTTAATGTCCGATGCCTGGTCTGAGGTTCGAATTCTCCTAAGAACCGGTGGATGTAATTATGCTTGTTGAATAAAGACAGTTTCTCTTTTCAAACTTTTGTGTTTGAAGACTCATTTGTTGATTAAATTCAGGTTTCTCTGGGTTAAACAGGAAAGTGTTTGTAACAATTCCTGATAATCATTACAAATGGGACCTGGTAGGTGTCGGGACCTTGTCCCCAGAGCCCCTGCCTATCTGAAATATTCCTGTCCCACGGCAACAAAATCAGGGACCTTTCCAAGTTCCTTTCTCCTCTTAAGATTTTGAAAAGAAAGGTTTTTTTAAAGCCATATGGTTGCAAATCAATAGAGCATCCAGTGGTTCTGACAGAAGTAGCAAAGAACTCTTTCAAAATTCCGGCCCAAAGCACGTATGAGCTTCAACATATGGAGAAGAATTGCTAAGGTCTTTCATCTCCGCTTCTGGTTTTTTGGGGTTTTTTTGGTACTGGGGATCGAACTCGGGTCCTTGTGCTTGTGAGGCAGGCAGCAGAACCACTGAGCTAAATGCCCGGCCCTCGCCTCTGCTTTTAATTCACATATGGGGAATTTATCTGTTTCCCTTGCAGAAACAGGGAGCCCTGTTTCGTTGCCCACGCATGGCGAAATCCCTCATGGTGTCCTGCAAAGTGAGGCCCACACTGCCAGGCCAGCAGTAGCGCCTGCGTGGGTAGAACCGGCACAGGCAGGGCCACTGGTGACAGCAGACTGTCGGACCTGCCAGCCTCAGCCCTCACTGTCCCCGGGAAGGCGCAGCAGCAATGACGCTGCAGCAGCAATGATGTTGCTCCGGGAGTGAGGAACTGCAGCCCGCTGTCCTGAGACCTGCAGGGCCAGGAAGGGGCTGCTGCTCAGGGAGCCCTGGGAGCTCAGCCTCAGTGGGCCCACAGCCCACAGGTGGGAAGCCTCTCTTTGCAAAGGCCCTGGAGATGCAGCAGTCAGGCACAGCTGCAGCACGGTCGCACTAAGCTATTTCACAAACCAAGGCTTTTAAAATTTCAACTCCAGCCCTTTTGCGCCTAGAACAGGAAACTGTATAGAAAGAGGAGAGTGACTTGATGACTAACTCAAGGTAACACTGCTTTTTTTCTTTTGGAGACAGGGTCTCCCTGTGTAGCACAGGGTGGCCTCGAACTCACAGCAATCCTCCTGCCTCAGCCTCCTGAGAGCTGGGATTACAGGCGTTCGCCACTACACCTGGTTAACGCTGCTTCTGAAAGGCAAGGCTACATCCACTCAGGACCCCCAGAGCCTGGCTGACAGCAGAGGCAGCATGAAGACTCTGACTCCCTTTTGCGCCAGACCGGGGAGCCCTCAATTTCACTGAAGTTCACAGACAAGCGGCACAGCCAGTGATGTTTAGGAGGACCCAGCCTTCTCCAGCCGGCCTTGCTGACGGTGACTGGGACCTGAGGCAGACACTGAAATGCGGAGCTTCTCTGCAAATCGCTATGGCAGGCCATGTTCCTGAGGTCCCAGTCCCTACACACAAACTCCTAGCAGCGGGTCTTAGGTGGCAGCTCCCACTCAGACGAAGCCGCAGGCGGGAACTGGGCGTTTCATTCCATGTAGAGCCACGCGCAGGCTATCTCTGAAAAGCAAAATGCAGCCAGGCATGGTGGCACGGACCTATAATTCCAGCACTTAGGAGGCTGAGGCAGGAGGATCACCACAAAGTCTGAGGCCAACTTGGGCTCCATAGCGAGTTCAAGGCAAGCCTGGACTACGTAGCAAGACCCTGACTCAATAAATAAATAATAAATAGATGGATAAAATGGAGTTCACCAGCAGTGTCCCCCGTGTCTCTGCTGACTCCTTCGGGGAGCAGCTTCCACATTCTGGATCACAGGAAGTCATGTGGATTCATTTCTGTTGCTACCTTAACTGCACCTGACGAAGCTGCAGGGACAGCGTTCCCACCTCTACCCCTACCAACCAAGAAGCCCTGGGAAGAGCGAAAATGCTCCTCCAGAGAGGAACAGGCGGGCAGGAGCCCTGTGTGAGGTGTGACGTGGCCACAGCACCGCCAGGCCCATCTTGGGGCTCCCTGTACCCCTCCTCTGCAGCTCAAACTAACTTATCTCCCCAACCACAGGGCAGGAGGGAGGGGCAGTTGGGGGAGAGGGTCGTCCTTACAGGCCTCAGTCTCTGAAGCCTTGCCACGAAACATCTGGAGGCTCGGAGTGTTTGCCACTGTTCTTACCAAGAGCAAGCTAAGACTGGAAATGCCCGTTCCTTGCTAAAAAAAAAAAAATCTTGCATGACCAGCAACACCAGAAGACTCTCGAGGGAATGTGCTGGAGCTCAGCTCTCCCGGGACAGTGCAAAATGTACCAAAGCACCAGACAGCACGGCCTTCTCTGGCCAATGCTGCGTTGTACAAATAAGAAACAAATGTGGAGGTTTCTCTACTATAAAAGACAAAAGAGAGAAGACAGAGGACAAGCTGTCCTGGAACCCTGAGACCCAGGAAAGCAGAGGAGAGTAATTCTCCACCGAGGAGCAGGAGAGAAAGAGCACATTCCACCCATTCAACAGGGCATCCTGGCCCTAAGTCCGGATAATGGGCAGGGTGGCCCGCAAGATCCGGCTGCCAGAATCACACACACAGTCCTTCACAGGTGTGCAACCAGACAGACCGAAGACGCCTTCTCCCTCCATCCCTCGGTCCTCCAAACCCTTGGGGGGAATTTCACTCTAGGCCTCCCAAGTCTAATCGGTGTTAGGTCTCTGGTCCCTGCGCTCCCTAAAAGCTTTTCTCTTCAATGCACGTCCGACTGCACGGTCCATCAAGACACAAGGCCAAGCTGCTGCAGCCCTGCAAAATGGAACCACCCCACAAGAAAACAACAAACCGAAGGAAAAGCCTAGCGCTATTAACCAGGACAAAGATAACCCTAAAAGGGAAAGTTTTCCTTCTGGCCTTTGCCATGCCACAAGTGAACCTGTGTGCACGCGTGAAGACTGAAACACCTCGCACACCCCCAAACGCACACGGACACAATTTCCTTCCCAAGAGTTCAGTGCCGAAAGCTTCCGACGTCCACTGATCAATAAATGCCTCCATTGACAGAGGCGGCTCCCCTCTCCCCGAGACTCCTTAAGTTTCAATGAGTCAAAGGATTGCAATTCTTTCCTAAAAGGGGAATGTTTGCTTAAATGCACACCAACACACACAGGCCCCGCGGAGCAGTGAGAACAGCCCAGTGACAGTGAGGCGCTGCCACGCACGGGCATGCCTCGGCATGACGTCTGCCCACTGCTCCTGAACTCCTGCATTAATTATAACAAATTACAGGGAATGCAGGGACGATTTAGAAGCACAATAAATTCCCCAATAACAGCCTGTCATTTCATCAGGGGTCTGTTTAAAAAAGGAAAGCTCGTTTTCTGCAGTGCGGCACAGACATCACTCCTGCCATCGGGCAGATTCCTCCCACAATCGTCTCTCCAGGGCAGGAAGGAGCCCGAAAGGGCTGCTGCGGGATGCAATACCTTGAACTAGGGAAACAAGACAATAGAAGTAGACTATTTACCCTCAGAAAGGAAAAAAAAATGCACTAAAGCGTTTGATGTAAACATGGAAGCCAAGTATGTTCAGTTCCTCAAAAAGTCAAACTCAACGATCACGTGACCCACCAGTTACCCTCGAGAACAGTGAAAACAGATGTTCACACAAAAACATGTATGTAAATACCAACACTGCTCACAGCAGCCAAAAATGGAAAACAATCCCGTGTCCACTAACTGATGAATGAATAAACAAAACGGTAGCCTGTCCAAACAATAGAATATTATTTAGCCACAAAAAGGAGTAGAGCATGGATACATGCTACATCCTGGTGGAACTCTGAAACATTATGCTAAGTACAAGATGCCACACACAAAAACCACATTTTGTATGACTTCATTTACGTGAAATGCCCAGAATAAGTAAACCCACAGAAAGAGAAAATGAGTTTGGTGTTTACCAGCGGCTGGAGGATGGGGAGGATAAAGAATGACTCATGCTTTGAAATCAGAGACTGGAGAGAGTCGCACGACTTTGCGACTATGCCAAAAACGACTTCAATGTATGATTTTAAAATGATTAAAATGGAGGCCCGGGGATTTAGCTCAGTGGTTCTGCCACTTGCCTCGCAAGCACAAGGACCTGAGTTCGATTCCCGGTATGAAACTGATTAAAATGGCAGTACGTATATATTACGTGTGTATGTATAATCTGTATCTTAAAACAAAAAAGAGAACGAAAGGCCCCGTGATGGTGACAAAGCCCACACTCCTGTACAGCGCAGGCTCTCGGAGAGCCAGTCCTCACTCCCTCCTGTCCCCGCCGCCTCATACACCCTCCGTCCTCCAGCCCAGCCGAAGCCATGTTCTCCCCAAACGCCCAGCCCGACTGCCACCGGCCCTGCTCCACCTCGGTCTCCTCGCTGCCCAGGCAGGCGCTCGGCACTGCATCTGAGTGGATGAAATACTGACACGGATGAGGGAGGCAGGGACAAGCTGGGTCCCTTCACACCCGGGGCTTCTGATGTTAACTCTTGGGACGCCATCTGTCATGCCCCGAGCAGAGAGGGTTCAGAAATGTCAGTCTGCATGCAAAGAGCAAACCCACTAGTTTAGTGGGCACCGTTTGTTTAACTGTAAATGATTCAAGCTGCTCTGAACTACCAAACTGCAGAAGAGCAATTCAGGGATAAATATCAGCCAGGGACCAGGAGCACTGAGTAAGTCCGCCCTGCAGGTGGCCACAAGGGGCACCAACAGAGGTGCCAGGAGGATTCGTGTGTTCTCCAGCCAACGCCCCACCTTCCGCTGCAGCTGTGGAATACGCAGCCTGTCCTTCTTACACTGGTCATAAATACGCTCTGACTCATCGGCTCAAAATACACACCTGCCTGTCCTGAAAATCCTGTGTTCATCACATCACCTACGAGTCCACTGTGGGAAAGGGGAGCTTCCATAACATCTGGAAGCCAGGGAGTCAGCTGCCCAGGGGTCTGTCTGGGAAAGAGCCAGGCTCATGGCCAAGAGTCGGCAGACGCAGCTGGAAATCCGGTGACCCAGCGGCTGGCGCAGCAGCAGGACCTCTGTCAGCAACATGGTGTGAAGGAGAAAAACGCAGTAACAGTGGCAGACAGGACGCAAGAGGGCCGCCTCGGGATGGCCAGGGCCCCTCCTCAGAACCTCCACTTTAGGTAGTGGCCGTCCCTGCTCACCAGGGAGCGAGTGCTGAAACATCACTTTTCTGTGGATAAAATAATGTCCCAGAACCGAGCAGGAAACACTGACTACAGGCGTAGTAAGAGGTGGATGGATGGATGAGGTGATGGAAGAAAGTAATTAATTATATATCCCCAGAGACTACGATAAAAATAGAAACGAAAAGACAGAAATTCTCAACCCATAAGACTGACGCGGCCAGGCCCAAGAGCAGTAACCTCGGGTCTCAGTGCAGATGGAGGTAAAGGAGAAGGTCACCGTGCACCAGGCTTCCCCCTTCGTCCCCGCAGGTGCCTGCAAAGGGAACATTCGGGTCCCCCAATCGCACACAACTGCTATGATCCAGAAGCAAGACAAGGGCCAGTGCCATCCCAAAGCAAGTGACAAGCCAGCCTGAGGGAACCCTCGCCAGCCTTGGGAGCCTCAGTCTAAGTTAGTGTCGGGAGGGGATGAATGCTCTGCCGTCGACTGGATACTTTTCGGTTCCCAGTGACGGGTGGCGAATCCTTCCTGCCTTCAGCTACCAGCTATGGTGTCTTCCATCCTGACCTCCTAGGACCTTCACAGGAGCAGTGTCTGCTAAGCCTCTCACGGTGACCAGGCCCTCCCCAAACTTTTGTTCCTAATTAAGAGCGAACCCAGCCTGGTGAAAACTCTGGTTGGTGCTTGTGTTTAGTGACCAATCTAAGTCTTACAGTTTTCCAATTGCTGGGCTTCCAGCTTTGGTGCTTAAACCCTGCAGGTGCCACTCGGCCCCGTGCTCTCTTACACACGTCTTCTCATGGACACAGCTTCAATGGAATCAAATTCCACAACAGTGACCCATATTAAATGAATATCTAAAAATACTGAGTGATAAAAAAAATCAAGCATAAAAGCTAGATGAGACACTCACAGAATTGGCAAGTTAACGACTATTCATGCTTGGAAGTAAAAAGTATAGGAGTTACTTTGGAGATCCGCCTGGGTGACTGTTACGATTTGGATCAAAAATTTCCCTAAAACGCCTCTCCGGAGGTGGGGCTTTGGAAAGTGACTGGACACTGACCTCATCGATAGGTTAACCCACTGATGAGTTCACAGCTGAATGTGCTATGAGGAGGAAGTGGGCCCCTGGGGGTGGCTCTTCCTGTTTTCTCTGCTTCCAGCCACCTGAGATGAGGAGATTTCCTGTGCCATGCTCCTCCACCGTGACTTTTCTGCCTTGGATCCAGAAGACCACGGGCTGAAACCCCTGAAACCATGAGCCAAAGAAAGCCTTTTCTCCCCTGTGTTGTGTATCAAAGGTATTTTGTCCCAGCAATGGGAAGCTGCTAACATTACCTGCCACAGCATGGAATGGTGGTGAGACAAATGCCCACTCCACTTTGCAACTGGCCAATATGATTGCATGCAGCCTTTCCCCTCAGACAGCACCTCACCGTCCCAGAAGTTACGCATTTCTCATGACAACAAACCCAACTGTGTTTCCTTTGCACCATCTTGGCCCAAACGTACCCTGAGGACAGGGCCCACCTGTTCCATGATTCACACACTGAGAAAATGATACTGGATTTCACAGTCATGCAAAAAGCATTATGATCACTTACTGACTCAGGGAAACCCAATGAGTAAAAAGACACCAAGACAGCTGACTCAGCCACAAAACAAAAAACGAAAACCACCCAACTTTAGGCACCACATACCGTCATATACAGACCGCGTCCAGTCAGCAGACGGCAATCATTTCTTCCACCTTCTGCGTTAACAATGTATTTTGTTACCCTAGCATGGTCCCTCTGAGGCCATTATTTAATTATGTGTACCCATTTTGCCTCCTTGGCTACTTTATAAACTTGGTTTATTCATCTTTTCGTTTCTCCTCAAAAACCTAGCACACAGTAGGTCTCTACTGTACATTTATATTAGAATAAGACAGTGTTATAGCCAAGTGTGATGAGGTCTTATTTAAGACCTCCAATGACAAACTGCCGAAAGAAATGTTACCACGTTCCTGGAGTACGCTGAAAGACTGAATAAACACACTCCCTATCTGTCAAACACTTTAGAAATCTTGAATTCTTCACAATGTGCATTTTTATTAATTCCTGTAAATTTTTTTTTTGAGAGAAAGTTTCACTGTGTAAATCAGACTGGCCTGGAAGTCACTATGTAGCTAGCCTAGGCTGGCCTCAAACTCACAGTGATCCTTCTGCCTCAGCCTCCGAAGTGCTGGGGTATACGTGTGCACCACCACTTCCAGCTTAATTTCTATAAATATTAAGAGATCAGAGCATTCAAAAATTTACTAACAATGACAGTACCTTAGATGTGCAGAATTGTTTCCCAAATGTTTTCATGTGTCACTTTGTGTCATTTTCTACCCACAGCCACCATTTAAGACTGGTACCTGGATTCCTTTTTCCATGGGAGCAAACTGGTACTCAGTAGGCTGAGGAGACCTGCAAAGTCTTCTGATTTCAGAATTAAGTTCTGGGGCCAGGGATTTAGCTCAGTGGCACCGTGCCTGCCTCGCAAGCACAAGGTCCTGAGTTTGATCCCTGGTACCAGAAGAAAAAAAAAAAGAATTAAGTTCTCCTTTGTAACAACATAGAGCTTGTGTAGTAAAACAGCATCTTGTGTAATCTGCATTTCTGTAATAACATTTCCGTGTAATAGCATTTCTGTAGTCTGCTGCATACATCTTAAAGGTAAAAACGGAAGGAGGAAGAAAGAGAAAAACAACTTCAGAAAGTCATAAACACACTACAACATGAATCCACAGACTATTTACTGGATTTTTAATAGTGGTAATGAATAATTTTCTCTTATAGCATCTTCAAAAGCTGCCGAGGACATCAAATGTTGCCGTAACCGCCAAAGATAACAAAGATAAAATACCAAACCTGCAGCATCCCACTGCCTAGGAATCTAGTATCTTCCTCTGCCTGGAATTCTGCCAAAATTGTGCTTTATATTTTGGGGCATGGAAATGCTTCTCTACCATTCTCCCTTTCAAATCCCTTCTGAGGCTCTAAGATTAAAGGAGAAGGTACTTCATTTATTAAATGCAATTTTTAAAGAACTTTTGGTGTCCTTTCTTCCTTTAGAGTTTTCACTTTCTGTCTCAGTCTCAACAGCAAAACCTTTTATAACCCTGGACACATAGGAAGTTGAACTGTCATTTTTTCCTGGAGAGAAAAGAAATAACGACCTACAGTGCCAAGAGATCCCACACAGGTGAAAGGGAACCCTTTGTTCAGGAAATGGGGACAGGGATGGGAGATTACCAAGCAGAGAATATAATTCCCATAACTGAGCAAATTTCTCCTGTCTTCCACTGCATGGAGAAGGCAGCGAGAAGCACATCCCTCCTATTCATCCTAGGTTAAGGATTTAAAATGCCTCATTAGAAAGACTCACTCAGTTTCATCAAATGTCTCTTAAGAATCAAGAACTCAGGGTGTGAAATCTGAAGAGGACACAAATCTGGGCAGTCAGAACTGCACTTGTGGACACATGGCCCGCTCGAAGGACAGGATTCCTACCAGAAAGAAGGACAAACAAGTGCTGATTCCCCTTCAAAAAAACCTCAGCGGGCTTCTAACAAATGACTGCAGAAAATATAAGGCCTCCTATCTTGTTAGCAAATTCTATCACTGTGGTGACACAGCATTTGGCACAATGTCAGAAAAGCCCAAAATAAGGGTACGCCCCACTTGACCCCATTATAGAACTGCCAATCTTTAAAAGCAACAATACCAAATTAAGGGCTAATAGCAATTAAAATGCTCTTGGTGATAGAATTGAGCCAAAAACCACGCATTAAAAAGATTAGGCAACTTAGTGCCAGTAATGGTTCCACGACCATGCACTTTCTGCCATTTAAATTTTGTTTTTATGGAAACTCACCTTGAGCCACTACCACCTCTCTATGAGTGAACTATATTCTCCACGCTTTCCACACAGAATTAATCTCAGGTATTCTCCACTGTCTTCCACTAACTTCCATCAATTCTGACATAAGTGTATCGCTGTGCCTGAAGAGAGGATGATTTCCTCATACAAATCATGATCACAGATTTAAGATAAGGAGAAAAGAGAATCGGATCAAAAGATTATGCAGTGAGAACAAACATTTCAGTGGATTCCTGTGTAGTTTATCATCCGTAGAAATGTTTACACAAACATCCTCTATACCTTTGCCATCTTCTGGGAGAGATCTGTAGTACTTACATGAAAATAAACATCTCAAGGAACTTAACATTGCCTCATAATACTTTTTTAGAAAATCCAAGTTAGTATCTGACTTTAATCATTCAGATACTAGATTGCCCAAGTGCTTTTATATTTCCCAGTCTGAATTATAAAAATGATGAGACATGCATAAGCTACTGTAGATAATTTTAAGGGATGACCTTCAAGAAGGTAGGGACTTTGTCTGCTTTGTCCACTGTCACACTACCAGTAACCAGAAGCCTCCTAGCACACGGAGCTGTTTGGTGAGTACTTATTAATGCAGGCACGGATGAAATGAAAACCCAACCACCTGGGGCGATGCTGGAAATGGACAGCCCAAGCTAACTAACGCATCAATGACACAAAAAGCTACACAAGTTATTCCACACTAAGGATAAACACATCGTGTTTCATAATGAAATATTTTTTCAGAAATACTAAAAGTAGGTAAGATTTCCAATCACGGGGTTTTGTGATGAGCAGAACACATGAAAAAGGCTCCATTAGAATGCAAATACTGGAAGCTCCGGATTTAGAAGATAAGATATTTTCCTTAATGACCTTGCCATACTAAAACTCTAAAGAAGAAATCACATAACTTTTGTTTCAGAATATAGAAAAGATTTTATACTAGGAACCTGTGACCCAACAGTAACAGGAAAACCTTGAACTCTAAAAAATTATTTCCTCCCAGAAATCAAAACCTTAGTCAAAAGATCTAATAGCCTCTCTAAGATAGTAACGTTTTAAATTCTGCTTTATTTATCAAACTAGGAACTAAGAGAGAGGCAAACTGGTCTCCCCAAACCTCACGGCAAGTTCCTAGGGACACAAAGACCAGTGTGGAACTGCTGGCCCTGGTCCTCCTCCATTTTCGGCTGACACTACGGGGATCTGACACAATTCAAAAGTGGGGCTGGTCTGTGTGGGTGAGAAGGTGGAATAAATGCCAACATCTCTGTTTTAGAGAGGAGGAAATCGCCTCATGGAGGTCACATACCTTAAACAAAGTTATCCAGGGGCTGTGGCCAAAACAGGACCGCAGGGCTCCTTCCGTATAATTCTGGGGGGAGCAGTGCTGGGGATGGAATCCAGGGCCTCACACGTGCTAGGCAAGCGCCCTGCCGCTGAGCCCAGCCCAGTCCTTCTGCTCCAATTTAACTGCTCCCTACCTACATACTCTTGAGGACCTCACATGGAAACTGCTCTCAGGTGATTTGCTCTGCTAGGAGTGCCATCGCTTCACTTCTTCCATCTTGTCCATCGTGACCTGCTACGGAGGAAAGCCGCCTTAATCTCCAGGACTTTTAGGGGCAAAACAGGCTTATAGCACCTGGCCTCCTGTCTTCCTGTCCAACAGTCTTGATTCACTTATGAAAACTCAATGTCATCTTCAAAGTCCTATTTTTTTTCAACTGATACCTCCTGTGACACTTCCTGAGGATTCTGAGGAATGGGCTCTCCGTGCCTGACATGGGTCAGCGAGAGAAAAAGGTCACTGGTTTAGGAGTACAGCTGACCTCTGGTGATCTTCAAAAGGCCAATGTGAGCAAAATGATGGTGCACATAATTTTCAAAGACTCAAGAAGGAAAGTGAAGTAAAAAAAAAAAAAGAAGATGGAACTAACATCTAAATAACAGAAAGAAAGCAAAGCAAACAGACAACAAGAACTAAAACCAGGCGTCCACAGGTCAGAGGAATGTCAAATAGTAATCAGGAAGTACAGGGTGTGGAATGGATATTTTGCAGGGTTGTGTTCAGGTGCTGAAGACAGAACCTACAGCGTGTTCTCTACCACTAAGCTAAGCCCAGCACTGTTCATCTTTAATTCAGAAAAACTCAAGTGTAGTTGAACACAGAAGGCAAGGACTCTATGAGAAGCAGATGTGAAAGATTTGAAAAATCACAAAAGTGGAGTGATCCTGGATGAAGCTGAACCAACTTTAGAGCACAAAACAGACAGGAGTGCCGGTCGTGGCCAGAGGGAGGGGGCGGGAGGTAGCAGGGCTGCTGACAGGCAGAGGGTGTGCCAGTGCCAGTGCCAGCCCAGAAGCAGGTGCCGGGTTCCACCACCATCCCACTGATGAGGCTGTTTCTTAAAGAGGGCTCTGCTCGGGTGACTTGTAATGTTTCTGATCGCTACAAACTCAGTTTCTTAAGTGAAAAGCCCGAGTCAAATCTGTTTGCTGCCCAATGGAGCTGAATTTACAATGCTGCACTAACATGAGATGATGGAAAATGTATTTCATGTCCCGTGAGTAAAGGCTGGACTGATTCTCCCGCACTTATTTGAGTTCTGTCTAACCAACTATTTATATATAGGATGAGTAATAGAAACAGAGGTGAAATAGTGTGTGTGTGTTCAGGTAAAGTGCAAGTGTCACATAAGCATATCTACAGTTTTGTTCAGTATCCTTCTACAGAGGTTCGCAGTTCTAAACTCATTAAATCAGAAAGGAAAAAGGCCTACTGTAGACTACACAGTTAAATAACTCATGATGCCCTTGAGAAAATACTCCACCAGGAGTAAAGAATAGACTTACCTTTATCTGCTATTCTCCAACTGCCTTTGGATAAACATTTTAAAGACTTTCATTTCTGACGTTAGAGTACAACTTTTTGGTGAATGAGTATCAGAATATTGGCTCTTGGGAGAAAGCTTTCAGTACTATAAGGGTCAGCACATCCTAAAATCGGGTATGTGTTAGTGGGCAAATGTGCACATATAAAAAACAGAAGAAAAAATGGTGCATTACTTGCTTGCAAACTTAATTTCTTTTCCAATACAAATAATTTATGCATTGTTTTTATTATAAAATGAGTTGATAACTTGTACCTTAAGTTAATGAAAAAGTTGAACCTAAATGTCTGACACAAATCAACACATATTTAACATACGTACTTAAAGATAAACATAGACGTGCATGTACAGGAAAAGGTAATAAAGTACTATCTAAAAATTTTTTAAAATCTATCACTGTAGAGTAAGAAGCCAGTCACAGAAGTTTGAAAACAACTGCTATCTAGAATTGATCTTGTTTATCTTACTCAGAGGCACAGTTAGGTATTGTGCTTCTGGGTGGGAACTGGAGTCAAGAACTCCATGAACCAGCCTATCAAATTATATATATACAGTTTTTAAAAACTGATGACGAAAAGAAGCTTTAATGTTTTCACAATTTGGGTATTTTCTTTGGTTGAAATATTTTTATGTTTCTAAATCTGCCTGTTGTTTCATCTTACACTTATCAACATGCAGTAAAAATCAACAAATCAGAGAAAAGAAAATTCATTTTTAAAAAAGGAATTGGGATGTGTTATGTACACATCCCAACTCCTCACAAGGAATATAAACATTATATACTGCAAACATGTACCAAAAAAAAAAAAAGTAAAAGGAAAGAAATTGGGGAGGGGAGAGGGAGGGATGAATAAAGTAATTAAGTTGTGATATGTGCATGTAATTCTAATAAGGGATATAAGCATTATGTACTACACACATGTACTAATAAACTAAAATTGAAAATCCAATTTAGGACACATATCCTACATTATAATATGTATAACCTATAGAAGCAGAAGGCTAAAATATTCTGAAGTACGCCGAACAGCAATGACCAAAATTCCTGCAGAACCTCATGTTCTCCATCTGTTCATTCTACACCCCCAGGAAAACGTCCCCAGTTCTTTTACTACTTAAGATCACGCCCATCCACCCTCCGAATCCCTCAGCCTAAACCAGATCTCTCAAGCTCAAAACTCTTTCCAAAATTCACCTGGAGAGGTCCCGACACAGAGCTATTAACACAAACCAGCAGCCCTCGCTGGATGGACATCAGGATATGGTTATTGTCTCTTTAACTGAATCTACACAAGGAAGACGCCCTTGGCACTACCGAGACCCTGATTTTGACTCAGGGTGTCAGGTGTAACCCATACGAATTTCCCAGGCGAAAATGCCACGGGCAACTCTGACTCGGGCAGGCTAAGAGCCTCCCTAAAGCACAGACAGGCCCCCAATTTCTCAGTTTTGTTTGTTAATATTTGTCACTTGCCAAGAGCCCAGCCTTAATAATATCTAATTGGGATCTGTTCATCTTTTCAGAGGACACCTTCAAATGACAAGTACCAAGAGGAGCATCAGGTCAGCCTGGCATGTCCAACCTGGCATCACTGTCGGAAATAGCCACTGAGTCACCTAGAAGCCAGGGAGCAAGGGCCCCCTTACCCGCTTCCTGAGTGGGCCTCCTTACCTGAGCCGCCCGTGTCAGGCGCAGGATACAGGACCAACCGGGCTCCCAGCCTGAGAGTGGGAACCTCCTAGGGAAATCCACATACAGGATAACACAAAACTTTTGCTTTAATTATGTTTTGCAATTCCACCTTTGAGAAGTGTCTAAAAAAGTAAGGGTCAAATGCGAAGTTACCTTCAATGATACCAAGTTCTTTATCATGGGGTGGGGGTGTAAAATTTTGATTTCCGGAACTGAAGTCAGTATCAAATTTGCTTTCCACAGATGTTTTAAGTTACTTTTCTCATTGTTGAGACAAAATACTCAACACCCACAAGTTAAGGGAGGAAAGATTTATTTAGCCCACAGTTTGTAGATGTTTCAGTCCACAGTTGGCTGGCTCCATGGCAGGGTGGCAACAGCTCATGGTGGACCGAAGGTAGCAGAGCAAGAAGGGACCTTAACAAGGTCTTTCTGCCCATTTTTCTTATCCAGACCACCTAGGGTGGGTAGCACTCACACCCTTAATCCTGGTGCCCTTGAGCCTAGCAATGCACCATGAATCAATCCCAGTGCCACACACCCTAGATCCAACCAACTCTGAAAGAGCCCCACATGTGGCCGCATGGGGCTTTGGGGGGACATCTAGACACAAACCGTAATACAGAGCTTCTAATAAAACAGGGTTTAGAGGAATCTGAGTTTTACTAGCCATCAATTACGTACTAAGCCTCATGATGGCACTACACTGTCTCAGTGTGGCTTGGCTGAACTGAGTTTCCCAGCACGCTCTTCCTGCTGGTTTCTGGTTAGTGTGGACCCGAGATCCTTCTGCCACACTAAAGACACAGGCTCAGTAGCCCTGGTCTGAAATGCTTCACACCGAAAGTCTTTCAGATTTTGAGGTCTTGGGATTTGGGAATATTAGCACAGACTTGACTGGTTGAGCATCTCTAATCCAAAAATGAAAATCCAAAATGCTCCAAAATCTGAACTTTGTAAGTTTTGAATTTCAGAACATTTTGGATTTTGCATTTTGGGATTTGCTTCCTGAGACATGCAGCAACTTCCCGCGGCCTTCTAGTCCGTTGGGCAGTGCTATTTGAATGCCTACTCTGTGCTGAACTCAGTCCAAGGTGCTTTCTCGATTAACCATGGTTCTGGCAGCACCGACTCCTTGAACTGTGGGGAGCATCTGGAACCCAACCAAAGCCCAAATACCCAAAAAAGAGGTCTTCTGATTTCAATTCATGCTCCTTATACGGGAGCAGAGTTTCAGTTTTGTCCAATGTTTTATTTTCAGCTATTATTTTTCTCAAAGATCCAACCAAAAATACTGTGAGCTGGTTCCAGCCATCATTCCAAGAGAGTTCCAGCAGACACAAAGCTCGTGCTCAGATTTTCCAGCAGGATCCTCAGCAGCCCCTTTCTGGTTACAATGGGTCATTTATTCCAGGGATTCCAAACAGTGACATTTCCAAGTTTTCCTGAGACCTATGAGTTCTCCTTGTCGTCATCATGGTAATAAACACTTCTGGTCAGAAATGTTTGTTTCTAACATTGCTTCATTTCCACGATCTACTAAAACATCAAGTGTCTGACTCGCCTTTCAGTGAAACTTGCGTCAAATTGGCTGGGCTCTGCTCCCAACCGTGGTAACTCATTTTTAGGCTGGCAGGAAACAGCAGGCAAAATGTCTCCTGCTCTGCCCAGCTGTAAGCGCCCTGAGATTGACAGGCTGACCTAGCAGGGAGTTCGCAGCTGTAAACTGAAACGCGTTGCAACACGTTATGATTCCGCTATGATTCCTCCTCCTCTGCTTTTACAAACAGCACCAGAAAGTAGGATCACAGCTTCAGGGTCACACCTGGTCACCTGAAGCCGGCTGACACCTTTCTACTGTTTATTTTCCAATGTCTCAATTTCCCTCTCTTCTAAAGGACTTAGTTCATCTGAAAGCTTGGCACTTTCACGGTGTGCCCAGGGCTGGAGATGCCTGATAAAAATGCTAAATAAAACCCATCTTAGTTGCGATCTCTACATAATGCTCGCTATTTAAACGGCTCCATTCAAAGAAGTGCCTGTTCCCTCTCCCCTTTTATCCGTTCGGTCCACACTGCTTCCTTCCCTTTGACAAAGCTCTTCCCCCTGATGTGTCTTAGCAGTTGCTGGGCCGGGCAGGGAGGATTGGTGAAGGCTCTCCGGAATTTAAATAAATCTCATCCATGGACTCTACCATGTCAGCAGGCCTGGGTCACCTAAAACCACTCCAGGGCTCGACTAAGCGCCAGGCTTCTGTCGCTGAGCAGTAGTGTGACTGTGAGCAAAGTCTCTTTGTCACTCAGCACTGTCATCTGTAAAATAAAGTAACTGGCCGCTGTCATCTTCAGGGTTTCATGGTTAGACTTAAATGTCTATGATTCGGGTAAAACTTAACCCAGCTTAACAGAAGGCAAACTCTTCTCTCATGTAGGTTACACGTGTATAAGATTTGAGGGATAGGGCCGGGGATTTAGCTCAGTGGTTTCACCGCCTGCTGTGCAAGCGCAAGGACCCGAGTTTGATCCCTGGTACCAAAAACAAAAGTTGAGGGATTTATTTTGGCCTACAAAATAATTGGTATCGCAGCTATGGATGAACCCTTTTGTGGGTAATCAGAGATGAGGCAGATACTGACAGCAGCAAAGGGAGACCTTGCCTCAGGATATAAAATAAAAAGGGCTGAGGATGTAGCCTAGTACTTCCCCTTATCCTTTAGAAAAGAGAAAATCAGAACAACCAGTGCCTTATCCTCTAACAGGAAGGACAGGGACTTACAATCCAGTACGCTGGTGGATCCTGAGATACAAGGGAGCCTTTCAAAGGCGCAGTTACTGGGAAATCACACCCTGTAGCAGCTCAGCCATCCACAGTGTTCGGGAGGCGGCTGGGGTCAGGACAGCCGGATTCGCATGGCCTAAAACACTTGGGCCAACAGGCAGGTATGGGTCGAACTCCAGGCTTCTGAAGGGCTGCACAGTGAGGGAGCAAGGCCAAGCCACGAGGTCCTGGGTGGTCTGCAAGGCGGCTCAATTCCATTCTTTCAAAATCATACCAGTAAAACAAAACGCACCTGCAGCCCAGCACCGGCCCTCCTGGTACCAGTTTGTAATCACTGGTTTTACTTTGACTTCAGACCCCCAAATTTCTTCGCTGACACTACACCAGAAACTAAACTCTGGTAAGCTGGTGAGGGGAGACGTGCATGGGAGTACTTCCCCAGCAAAGTAACATAAAAGACACAAAGTAAAATAAAAGACAAATCTCTACTTGTCAGCAACAGAACTTGTTACCCACCTGACCAAACAGCCCTTTTTCAAGGACTAATCACCGTGCCCACTTCACAGGTTCCAGTGAGAACTGCACAAGGTGATCACGTAAGATACTAAGCATAGGAGCACGCGCTTGTAATCCCAGCTACACAGGAGGAGCCTGAGGCAGGAGGATGGCAAGTTCAAGGCCAGCCTGGGCAACTCCGCGCGACCCAGTCTCAAACTTTTAAAAAGAACCAGGGGTATAGCTCAGTGATAGTGTGCTTGCTTAGAATGTGCAAAATCCTAGGCTCCACATCCAGCTCTAGGGGGAAGGAAAGGCTACTCAGCACAACACCTTGCACATAAACGCTAGCCACTATCATTAGTACTACTGGATAACTGCACCTGGTGATAGAATGCAAACTGTATTCTCCCCCAGAATCTCACAGAAGCAGAACATCCTCAGGCTGGGGAGGTTTAGAGGCCTTGGACCCCGTGCTTTCCAGTCCCTGCTGCTGCTTGCCATGGCGTCTCTTCAATGTGTGGATCCACAACATCTGTCCCTCCCACCTCTCTCCACCTGCTCCCCCAACCTGCTGTTCCAACTCGGACTCTCCAGGAAAAAGCAACACACAGAATTCCAAAGCATCTACCACCCCTCGCGTCTTCCCCACCCCAAGATTTCTTTCAAAATCCATTTGTGAAATCAACACACGTTTCCCCAATCCTACCCATGATAATGCTACCTCTACACGTCCTAAGAATCCTTGGTAAGGAGTAGGCGTCTTTAAAATTTCTCATAAAGCATAGCTTGCGTGCTTTGACATGCCAGACACCTCTTCCTGTTCTGTTTGTTTTTCTCCTCTCTCTACCTCTCTGTTAAAGGTAAACATTGCAATGTCGTATCATCATATTCTACCCAGATTTTGAAAAACTATGTTTTAAATTTTTAAGCCATGCTGTATTACAAACCTTTAATATTTCATGGGTTGAATATTGAAGCTTTCCTAGCCTTGGTTTTTTTTTTGGGTACCGGGGATTGAAGTCAGGACCTTGCGCTTCTAAGACAGGCGCCGGAACCACTGAGCTAAATCCCAGCCCTTTCCTAGCCTTGTAATGTAATACTTATAATAAAGAAACACTTGGAATGAACAATGAATAATATATCTTTGCAAATCAAGGAATTCACAAAGGATAAAAACCAATGTCTTTGCCTGAGAAATTACTTACAAAACAACTTGACAGAAACATATTGTTTTGGTTTGCTGTTGAGAAGTTCCAAATAATAGACTAGTGAATCCATATTAACCACAGGATTAAAATATGCAATAATAAAATCACAACCTAAAGGCAAAGGTTTCTTTGAGGGATACTCTACCTGTTTTTGTAAACTGTTTTACTGGTGGGTAAAGCATACTTATAAGTGTTCTTGTTTTATAAAGAGTACAGAACCAACATCGCAGACGCATTAAAGAACACTATTACAGGAAGATTCCTTCGGAAATATGAACAAGACCTCTGATTTATTTCTTTTTGAAATTCTGCTTTTTCTTCAATGATAATAAATTATGCCCAGTGATATTACGAAAGAATACTGATAGGGTGGGGGTGTGAGGCAGTGGAAGAGCTCTTGCCTAGCATCCTGGAGGCCCTGGGTTCAATGGGTGCATGTGTGCACGCGCACACACACACACACACGCACTCACACACGCACTCACACACAATCCCCTGAAGAAAAAGAACAGCAGAGAACATTTTCCCATATTTTGTTTCCATTTACCTTCATTTGATCTGTCTCTAGTGATAATGGTTATGTAAATAGCCAAATATCTACCTGCACATTTTGCAAACCACAGCTTTTACCTAAGAGGGTCGAAAACCAGAAGTGATTCAGAACACTTGGAAGTCTTATGCACTGAAGTAGGCACTAAAGGTGTGCACAGGAGTTAATGCAGGGAAGTGTAAACTTTTACAGTCATCTTCACACGAAGCAGGAGGAGATACCAGCTGGGGATGGACACAAGCCGATCAATCAGCTTCCTGCGGGGAAAAATCTGTCGGCTTTGTGCCACCTCCCAGCCTCTTCCAGGAGCAAAAGTGGACCATCCAGTTTTCATGTCTGCACAGGTAGTAAAATTTTTACTTTCGTGTCCCTGTTTTTTCTTAATTTGCTTTTTCTCTATGATGACAATGTAATGGCAGACGTGGGCCCACCCATCCTGAGGAGAAATCACAATTCAACAACAAACAAGTCACAGTGAGTGAACAGTGGCAGAAATAAGAATAACGGGGTTGTGGGCAGGCTGCTTAAACTGCAAAGTCCAATGCAAAGTGAAAAGGCAGGACCTATTGTCCAAAGGTCAAGAATTTCAAGATGGCACCAGCACAACATTAACACAAGAGCCAGGCCATCCTGAGCACCAGGCCATGGCAATGACCTGCACCCCGGATGCAGCCCCTGCTCCTGGGAGACACCTGCTGGGTCCCTGGGGTTTACTAAAGCACAGAGGGCAACTTCCGCCTTCCTCCCGGAAGTAAACAGGGTAGCACAAACTCAAATAAGTCTCCAATAAATCAAACACATGGAGATGAAACAAAAGCTCCATGGGGATACAGCTCTTTGGTGGTGGGAGTAGGGGACGCTGAGATCTGTTCGTTCTTATACTCCTACCGACCAGCAAAATGTCTAAGGTGAGATGACAGGCTGTAGGGAAAGGAATGCAAATGGCAGCTAACCTTTAGACAGTATTTTAATCTCCTTTGGGGAAAGCAACTCTTCTTCCCTCTGAAGTCACTGTTTATGACAGGCGGGAATCTTCCCCTCTCTCACATGATGGTAACTGCACAGCACACTCAAGACTGGAACCCAGGATCGGCCTCAGCTCAAGACATCTTAACATCTGGAAGGAACAAGGCTGGTCTCCATGGCCATCTGAGCAGGGGTGCGTCCGGAGCACAGCCAGCTGGGGCCAGGAGGACTTCACGCCCACGAGTAAACTTAAATACCCATTAATGTGACGTTTCAAAATAAAAGAACCCAACAGGAGGAATAAGATAAAGGGTGTTGGGGCCGGGGATTTAGCTCAGTGGTTCGGCCACCTGGCTGGCAAGCGGCAGGACCGGAGTTCGAGCCCCAGTACCATAAGTAAATAAATAAATAAATAAATAAATAAATAAGGGTGTTGTAAAGAAAACGGAAACACGACCGTAATTCGGGCTTTCAAGAGAGCCACTCGGAAACACTGACTTATTAGCCACTGTGCACAGGGCACAGGGCAAGTCTAGGGGAAGAGAAATGGTATTTACAAGAAAGGAAAGGTGAAGAACTTTCCATAAGGGCACTGGAATGACCTAAAACCTAAACACACACACTCTCACCTTCTTGTCCCTCGTGGGAATGTGGGGCTCCCCCTAACCTGGCTTCGTCCTCAATATGCCTGCTGCAGGTCCAAAGGTGTAACCGGAGGGGGCCTGTGAGTCTAAACCTGCAATAACCAAACTCCCCTATTATTCTCATCATCCGAAGTGCACTTTTCCTCCCCGTCACCCACCCAAGCAACAGCTTTAAGTGTGGGCATGTGCTCCTAGCCGGTGGAGAGACAACTTGTCTGGTCAGCTCTTCCCTGACGGGAACCACATGAGCACTGAAGAATGCCCATGCAAGTCCATACAGAGATGAGGTATTTTTTAAATCCTCTTGGAAGTAACTACTAGGCCGTGCTACCCAGCAGATGAGAACAGGGCCATGTAAGCCAGGGCTGGGAAGGGGCTGAGTACATCCTCTGGGTAGAGCAGGCAGCAGAGAGGCTGAGACCCTGGGGCCTCCGCAGCTCCCAGTGGGGCACAGCAGCACAGAGATGCCATTTATGTTCTGCAGAGCACTCTCGCTGCCTGGGTGGACAGCCCCTCCCCAGTGCATCCTGGGAGAGAGGCAATGTCACCTGACCTCCTGAGGGCAGTGAGAAGCTGTCGCCATCTGCAATCACACAGCTCATCAGTCATACAAACACACGCATGTTTGGGAGCAAAGACACACGGCTCCGAATGTTAGAAATTTTAAAACAATGTAGGCACTCGGCAACCGAAACCCTGAAACCTCAATTCATTCTTCAGAAATGACTTTTTCTGTTAAAAACGTTCTCCTTAGTATTGAAAAACGAGACTTCCTCACTTGAGGAAGGCTTGGGAAAACCCAGCGCGACACAAAACACAGCAAGGGTGGCCGGCAGTTTTCTGGCTGCCCCTTGCTCTTAAGTATCCTTCTGTTTAAGAATTTCTCCACCTCTCACAGACCATCTTTTTTTCTTTCCAGAAAAATCTGAAGACCATGTGTTTATAACGAGCCTGTTGCTATGCAAATCTTTAAAACACATTACAAAAATATTTCCTTTGAGTCAAGAGCACAGAGTGGGAAAAGATGAACTGCTAGCAAGAGGCCTCTTGCTGAACAGAAAGTCTGGCAGAAAAGAGTAGAAGCAGAGAAAAATGGAAAAAATTATGGTGGTCCCATCCGTGAGTCATTTTAACCAAAGGGGGGAAACTAAACTTTAAGGCCCCAAGGTAACATATCTTACAGTGTGCGGTGAGGTTAACAACTCAGAGGTTCTGAATCTCTTTAATTCCTATGGTTTCGTGACTCACCCCCATCTGTCTCCTAGTAAGTCTTTTTTTGCCAGGTTTTTCACATTTCTGGAATCACGTCAGGATTTCCTGGTTTATCTGCACTCCTAGGTGCACTCGCCTCCTAACAACTTTTTTGTCAGTGATCACCTTAAAGCAGGCCTGAATTGGGTCTTTCTTCTCCAACACGGTCCTTGCATGGAAGCAGCTTCCCTGCATGGTGAAGATGCTCCTTCCTGAGCAGTTGGATCCAGCGGAAGAGACACAGAATTTCAAATTAACATCAAAAAAGCAGTGCGTCACAGCTTTCTAATTCATCTTTCTCCAAGTTTTGCAGTACTCTGATAACATTAATCTGTAAGTTTCCAGGCTGGGTGGGGACAGGCAGTGAAATGAACACCCTTTAAACACATCCTCTTTTTATTCCCTTGTATCTTCAGACACATCCATACCCGAAAGCCCCCAAATACCTGTATTCATTCTGGACTCTTTGTCCTTATTCAAGAGAGAAGAAATCCCTGGTCATGACTAATGCTATGGAGCCTGCTTTCCTCTCAAACAGAAGCCAAACCAAGGCAAACATGTGTTGGCTGAAAACAAGTTTGGATGGCTCCAGACAAAGTCTTATTTTTTAAGCACAGATGGCTCTGCCTCCACCAGTTGCCTGCAAATGAGAGACAGATCTCTACTTCTAATCTATGCAAATGTCTTCCCCTGGGGAGCATCACAAAGACTGTTTGATGTCCACCCCTGCAGACCCCAGGTGCTCTAGGAAAGACCAAGGCCCAGCCCCACCAGAGATGCTGGGGGGGAGCAGGGCCTGGAGAGCCGGAGAGTCAGTGGTGACCCTGCTCCTGAGGACAGTGGGGGCCTCCAAGGGACCTCCTGAGGGAATCTCTCCCCGCCCACTGCTGGGACCTCACAACTTCCAAAACCTCCCAAGAAGCTCCGATGTACCAAGGCTCCTGCTGACTACCACAGCATCCTTCCTCAGGACTTCGGCACATTTATTCATCTCCAGTACCAGACCCAGAAAGCCTCAGCACCCACAAACGCCATTCTGTTCACACCAGCTGTCCTCGGGGCTCCAGGCTTCATCCCTACCAATGACTCGGCCCTCACCCTTCCGAAAGGTGTGCAATTCTCCTTTCTCCTGCTTTCAATTTCCTTTATTTACTAACAAGACTCTTTACTTTCATTATTTCTCCATCTCCTCTGCTTATGTACGTGTATTCCCTTGACATATTCCGATTTTAGGCAAATATTTTTGCAGTGTACACACACACACGCACAATCCCTCCTAATAAACTAGTTCCTAACTTCAAACATGGAAAAGCAGCTTATACCTGAAATCGACATAGTTCAGTTCCAATGTTTAAGTCTACAACAGTCTTTCAAAGCTTTAAATTTTTTGTTGGTATTTCTGTTTAAATGACAGTAAGAGTCTGCTTCAAATCCTGTAGTAGAAAACACTTTTCTCCCTATCAATTTTTACCTTAAATGTTCCAAGCTAAGCAAAAGAAATTCTAAAGCAAAAGGCAAGAAGTCTTCTCTACCCTATAACTACCTCCAAAGCTTCTTTCCTCCATACCTCAGATTTTGAGATGGAAACACTTTTTGTCAGTTTATGAATGCAAATATTGACAGATAATGCAGCTTTAAGTATCTTTATCTGGAAAATCTGAAAGTATAGAGAGTCCACTGATTTCCAAGTTTGGACAAGCTCCAGAACTACCAAAGGAGTCCCCTTTCCAGCCCTAGGCATTCCCATTCAAGCTTCCAGTAAAGCTCTAGAATCCACATTTAGAGTAAATGCTCAGGCTATGACGCTGCAGCAGACCTCTGGTTTCTGAACAACTGGCCCATTGCAACCTCCGACCCAAGAAGGCAGAGTCCGCTACTGGACACTGCTGAGACCACACAGTCTACGCTCCAACATCCCCGGGAGCTCACCCTTTTACAAGTCTTGATCCACTGACGTGGTTGCAGTTACTAGAGACTACGTTCTCATGCTGAGGCAAATAGCCAAAGTCTTTCAAGTCCTGGAACTCCGCTTACCAAGGGCCTTAACTTTGTGCTCAGGAGTTAACACAGTACCCCCTCTCACCAAAGAATCTGCAGACATCTGAAGGCAGCTACTGTGCCCTCGAAGGCCTTGTTTCTCTAAGCTCACTCAACCCTAACTTTACAAAGCACAATTTCTCAGCCCCCGCCCATTTCAACTGTCCTCCCTCAACAGCAGATCCCCCAGAGTAAGTCTGCCTTGAGTAACACCGTTTTTCTTGCAGACCTTTTCGCGATATGCACTAATCTATACTCTTGTCCCTGTCGTGTCTCACATTTAACCGCTGTTCAAAAGCCAAGATTCACCAAGTACTGAACTTATTAACCTAACGCTGTGACCCTAGCACTGTGTAAAGTGCGTAAGGTAGATTCCAAAGCAGGCAGGAGGACTTCGTCATTTTTTTCCCGGAAAAGAGTTGGGCGACATCACTTGAAAGCAATCCAGGACGGTATGTATCAGAGGGCTTCAAACAGCACCAGGACAGAGGCTGAATTCTTGGTTTTCTGAGTCATTTGGAGAGCTACCTTTTGGTGTCTACTTTCAGACATAGCATCTATTCAACAATGGGTTTTGATACTAAAAGGTGGGAACAGACTACCAGAAATGTACGTAACAATCTCAACTGCATCTTTATTCCAGAAATTTAAAATCCGTACAACAATGTAAGCGGAAGTCACGCAGAATACTGTACCGGTGCGTCCTTCTGCACAGGTTGCTGGCTTCCCCCACCAAGCGCTCTGGAACCCACGAACCAAGAAAGGTGAAAAGCAGAGGGTTTATGTGATTCCCCTCCCCAACGGAAGTATCCATTCGGTGGGAAGATCCCTAGGTTTTTTCATGGAAAACTCTTATCAATAGGTACATTTCAAGGACACCAACAAAAAGTACCTGTTTCACACAGTGAATCATAAACTATCAGAATGTGATGGATTTTCACAAACCCTCCCTTTACAGAGGAGGGAGCATGGCAGGTGGATTCTCCCAGGCACAGCACAGTGGGCCAAGACCCCATTCGTTCCCGGTTCTCCTCATGAACCCGGTCAATCAAAACTCTTGCCCTTGCAATATTTTCTTCCTTAAATTTATTCCCATCTTTAGTTATCGTCCTGCTCCTAAAAATCCAAGGCAACTCGGTACATTTCGGGTGGATACTCTGAGGGGACAGGTGGACAAAACCTATTAGGGGGTTAAATCTTTATTGAATTCTAGCGTTATCTATTTTATCCACCACCGCCAACAAATACGCTGTCTGTCCTGCTAGACACAAAATTCCCAGGCTCAGGAGCACCGCTGCCTCCCGGGGTTATGGGGAACCACAGGGATAGCTACACTTTACAGCTACAAAGCGAGCGGTAAACAACCCCCACCTACCCTGCCACTGTGCACTCGCCCCCACATCCGCTGGCTGCACGCCCACGCCCCCACCGGAAGTCTCAGTGCATCCACGCCCTGGCACGGAATTTAGGGGGGCTGCGCCTACCTTGTGGCCTCTTGCTGAAGCCATGACACATTTGGCACATAGAACATGACTCCGAAGAACAGCAGAGGCTCGTTAGCGAATTTGTCCAGATGTTTCTTCAGCGGTTTCTCTAGCTCCACCCATCGAGCTTGCTGGCTCTTGCTGAGGAACCAAAGGCCAAAGTAGTGCGTCTGGATAAAAGGGAAGAAAAGCGCATCAGCTGGGGCTTACCACAGGGCTCCCAAGACCACACAGAGACGGTTCTCGCGCACCTCCGTCACCCTCAGCTCTTCAGCCTATACACAAGGTCCGGTTTCTATTTTCTAACCATGGGATAAATGGAAGAAATCACGTCCACACAATGCCACGACTCCATAAAGCCCCATATGCAACACTCCTGCCGGGGCTGCTGTTTGCAGCTCGGGTCCCACTGCATTACTGGTGCTAGGTATAAGGTCGTGCAGGGTGAGTACAGTGTTTTTTCCTAAGACACAAAGTCGTCCCGGGTCCCAGCCCTCGCACCTGCTGAAGATAAATTATCACCCAACTCCGAAGGCAAAACCTCCTGGCAGCTGAAAACTCCTGCACTGAAGAGTATTTGCATACAGCATCAGATTTTAGCCAAAAATGAATTCACTTGTTTTGAGCTTTAATGAAGGACTTTAGATACACTGGCCCGCCCCACTTTATTACACACGAACTGCAGCAGATCCCTCCCGCTTCGCCATGCTCTGAGGAGGAAAAGCGCCCCCTCAGCAGCTGCCTCCGAGCCCCTCGAGTGTTTTGGGCAGCTTACAGTGGGATCTGATAAATGAAACTGAGATTTTCACCCTCACACTTGAAGCCTCAACCAGTTTAGTTTTGAACAACATGCTAAATCATTTAAAACAGGGACTTTTATGCACCCGATGTCGTCTTTATATTAATTCATACTAGGATTTCAGGATTAGCACAATAATCGCGCAATAAATAGATCAATGCTTGGAAGATTCTTTTGTATTTCAATTGTACCCTAGAATGGTTTACAGCACACCTGGAAATCTGCCTTCAAAAGGATGTTTTCATTGCGACGTTGAATTTCCAGAGGCATTCTCACAACTATGTTCCCGCCCCACCTGGCTGCCTGCTCAGCATACCAAGAACTGATCCCAGCCCTGACCCTAACCCTCACTTGACCAGAAATCCGGATATGTCCTTGCCCACAGAGACCCAGATGCACTGAAGGATATTTTTAAGGGATTTATTTTCAGATGGGTACAATGATTCCATCAGTTTTCTTCCACGATGTTCCAAAGGGTGCATTCATGTGAGAAATCTATACATTTCTCAAACTATATATAGAAGGCAACCAGCCCAGGAGGTATTCCTACCAACTTAGACAAACTTGCTTGAGTGAATATGAACTCTGCTGTCCAGTTCCGAGCTTCAGTGAGTCCACCAGTGGTTGCAACAACTGTAGGAGGGGTGGAATCTCAAGAGGCAAAGCCCAGTGGAAGTCCTTAGGGGGGTCCCTTGAAGGACTGTAGGACCCTGCACCCTTCTCTTCTCTTTTGCAGACCCAAAGCAACAGACTAATTGACCATGGACTTGAACCTCTGAAACCATGAGCCAAAAAGTAAATCTTTTCTCTTAACGAGCTGCTTATCTCGGACATGTGTTATAGTTATGGAAAGCTTGCCGATATCCTTATGAACCACACAATTAGAAAACAGGTTACCTGGAAGTCAATGACAAGAAGCAGACAAAAGGAGAAGCCAGACAACTGTAAATAACACAAAGAGGTGTAAGAAAAATAACCACAAAGCAGTGGTTCCCCTAAATTCTTCTTGAGTCTGAATATAGGTGTTTATGGGCAGTGGGACAGAAACCTCAGGCTGTCCTCAGGGATGGGGGATACAGGCTTAAGCTCCAAATGGGGTCCCCAGGCACCGGCAGCTCCACACCACACTGAATTTCTGCATGGAAGAGACAGCCATAAAAGGGTCTCCCACTGCAGGCTGGATGACATGGAGTGTTTGCATATAATAAATGAGGTATTCACAAACCGTAACATGTGATGTCATAATCATTATGGTTGGAAAGAAGCCCTTTCCAAGATGGGTGGAGGAAGGGAAAGCAGGCTCCACAATTGCTTAACCAACTCATCGTGATTTCTCACCTCTCGCTAAAAGTAGTTTTGACATTTGGGAAGTATTTTTATAGTCCACACTTCATTCTAATTGTAATATTCATTTAAATTACGAACACTCAGGTTATGAAGCATCCACAGTATCTGCATGTACATTCAACAACTGATTTTTTTCCAGAAAGTATTTAGTATTTTTATTGCTACTATGCCTTGAAGGGGAGTATTTCAAATTCCTTTCCATTCCCACCCATGTAAGACAATGAAGAGACCTGACCTTGTTGAAAAAACACCCAAGAACAAGACGTATTCCATGGAGTGCACACACACACACACACACACACACACACACACACACGGAATGGTGAGATCCAAGAGAACTCAGAATAAGGTAATATCCTTGAGCCACAGTTAATACCGTAGAGTTCTAAAGAACAAAGCAAACCACTTCTAACGGAAAAACCTAATTCCTGGCATAACACTTTTTTGTTGCTCAAATACAGCATTTTCCAGAGGACAAAGAGCACTGCAGAAGGAGACACCTCGCAATTACCCAATGGAAGAGTTACATGAGGACTCAAGAGCGGGGTTCAGGGAGGGGAGCACTGGGGGATCAGGGAACCTACAGGACACCGCGTCTACCCACTGCAGCCCAGCCAGACACCTACTGCCGGGCGCCTCACCCACCCACTTCTCTGAGAAGGAAAGCCCGTTGCGGGGTTCCCACTCGCTCACAGGGTTTGGAGGCTGCACCCTGCAGGGAGACCCTGCCTCCGAGTGCTTCTCTGGCCTCCAGCGCAGTTCAATTTGCCGCTCAAGTCTGTAGCAGAGCACAGTCCCGGGTCTACACAGTGCCCACAAGGAAGTGGAACCACAGCCAGCTGTGCACCCACCTTCCGCCTCGTGGCCTGGGGACTGGGCACCCTGTCCAGCACAGCGGGGACCACCCAGGCCTCTTCATACCTGCCTGGCCAAATCCAGCTCTAGCTCAGCTTTGTTAATTAAGCTTCGCAGCTCAACCCTGCCACATGATTGAGAAAATGTGGCCGAGGATCCCAAACAGAAGCCACCTCCTCAGTGACCAGAAGGATCTCAGTGATTCCTGAGGAATGCCAGAAACCTGAGCTGCAGGCCTGAGGAGCAAAGGGGAGCCAGGCTGGCCGACCCTCAGGCCACCGCTGTGGGGGCAGAAATCCCACTTTTTCTCTAGCTTGAGAGTCACAGCGCTGCTGCCATGAGCTTACTGCAGTGATGAGAAAACAAGAGAAGACTTCGAGAGCCAGTTTCCAGGGAGAGAAGCCAGTCACTGAAATGCACACCAAAGAAACATCGAATGGGACCTGGCACCTGAGAGGCTGAGGCAGGAGGGTCAAGGCATGAGTTTGAGGCCAGCCTGAACTATGTATCAAGACCCTGTCTCAAAAAGCAAAGCAAAACAAGTCTATTAAAAATAATTTGAAGTAGGGCTGGGGATTTAGCTCAATGGTTCTACTGCCTGCCTCGCAGGCGCAAAGACCTGAGTTCAATCCCTGGTACCAAAATAATAATGATAATAATGATAATAATTTGAAGTGGTTTTGACTTGTTCATTCATTTATTTGTAAAGATGTGATACAATTCTGCATATTAACTATCAATGAGAAGTTTTTTTGAGAGTTTTGTTTTTCCAGTTTTGTGACCCATGGTGTGAAGGGATTAAACACTTGGATCTTTTTTTTTTGGTACCAGGGATCAAACTCAGATCCTTGCGCTTGCAAGGCAGGCGATGGAACCACTGAGCTAAATCCCCCGGCCCAACACTTGATCTTCATGCAAGCATTTTGAAGAACTAATCATCTCGAAGTGAAAGTTTAAAATATCTCACATTGAGCTGAGTGTCGTGGAGCACATCTGTAATGCCAGCACTCAAGAAGCTGAGGCACGAGGATCGCTAGGAGTTCAAGGCCAGCCTGAGCTACATAGTGAGTTCAAGGCAAACCTGAATTACATAGTGACCCCCTATCTCAAAAAGCAAATAAACAACAACAAAACAAAACCACATTAAGTTGTAACAGTTCGCTGTCTTACCCAGCATTTCAGCTGTCAGCTAAGAAACAGAGCCTGTACGCCCCCACATGAATACTCCGGCATTCACGAGGGCACCTCACACACAACCTCTAATCTGAGAAAACCAAGACCACGTGAAGCTAAGATTGCACGTTATCATCTTCACAAAGCGAAATGCTCAACACGAAATCCAAAGGCCAGATACCTCCCTCAGCAGTCTATTCTTAGCAGATTCCTAGTCAGTGTTGATCATTTTAATCCTCAGCAAACGCACAATTACGTGAATGTGGTTAAGCAAGCTATAAAATACAGCCAGATTCCACAGTTATCGGACAGGGCCTGAGGGATGGTTTTTTTACAATTAATCAAGTACTCCCCAGATCACCCAGAAGTTAATAATTGCCAGAAGATTAACAAAAAATCAAACCACACAACTAAACTATCCTTAATACTGTGAGATAACCAACCTCCTCTCTCTCTCTTCCTCTCTCTCGCTCTCTCCTTCCCTGTCTTTCTCTCTCTCCCGTCTTCTTTCAAGTGAACCCAAGGCCATTGCACTGAGCTATATCCCCCACCATTTCATTTTATTTTTATTTCGAGACAGGTCTCACAAAGTGGCTCAGGCTGAGCTCAGACTAAGTTAACTTCTCGATGATAAGGGATGCATGTTCAGTTCTGTGTCTTTGTAATCTCCAGTCGTGATGAGAAGAACAAAAAGTGGAAATTTCCTACTATAGCTGTTAGCTATGAGCCTTTAGTAAACATGAAAATACACATCTAGAAAAAAGCCAAATTAGGGAATCAGTATCAACCTTATAAAATGACTGTAAGTGGAGGGAGGGCCCTTTAAAAACCTGGAACTGTTGTTTAACCTTAGGATTCAGTCAGTCTCCAGAGAACTGGAACTTTCAACAAGACAGCTTTCGGGTTCAGTGGTGCCACTGCTGCCTGCCTCCAAAGCGCAAGGTCCCGGAGCTCAATCCCAGGTACCAAAAAAAAAAAAAGAAAAAAGAAAAAAAAGACAGCTTTCTACCTCAAATAAGGCTCAGCAATGAAGAACATCTCAGAAATTTCTGTTAAGACATTTATCTCTCGCTCTTCCACTTACTGTTTTTAAGTAAAAAGTATAGATAGACAAGATTACCCTTAAAGGATACCATTCCAGCACATTTTTACATTTTGTAAGAATCCCCGTTGGTTGGTTGGTTGGTTGGTTTTGGTGTTTTTCTTTTTGCACTGCTAGAGATCAAACCCACAGCCTCGTGCTTGCTCAGAAAGTGCTCAACCGCTGAGCCCCAGCCCAGCCTGGCAGTTTGTGCATTTATCATCATTATTATCGACTTGGTCTCTTTCTTTGCCTTTCTTGAAACACTACTATTGACTAGAAATACAACATGAGTCTCATATTCAATTTTAAATTTTCTAGTAGCTACTTTTATTTATCTATCTATTTATTTACTTATTTATTTTTGGTACCGGGGATCGAACTTGGGACCTCGTGCTTGTGAGGCAGGAGGTAGCACCACTGAGCTAAATCCCCAGCCCTAGTAGCTTCTTTAAAGTACCAAGAGGTGAAATTAATTTTAATAAATTTTATTGAAAAATGATGTACTTAAAATATCACCTCAATCTATCATCAATATAAAAGTAATTATTGAGGATCTATATAGAGATTCCACCAAAAACTGTATACAAACCTCAGGAAAGGAAAAACAGTATTTTTTTTTAAGAGACGGTTAAACAGATGATCCCCCCTCATACGGGGCCCCTGAGAGGACGTCACGCATTACAGAAAGCGCACTGCTCTGCCAGCCCTTACAGAAGAAACTGAAAATGTGGGTGCAGCAATCTGTGACCAAGGTCACCCAAGCAGTGTCTGGAAGCTCACAGACACCTCTCCGAGCACCTCTTGGCATTGTAGAGGCCAAAGGTAACGTGTATTCATCTCATGATGTCTCAATAAATTTGGTATTAAAATATACAAGTCTTTCTTTTCCTGAAGTGTGTATACATTTTTGGCAGACTATACATACACATCTGTTTCTTTGTTTGATTGAGACAAAGTCTTACTATGTAGCCCAGGCTGGCCTCAAACACAGCGATCCTCCTGCCTCAGCCTTCCAAGTGTTGGGATTACAGGTGTGTGCCACCATGCCTGCCTTATTATTGGATATTTCTGTTCTTTTCCATGCTAGGTCTTCAATGTCTGGTTGTGGAGTACACTTAGCACACACTGAGCCAGCCACAGTTCTAGGGCTCAGTAGTCACATGTGGTTACCACGCTGGGCAGCATGGGTTTTCCTGCTTTGTTTTGTCTTTGGTACTGGGATTGAATCCAGGGACTTCACACTGAGGTACATATCCAGGCCTTTTTCTATGGTTTTTACTTTGACACTGGGTCACAGTGAGTCACAAAGCTGCCCAAGCTGGGCCCGAACATTTTTTTGTTTGTTTGGTTTTTTGAGGCAGGGTCTCGCTATGTAGCCCAGGCTGGCCTTGAACTCGCAGTTATCCTCCTGCTTCAGCCTCCCGGAGTGCTGCTAGACCATGTCATTTTTAATAACTCTTCAAGGAGCTGGAGACTTCTCTATTTTGGCTCAGTATCAGATCACGGTTACTAATCATTAAAACCATCTAAAAACGGAGCAAGCAGACACGAAAGCTGAGAGCCCGACCTCTGCCTGGAAGTTTCAGTGCTGAGAAGTCACACGGTGTCTTCAGGTGGCCATGCCGGGTGAAGTGCCAGGCCCTGTGACACAGGGGCCTCTTTGGAAAACCAACCCTGACTCCTCCCAGCAAGCCGTGGAGGCTGCCGCTATCAGCCTGCATCCTACAGCCCCAAGGCCCGGGCAGCGAGTTACCTGCAAGCACACCGCGACTGCAGGGCCAGAGCCAAGGCACAGGTACGCTGCACTCTGAGCCCCCATGCAAGCCACCGAGCTGCCGCCCCCTTGCCTGCTCTGGAGTCACCAAGCGGCGAGCGAAAGAAAGAATGAGCAGCACCAACAGCCCGGCTGGCAGTGCAAGTTTAGGTTTACAGTGGTCCTTGGAGTTACAACCGGCCTGACATATGAACAACTTGGTTTAGGACCAGAATTTTAGTTTTAACTTAGGACCAAAGTCCCGAGTTATGACCCAAATGCCAACTGCTTGTGCTTCCAGGTGGTCTCAGATAACAGATTCCACCCTTAGAGAGTTCTGGAAGGAGTATGACAGCATCTGTTCCTGTGTGGGGTTAACTGAGAAATCCTGGGCCAGTGTCTCTCTAAGGACACTGAGATCCGCCTGTGTACAGGAGAGACTGTGAAGGCTGTGTGGAGGAGCCTGAGCCTTCAATTGACCAACCTGAGTTACAACCAGCCCTGGAGAACGAATTGAGCTCGTAAGTCAAGGGGCCACTGTATTCTCCCTCATCCCAGCACGTTCGTGTGGTGCTAGCAAACCGTCAGCTACAGATGCTAAAGGGACTTGCAACAAAAACACAGGTCCACCCTGTATAAAGTACCACCACCAGGCAGGATTCTCAGTAGTTTCAGGACCCCCTCAGATACCAAAATCCAAAAGGCGCAGCACCTGCAGGTAACCTACCCTTCCCCAGACTTCGTCTTCTTCAGCCGACTTCGCATACCTAGCACAATGCACGCCCGATGCCAAGAGCTATTACACTGTACTGCTGAAGAAAAAATGACAAGGAAAAAGGCCGCACACACGCAACAGAAAAGCCATTTTTTCCTAAATGTTTTACATCTGCAGTTGGTTGAACCCACAGATGAGAAACCCATACAGAGGGTGGGTCAACAAAGTTTATTTTTAAATATGTTATTTTCAAACAGGGATGGGGTTCCAGACGCTGCGCCCCCTCTGTCACGGGAACAGCGCTCTGTATACAGCGCGTCCTCCCAAGATGTCATTTGGAGGAAAGAAAAAGAGCTGAACCCACACACGCAGATAGGCTATAGCTCCAGCACCAGAATTGTTTTTGTGAGTCCCTCTTTCTCTTAAATTTCCTCTTTAAGAGTTCCCAGACAGAAACTCCTACTTATATTTTTTTACCTTAAAAACAATTAAAAAGAAAATAAGCATGTTTTCCTAAGAAGTTCTCATTTCCTCTGGCCAGGATCCCAGCTGTCCCCCATGTCCCTGTCCCTCCCCCGACCCCCATTCTGTCCTGCTATCTGCCAGGCTCCCCCCAATCTCCGACCTCCATCCCGAGCAGTCTACCTCCCCACCCAGCTCGGAGTGTTCACGGGAGGGCTGACCTCCTGGCAGAGCACCCTGCTGCCCTCTTTCCTTTCTCTTCAACTCCAGAACTCAGGAGAGGGGACCCCAAGTCGACTCAGGGGCGTCCCCCTGCCCAGTGCGAAGCAGCCTCACAACCTGCCGGCACGGTGTCACTCTGCAGGTCACCCTGAGCTCCAGTCTCTGTCTGTAAAGCAGGTGCAGCAAGCAAGAGGACAGACTTGTGTGAGAATTAAATAAGACATAATGGAGATTGCTCGGCACACACTGCAGTGAAAGGGAATGGTTGTTCTGATTTTTGTCTGTCACGTATTTTAGAAGTAGGATCTACCGAAAACTGATTTTTAAGACATTTGGGTTTACACAGTCAGAAATTACTAGACAGCACTACACATTTCACGCACAGTATCTATTTTAAGATTCACAGCAGCCCTAAGCACCATCACTCCCACTTCACAGGTGTGAAAACACACTCAGTAACTTTCTAAGGCCACGCAGCCAGAAAGTGAGAGCAGCAGTGTGAATCTAAGTCCAAGGCCATAAAGCCTGTGCTTGTAACTTAATCACGTGTCATATACCCCTCTGCTGCACACAGATGACGCTTGCTTGATCTAATGTGACTACAAAAGTAAAATCACTGCGCATCTCTTTAAATTTCACACAAGAGGGCCGGGGATCTAGCTCAGTGGTGCCGACACCTGCCATGCAAGCACAAGGCCCCGAGTTCGATCCCCGGTACCAAAAAAAGGGTAAATTTAGCACAAGACTGTAGACGAGTGTTCTGTCCCCGACCCAGAGTGACAGGGTCTCCCTTGTGCCCTGCACGTGTGCAGATGTGTGTTTAAATCTGTGCGCTGGTGTGCCACCTGTGAGCGAAGGACGCCCCGAGCCAGGACACAGCTCGTGTCCACTGCACCGTGTGGGCTTCGAGCCTCAGACCCCTGCGGTCCAGCGCAGGTCACTGCCCGGGAAAGCGAACCTGGAAGCCTGCCTGGTGGCTGCAACGAAAATCTCCGCACAAAGAACTGCAGACAGGAGCCCGAGACCGGGTGCCGCCTAAGAGGCTGCCACACAGGCTGGAACGACCGGGGTGGGGGGGCTCTTGGCAGGAGCGAGTGCAGAGTCAACCACCCAAAGTCTCCTTGCCACTCACTTTCTGGGCTCTTGCTCCTCTTCTTTTGAAGAAGAAAATACAGAAACAAACAAAGGCAGCCGCTGCCACCGCGGGTGGGCGTTTCCCCCATGAGCGAGCTGTGATGCCAAGATGCCAACGCCCCCGGCCACTGTTCTAAGGAGAGCGCGGCCTTGGGGGGGGGGGGTCACGCTCATCCCCTCCGGGCCTCCCTCCGGCCGGGGACGGCCACTGGGAAGCTCCGGGCAGGGCCCGCCGCCCCACCTGCGTGCAGGTGTCTGATGGCCCGTGCTGAGAACAAGGCTCACAAGCCCTGCCCGAACCCCGGTCCGCTCACCTCGCGCAGCTCCAGCCTCTGCGCCACGGCTTCCAGGCACTCCTGGCCCGTGCTCTCCACCGACAGCGTGCACTCGATGACGCTGCTGTCCAGCAGGCGGATGCGGGTGACGAAGCAGTTCTTGCTCAGCACATTGTAGCGCCGCGTGCGGCGGAGCTTCAGGCCGAACGGCATGGCGCTGCGCTCCGGCGAGGGCCTCAGCGACGTGGTGCCTGGGCGCTCGCGCTCCCGGCCCAGCTTCTGCAGGCGCGGGGGGACCGGGCCATGCCCGGCGGGCTCTGCGGGGCAGCTGCAATGGAAAACAGTCCGGTCAGCGCTGAGGGGAGGCCGTGCACGTTCGACGCGCGCTGCACACACGCGTGCAAACAAGCAGGTCCGCGCCTGGGAGCTCCTGCACGCCCCTGCTCTCCGCCCTTCGCACAGGTGCACAGCAAGGCCCTGGCTCCAACCGCAGCTCTGAGACTCCAGCCCCGGCCTACCCAGGCCCCGCGCCAGCCCCACCGAAGCCGCCGGGGAATCTCTCCACACCCCTTCTGCAGATGCAGAAAGGGAGGTGCCCCGAATTCAGCGCCTCGCTGAACTTACACTTGGGCGCATTCCTCCTCGCTCTCTGCAGCACTACATCTTTACTTTTTTTAAAAAAAGACCTTTGGCTTTTTTTATTTTTTTATATTTTAACATTTTTATGACTTACTAGAATGGATAGGAAATGGTCGGAAGGCACATTTAATACAGTCAGCCACTGTCCATTTTTTAAACCAATTTAAAACGTATTATGTTTTTGTTTGCTTTTTGAGACAAAGCCTCTGTATGTAGTCTAGGCTGGCCTTGAACTTGCTATGTAGCCTCGGCTTGTGGTCTTCCTGCCTCTGCCTCCCAAGTGCTGGGACAACAGGTATGCAGTACCATGCTCAACTCCATTTTGTAAAATTAATTCATTTTACTTTTAGTGCTGAAGATTGAACCCAGGGCCTACCGCTGAGCTATCTTCCACCCTAAAAATATATGAGTTCTTTAATGTAAATCACAACCTCTGTCCTTTTTTCAACAAATATTTAGACAGACAAGCCACTTTACCATCATTTTGTTCCTTACAAGATACTTGACACCAAGGCCCTGTCACCAGGTTACAGGTGGTTTACCTTACCGATAACATGGTTCACCAGCACCCCGACGTCCCACCCAATGAAAGCAATGACGTTATGGAGTAAAATATGGACAGAAGTGGCTTCCCCAGTGTGCTCCAGAGCAGTAGAGAGCCTCTCCATCCAAACAGTGTGTTCCCCTCTCGGCTCCACGGACCCATTGCTCTTCTGGTACCTTGGTGCCCTAACTCAGGCAGGCCCTCCAGGCCCGCATCCTTCCTCCATCCCCTGAGCACCCTAGGTCACTCAGAAGCACCAGCGGGATGAACTACTACTTGCAGGGGTTCTCACGTTGGTAACATGACAGCATCGACATTCACAAACCACTCCCCGAGCTGCCCAGGCCTGCGAAGGTTGCCAGGGTATAACCTGCAACAGGCAGACACACTCCTGACTCCCACAGCAGGCCTTTACATTCCCCTCAGTGCCTTCCTCAGCATGACACATCTGTGTTTTATGGTGGCCTCGAATACATACACTAGCAACCTGGCTGGATGAGATGTCTGAACATTCTAAATCACTATGTCGGCAGTGTATCATGTTTACCTGCTGGGTGGCCAACCTGATCTCCTGATAGGAACACAAAATATGTGGGGACCCATCCAAAGGGAAAAGGGGAGGGACAAGGCCAGAATTCAAACACAAACCCCTGGAGCGTTGACGACCCAGACCCATGAATTCATTCCCCTCACCTTCCTGAAACACAAGGCAGAGGCCAGGACCGAAGGCCCGCATTGGCCAGTGAGCCTCGAGCAGAGAAAAATATTTGCTCCGTGGGCAGAAGCCAAATTTCTAATCCTGGCCAGGCACTTTACACCTGGGTGTGTCTCACCTTCAACACTGCTGAAAGAATGCGCTGGCTTGGCTCTGTTTTATCCTCGTAAAAACAACCTCCACCACACATTCTAGGAGAGGACATTTGGAATGCGGAGCTGGTCAGACCAAAAGCCAACGGCACCACAACGTGTGCAGAGAAGCACAATTTTTATAACCAACAAAACACAAATAGGAAAGAATGCACCCTCAGCAAGAAGACCTCATGGCTGACGTCACACAGCAAGCGTACGTTCAGGCAGGTGATTAGCTCAGGGCTATTTGGTGATATCGCACGACTTCAACTTCATATTTTATCTGTTTGTAAATTACAAATTTTACAACTGCCTTATGTTATTTTGGTACACAAAGGTTATTTTACAGCAGATTACCTACTAAGAATAGTGTATCAGGAGCAAGGGCTTCAGATTCAAGGCTAGTGGACAGTCTGACAACATACCTCCTAGAAAATACCTATCTGCCTTTACATGATTTCCTAAAGCTTCCATTTGCAAGAAACATCCAAGATTAAGCATTCATTTTTTTAAAAATTCGAAGACAACTGGTCTGGTTCTTCTAAAAACCAGTGTCAGGCTGGGGATGTAGCTCAGTGGCACCGTGCCTGCCCAGCAAGTACAAGGTTCTGAGTGCGATCCCTGGTACCACCAAAAAAAAAAATCCAGCGTCATCAAACACAAACTGAACAGGCGAAGAGAGGAGGCAGTATAAGAGTTGCTCTAGAGTAAAAATCATTTAGGAATTAAGAAAATAAAATGTGCGTGCTCCGCAAGCACAAGGACGTGAGTTTGATCCCCAGTACCCCCCCTCAAAAAGAATATAAAATGCAATGTGTTGATCTGAATCAAATCCAGCCTTGAAGAGAGTAACTAACAAAAACATGAGAGGACTCAGCTATTTATTCCCTTTGTATGTATCTTCCCAAGAGAGTTAAGTCCATCACATCACAGTGATCCACATGTGGTCATGTTTAATGCAGCACAATTCATACCAGCTAAATCTCAGCAGCAGCCTCTGTCCATCAAGAGAGGAACAGATAAAGAAAAGAGGTATTTACGCCCATTGGAGCACTACTCTACCACAAGGAAAGATGAACTTGAGTCCCTTGTAGGAAAATGGATGCACCTTGGGACCATAATGTTAAGTGAAATAAATCAGACACACAAGCTTAAATATCACATGGTTTCTCTTCTATGAGAAACCCAAAGTATAAAGAGCCAAATAAAAGGTAGATAATAATAAGTAGAGAGGAGGAAGACACGGAGGTGGGGGAAGGGGAAGAAAAAAGAAATTAACATGTGTTCTGTACAGGGCACCGGCTCCACACCAGGAATGGAAACATCTGCACTACACACATGCACTAACAAAAGTACTAAGAGTATTAAATAATAAATAAAAACTTAAAAATGCATGAAAGACCATTAGGGAAACTTGAAACAAAAAATAAAAATTGGATGATATGAATGTACTATTGTTAATTTTCTTTGGTTTTTGATAGTAGAATTGAAGTTCTGTAGCAGAATGGTGTCAGATGTCAGTGGGGATGCTAGGGTAAAAATGTCATGGTGCCTTTCTTTATCTCCTTTCAAATGGTTAAACAATCACACACACACACACACACACACAGGCACAGGCACAAGTTCGGAGGGGAAACAAACGTGACAAAGGGTTAAGTGGTGCTGGACCGAGGCGGAGGGCATCCAGGTGTCTGCTCCGTTCTTCTTTTCACTTCTCTGGACACCTAAGCATTCCCAAGGTGAAAAGCTAGGGGGAAGACTCCCCTTGCTCCCGGGCTAAACACACCATACCTACTCTCCCAGCTCCACAGGAAGGCTCCTGCCTCTTTTAGTGAACATCTGTAAATCCCTTGGCTTTGGACCCCGAAGTCATTTGAGCTTATTTTTTAATATGCAAGCCTATGTTGAAAACATTAGCACACCGACCCGCCTTCCTCCGGAGCTCAAAGCACTTTCCCATCTCTGACACACCCGTCGTCACCCACATCAAAGCCCATGACCTCTACTCTCAGGACCAGCGAGGCCACCGAGCTGTAAGGGGAAGGTGGGAGATCGCCTGTACCTTCCAGTCTTGGCATTTGAACGGTCAATGAATGAGCCCGTGTTTCTGCTTTGGAAGAATCTGTGACACACGGGAAGGTTCCACCTTTCATGCATGCACACGGGCACACAGTTCTACCTGGAGCGCTCAGGTTCCTGCTTCTCCTGGGTGGGACAGGGGTTAAAAGAGGCCCCATCCCAGGGGACCCAATGCGAAACCACGCCTGGCACCTCCTTCTGTCCCAAATCCGGCTTCCTCACACGAACACTGCTAAACCGAGATCTCAATACCATGCTCCCATAGAAATGTCCCATGTTTATGTTTATGACACTTTAGAGTTTTCCCATGAAAAATACTTTTAAAAAAGATAACGTTAGAGGCTTCCATAAAGTTTTTAAAAAGATAGCTTTTTTAAAAAGCAGAGTGAACCCCATGGTAAATGCAGATTTCAGGGCACACAGACTTCTCAATCCACACCAGTGTCCCTGCCATGCTGCGTGCTGGGGGTGCGTTTGTCAGGGCGGAGGCTGGGGGTGCAAATCATTATCCCTTCTGCTTTATGTTGGCTGTGAACCCTTAATATTAGGACAGAAACACTAAAGTTGCTGGCAGATAAGTTAGGTAGAACTCTTGAAGACATTGGCATAGGAAAAGGCTTTATGAACAAAACCTCAGTAGCACGGGAACTAGCACAAAGCATCAACAACTGGGATCTCATCTTATTAAAAAGCTTCTGCACTGCAAGAGAAACCAGCAACAGAGCTAAGAGACAACCTACAATGTGGGAAAAAAAATTTTAGCAGCTGTACCTCAGACAAAGGACTACTATCTAGAATATATAAAGAGCTCAAAAAAAAATCAGACCCTCAAAATATAAAGACCCGATTAAAAAATGGGCATCTGAAATGAACAGACATTTCTCAGACAAAGAAGTAAAAGCAGCAAATAAACATGAAACAATGTTCAACATCACTGGTCATTCAAGAGATGCAGATGCAAACGACACTGAGATTCCACCTCACCCCAGAAAGAATGGCTGCGATCAAGAAATCAACCAATAACAAATGCTGGCGGGGCTGTGGGGAGAAAGGAACCCTTCTCCATTGTTGGTGGGAGTGCAGACTGGTGCAACCACTGTGTAAATCAGTGTGGAGATACCTCAAAGAGCTAGGGCTAGAGGTCCCATTTGACCCAGCCATTCCCCTGCTGGGTATTTTCCCAAAAGAATTAAAAGAATCATACCACAGAGATATATGTGCACCCAAGTTTATAGCGGCACAGTTTGTAATAGTGAAAGCTTGGAAGCAGCCCAAGTGCCCATCAACTGGAGGCTGGATAAAGAAAATGTGGTTTTTTAATAAAATGGAGTACTACTCAGCCATAAAGAATGAGAAACTAGAGACATTTATAGCTAAATGGATGCACATTGAGGCCATACTCTTAAGTGAAATAAATAGGACTCATGTGTGTAAATGCTGAATAGTTCCTCTGGTTTGAAAAACTAAAAGTGTAAATAAGGTTCAAATGGTATAAGTGATAATGTGAAATAGGAAGTAAAGGTCTAAAGGAGTTGGGGAAGTGGGAGGGGAAGGGGAAAGGAAAGAAGGAAAAAGAAAAAATGTGAGAAAAGGAAAAAATGGAAACAAAGTCTCTGTAAATAGGGAGGGGTGGAGGGATGAAGGGAGGGCAGGGGAATTGGGAAAAAATAAGAACCAAGATGCTCATGTACAGGTACAAGATCCCAACAATGAATGTAACTGTATTTTATACCTAAAATGTACCAATAAACTTAATGAAAAAAAAAGGTGGCTGTGAACCTAAAACTGCTCTCAAAAACAGTCCATTCCAAAAGCAAATTAAAACAGAAAGTCACTTAAAATCCACAGTTTTATCTATGCTTCAAGAACATTCCCAGTAAACACTATCAACCTGCTGCAACTATTCACCATTCACACAGCTGGGGCAACTTTTCTCCTTTTTCATATTGACCGAAAAACTAACAATACTGAGTCCCAGTTTCTTCCTCGACGAATACTGATTTATTCTAACTTCAAAACAAGCTGCGAATCTTTTTTCCTAAGGTGTATTTTAGAAAGAAGAGTAGCACCCACTGGGTAAAAGAGAGGACTTCTCCTGGCCCTTCAGTAACTGGAGGAGCGTGGAGGGGAACCCAAGGGGAACAAATGTGTCCCAAACTCGGAACCCACTGGCACGGGGGGTCTCTGCATCAGTAAAGAAACCACACACTGAAAGCTAAAGATGACACAGAGGAGAGACACCGCAGAGCCCCCTGCGAGGACAGGAACACGTGCAAATCTTCAAGAAAGAACTAGCAGCTAGACATGGTGATGCATGCCTGCAATCCCAGCACTCTGGCAGGCTGAGGCAGGAGGATCACCAAATTTGAGCCCAGCCTGGGCCACTTAGTGACTTAGCAAGTCTGTGTCTCAAAATAAAGAATTAAAAAGGGGATGTAGATGTAACTCGGTGTGAAGGCCCGGGGGTGCAGTGCCCAGCACTGTTAGCAAAAGGCAGGGGCAGAGCAAGGACTGCCCCTAGGCCAAGCCACCAGTGCCGTGTTCCCTCTGGGCCTTGGGTCACTCACCTGCAGGACTCGGTCCCCCGCCCGACGGGGACTGAGAAAGGTTTCTGGTGAGCAGAGGGCAGATGTGGCCCAGTCCTGTCCCCATCACTGCCACAGCAGCCTGGCTTGGCTCGAAGCACAGCGAGGCGGCTGTGCAAAGAGGTCGCTGGCTGCCTTATCAGGTGCTGTGGAGAAAGTCTTTGCAAAGGAAGAGAAAGGGGAGAACCAGGCAAAGGATAGCGTTCAGCAGAAAGCTGAGCCATCTCTGGGGCCAAGTGTCAACCGCAACCTCGTGAACCACTGCCACCTGCCAGCCATGGCTCTCAGAGCCAACAAGGTAAGCCGAGCTCCAGACCCCAGGGCCCGGCCTGGGCGGAGATGCCACTCACCGTCCTCCCCAGCAGGAACCCATGTGCGACGTCCAGTTCCACCTGCTGTCCCCTTTGCATTTAGGAGAAAACCAATCCCAGGCAGCTCTGGCCTCACACCCAGCCCTGCATGGTCCAGGCTCTCGAGCCATTGGGACCACACGTGTGTCTCACCCCCCCATCGGAACCCAGAGGGGCAACTGAGTTGGATTCTGCTTTGTGGTCTCCTTAGTCACACAACAGCACTCTGCATGCAGTGGGAAACTGGACAGACACTGTCACTGTGATGAAAGAGAAAACGGCCCCTGAGACTCGGAAGCCAGAGCCGACAGGCACTGTGTCGGAGCTCCCGGGGACCCAAGGGAGGGCAGAGACAAGGGTGGACTCAGCTCACTCATCGATACTGTTCAGGAAGAGGAAAGAAAAAACAGAACTCAGATTTCCTAATAAAATTCCCCACCACCCAAGTCCGATTTTTCCAGTGCTCGCTCTGTCTTATTCCGGGGGTGGCGGCCCATAGGGAGGCAGTGCACCCCATGCCAGCTTCCTGCAAGGGGACGCAATGGGACCACGGGTGGGATGGAAGTGGTTCAGGGTGCCACATATTTGCTCTGTAAACACCACGCCTTAGAGACCTTTAGAGCACGGCGGCAGTGGGGAGGAGCAGAGAGGAGCTTCAAAGTCACTTCCAAAATCCACTCCTGACCAGTCTGTCAGCTTCCTAAAAGCTCCAACATGTAAGTTTCTGTCTTTATGAGCTGTGGATTTCTAGTATTGTGTACTTGAATTTTTTAATAATAAAAAAAGCTACAATAACAACAACAATAAAACCTTTTCAAAGCCATATACACAAAGCAAAGACAGCTTTCTCATACAACAGAAGAGATCAAATAAATCTTTCAACAGGAGGGATGAGAAACAGATCTTTCACTGCAACCAACAAAATATGGTTTAATTTTCTTTGTTGGATTATCTGGGTGGTCTGTAGGGAAATAAAGATCGCAATGAAAACCCAAGTCCTCACACGGGCGTCAGTTTCTTTTTATTTCCTATGCTAAGTTATGTACACTTGACTGACCACCCCCACCCCCACCCCTAGTAAGCTCTGGAATCACAGAAAGCAGCTCGATGCTATGTGGCTTCATGCTGCATTTACCCACAGCCTCTGGAATTTCTCCAGCATCACACATTACTCCAACTCCCAAGCACACCTCACAGAACTATGCGGCCCGAACGGGGTGTGAGCCAGGAGACTCCATGAAACTGGTCCAGCCTTGTGTAAGCCTGCAGGAGATAGCTCACTTTCCCCGCTGCCATATTCCCAAGGTGCGGAGACAGAACAGACAGGGCTGGGGTGGAGAGGGAAGCACAGAGTGCTGAAAACCCCTTCTCTGACTTCCTCCTCTAGAACAGGAAAGAGCGAGTGATGCGTGGTGAAAATCAGACTACCACTTTCCTCTACCCATTTTATTTTTGTTTTGTTGTGGTTTGACGTGAGGTCTCACTCACTATGTCCCCTAGCCTGGCCTCAAGCATTCTTCCTGCCTCAGCCTCCCAAGTAGCTGGGACTATAAATCAGTTTTTAAATCATACAGTACTCAAGTCATATGCATACCTCAAATTATTTTTAGTCCCAGAAAGCTCCTTGTAGATCCTTTGGCCTTGCCTCTTAGCCCTCAGTAGATTTCAAAGACAAGGGGCAGATTTCATAGACACACACATTGACACAGGGGACAAATAGCAATTAGGGAGGTCACAGGGCAGTGGCAGCTAACCTTCGGCACACGTGTCACAGCAAGCTGTATCACTGAAATCTCTAAAAGGTTCGCCATCGCTGTCACAGGGAAAATGATTAAAAACTAGCACTCCATAGCATACACAGCAGTGTCCAAATAGCCCTATCTTAAATAGGAACGTTTAAATAATACCCAGCACAATCTGCTGAGAAGATTTTTTTTTAAATGCACTTTTAAGCAAGCTCCACCATGCTGGTTAAAAATAATAACACAAGGCTCTTGGGAGGGAAAGGCTCCACCGCCCGGATCCGCTTCGGAAGGTGGGTCCCCATCTTCTGTCCACTAGCCAGCGCTGTGAACCTCGGAGGCTGTGATCTGAACTTGCAGTAAGGCAGCCGGGGATCCTGCAGGAGGACAAAGTGTGCAGAAAGCCCGTCCGGTCACTGTCAGGAACATCTGCCCTGAGACGCCAGGGACACGCCTTTCCCACAGGACGGACGGTCTCCACTGCCAACCCTACTGCAACTTTCAAGACAGCCGATGTACGTCTGGAATGTCTATGGACAGACTAATAGGTGGCCTCAGATTTGCTTTAATACATCACAGGGGTCAGGGAATGGAGTGGGCCCTACTGGCCATGAGCTGATGGTCGGCAAACCTGGGACAGATATAGGTCAGGGTTACACCATTCTCTGCATTTTGTGTGTGCCTGAAACTTTCTGGAATAAAAGCCTGGAGGGTTTTTTTTAAATGATATTCCATGAAATGACCTGGTAAAACAGGTAACCGTGTCTACACTGTAGAGGTATGTTTCGGACAAAAACGGGTCCCTCCTAATCCTCCCTCCAACCTAAACCTCTTTTCCTTCTCCAATAAAATTTAGCTAGATCAAAATGACAGCCAGAGTTTTTCCTTTCATTTTAAAAGCTAGCAGGAAAATTCTTTATGTAAGATGCAAGTTGTTCAAGATGCAAAGAGCAGTTGCTGGGCCATAGAGCACGAGACTGTCCAGTCAGGAGGCTGAGTCGGCCCGGCTTGCTGGTCTACCCCTGCGGGAGCGCTTTCTCCTCAGTTACCCCACCCTCCACTAGGCGACCGTGGAATCAGTGACTCTCCAGTTCCAATTCTTTTCGCCATCAGTGTGTACACCCATGGTGCTGTGTGTCCTGGATGGACAGAGCTCATCACACCAGGAACTAGGGGGAGATCCTCAAAAGATCAGTGCACTTGGATGACAAAAATGAGCATCCCGCCCGTCACACATATGCAACGATGGTTGGTCCACAGTCCAGGACGGGGCCAGCTCTGTGACCCCATTCTACAGACCAAGGCCGGAGAGGTCAAAGACTGTGCCCCAGACCACGGTGACTAGTGACAGTCAAGTGCAGTGAGAAGCAGAGGTCTGCCTGACCCAGCGTTTACCTAATGAACCAGGCTGGTTTCACAAGAAGAGAGGTATAAGCCATCTCCAGTGACATTAAAATAATGACAACGACAAGAACCGAATTCCACAAGAAAAGCCCTGACACCAGCACCCTAGCGCTGCGCATCTGCTGTGGACTCTGTGCAGTGTGGCAGAGACAGAACAGCGAGGCTGGGACCCAAGGTCAGCCTGAGGCTGCTCCCTCCAGAGAGGGGAGGCATCGGCCCCACCCGCCTCTTACCTAAAGGCTTTCCACCCCCTGTGCACCTGGCGGGGGAGGGGGCAGCAAGGGAAGAGTCCCACTCTGGTGCACAGAACTTCTTCAAAAGCCGGACTCACGATCCCAGTCCAAAAGCAACCAGAAAGGTTCCGCAGTCTAGCCCTATGACTCAAAGCACAGAAACTCGCCAAGGAAACACACCTTGAATTCGCACCACCCTGCTCCGGAGCTGTGTGTCCTACGGGGACAGAGTCAGAGTGGCCGAGCACGGGGCTCTGCATGACGGGCTGCTGCCTGAGACCTCCCTCCAGTTTCCACACCTCCTTCTCCTGTTTCCTTCCTCCCCAGGCCTGGGTGAGATCCCTCCACTTCCCACCGTGCAGGGCTCCAACGGAAGGGCCTGTGCCTGTCTCTTCCTATCTGAATGGTGGCGGCCAATCCACGCTGCCCCTTCTCTCCGTGTGGGTCCAAGCATCTAGCACTGAGCTAGCACTGAGCTGGTCTGAGCATCTAGCACCGAGCACTGAGCTGGCATCTAACACTAGTGGCCCACTCCAATATGAGTTCAGAACGCAGGTGGCCCTGGGATTTTTTTTTCAGACTTTTAAAAATAATTGCAAATACGAGCCAGGCATGGTGGCACAACCCTGTAATCCCACAGCACTGGGGAGGCTGAGGCAAGAGTTCAAGGCCAGCCTGGGCCACACAGTGAGTTCAAGGCAAGCAAGACTCTCAAAAACCCAAAATAATACATCATCATCATCATCATCATCATCATCATCATCATCATCATAGCATATATATAATTACTTTGGGAAGGGGATCCAAGACTAAATATGAAATTTATTTGTGCCTCAAACACAACTTACACCCATAGCCTGAAGCTAATTTTGCACAGTATCTTTAATAATTTTGTGCATGAAATAGTTTCATGGCAGTGCTGCATCAGTCCTAAAAAAGGTTTTGCATTCTTGAAACATTTCAGATTTTGGGATTCAGATGCTGAATCTGTATATAAACTCAGGCACACAGTTAAGGTTATTAGTTTACGATCCCTGCCATTATTCCTGTCACTGCTCTCCCCGAATCCTCCAGATTTAGAGAAACGTGATGTTCAGTACCACAACCAAGCTGCTTTCAACAAGCCAATAGTGACGGAGAACATTTTAAATTAGATATTCATCCCACAGAGACAAAACCCGAGAGCAAACTCACAGCTACAGGTCCCAAGGAACTGGACCCGAGACAGGGAGGGGGGGCGGGCAGGGGCTGGCTCAGCTCGGCTCGCATCTGTGACCAGGCAGGTCAGCCACGCAGATGACACGGCAGGCACTGAGCCACATGCAACTGAGGCTCAGCGCCGAGAAGCTGAATCAGAGGGGAGAGAGAACGAAACAGGTATGAACCAGTGTCAACCAGTGTCAGCTATCCAGAGCTGCGTGATCCCATCTGATGCAACCCGAAGTTGGTCACTCGTGGGGAAAACAAAGCTGCTCAAAAGACAGGGGGGCGCTGCCATCCTGGTGGGTGTCAGGCACACACAGCCCCAGACCCATCACGGCCATCCTCTTCCCTGTCCCCTGCCTCATAAGACACAAGCGCCACACCACTCAAATGGGCACTTGGAGCAACTTGCGCTCTGCTAAGAGCACATCACAGACACAAGGGCCCCGGCCACCTCCAGCTCTGCTGTAAAGACATCCGTGAGCACGTTGTCGCTGCTGTGACCAGTGGTGACCCCGGGAGACTGCTCACCTGCAAGCCTCGGCCCCACCTGCAGCCTCAACAGGGTGAGCGGACCAGGGTCAGGATGGCGAATGACACCTGCACCCGCAGCTCTTAACACTGGAAAACCTTCAACACACACAATCTAACAAACTTCCATCTAATAAATACAGCACACAGGTAACCTAATTCACTAGGGTCTCTCTTCCGGTTTATACCGATCTTTCAGAATGCACAAGGTGCCAAAATCCCCTGGAAATAAACACCAGGCGCTGACGTGTTTCTGCATCAGCAAAGACGCCCCTGGGGAAACAAATGCCTATCTGCTCTCCAGTGAGATTCTAAGAGGGCAGAAACCTGCAGTCTTACACACCCCTGTCATCCCCAATCTCTTTGCTCTATAATTAGCACATGTGTGACTCAGCACTGCTACTTTGGGGAAACTTTCACTGGAAATAGAAGCAATAAATCTTAAGGATTATAAGTAAGGATGCCGCAGCAAACATCAAAGGCAGGAGAGGACGAGGAACGACAACACCCCAGGAATCCAGGGGCTGTCTTGCCCAAGTAAAGTAATACTAAAATGATACAAGTTACCTTTACAACCTAACTCACAGAGATGAGCTTATTATCCAACAGAAAAACTGGATTTGAAGGAAATAAAATCTGCATTTGAAGGAAAGATCTCTCAATGAAGAAAGTCCCCCAAAGAAAATATAAGCATGCTGGCATTTGCATCAGGTAATGAAGAAAAGGACAAAAGAGAAAAAGCACGGAATTGCTCATTTTATTCAATTCCTTGCTCTGTTACTTTAATTCAGGCAGTGTTAGAAATCTAGAGCTAGAAGGCAGGAGATGGCTGAGGTTGTGTTAAAGTGAAGACGTTTTCACTGTTTTAGTTGCTTGTTTCCAAGGTCCCGGAGATTGAAGTACACACTGAGCTACATCCCTAGCTGCTTTTTACTTCTGACTCTGAGGCAGGGTCTCTCTGGTTTTCCAGGCTAGGCTCAAACTTGGAATCCTCCTGCCTCAGCCTCCCAGAGTACTGGGATTACAGGCTGCCCATCCCACCCAGCTTGTCCCTTTTCTTAAAAATTCATTCCAAGTCAATGAGGGAAATAAGACACCTATGCTAAAGCTCTAGGTCTGATGAGACAGGAGGATTTTAGAAACCCCACCCTTAGGGTAGGGTGGGAGGGTGAAACCTGCCAGTGTAAGGGAGGGGCCTCTGGCGCTCAACCTTGGGCAGCAGGAACGCAATTCTGTTTCTGTCCTGTGTAGTGAGGGGAGAGAGGGGTTGTGGGAGGGAAGGACTGGACAGGAAAAAGTCTGAAGGCTGCTGTGAGGCATCGAGACAGAGCGGTGGCCAGGTCACAGGGAGCCCCAGACAGGCGGCCACACGAAGACTCCGATGTGCACAGAAAACCAAGCAAGTGGAACAGCTGGGAGCAACAGCAATGTGTGCAGGAGAGGAAATGGGTCCACAGCCCCCCGGCTGGGCCCTGAACACTGCCCAGAGTCTCCTCTGCTCAAGAAGTGGCACCACCTCTGGTCGGAGTCAGGGAGCCCGAGACTGTCACCAGGCAAGATCCCCGGCTCGGGGCTCCTCTTTAAGGCCAGGAAAGCGGTGTTGGGGCTTTCGACCGCAAGGGGGACAGGAGGTGTGGGACGCTCGACGTCAGGATGCCTGTGGTGACCTCATGGGACAAAGGGATGAAGTTCTTCATGGAACAGCTGGGACAGACAGACCCTGAGCAGCTGGAGGAGGGAACAAGGAGAAATCCAACATCTGACTGAGGCCCTCCTACAGCTCCCCACCTGCAGCACCCCAGGCCGGGGAAGGCCGGGGTGCTAGGGACAGCCGGCCTCTCACAGCTCGGTGGCGGTGCCTCGTCTGCAGACTCCTGCAGATGCTGGCACTGCTGTGGCCAGTATCGACCTGTGGGGGGGGGGGGCAGGGTCAGCAAGTTGGAAACATTAGTGGGCTGTGTGGCCCCACCCGTACCCATACCTGACTTCTCAGAGACAACAGTCACACTGCCGGAGCTCTTCCTCCCCCATTTCCGGAAGAGTAACTTCCTGGGACAGCACACTAACTAGGAATGGTGCTCGAAGGAGCTCCACTGGCCACATGAGCTATGCGGCCTCCCACTCCTGTCCCATTCTAAATCTCGAGACTGGGTGTGCAGAGTGACAGGGACACCTCTCAGCTGGATGCAGAAAGCAGGCAGCCACGCTGGAGAAAGGGACTCCTCCGGGTACCAGGGTCAGAGGGACAGGAAGACAGCTGCCTGTAACATCCAGGTGCAAGAGCAACAGGGGAAAAGCTTCTGCCCAGCCTTTGAAAATAACACAGGGCAGGCAGCACTGTGTGGAGAGATGACACACTAAGCAGTGACCCGAAAGCTACAGAGGCTGCGTGGAGAAAGGCCTTCTTGGGGTGCAGGGAGGACAGCGGCGCTGTCTGCGTGCTGATGTTTAGGCCGATGGCGACATCACTGCGGGCCTGGTAGAGGGACAGGAGCAAGCAGCTTTGCAGGGTGGCTTCCCATAGACAGCATCCCTCCAGCATTCCAGACAGAAGAGCAAGAGAAAGCGCACAGGGCTCAGACCCTGCACCCACTAAGCCCGAACACCTTCCCCATAAAACAGGAGCAGGGTGAGGGGCAGAACACAGCAGCCCGCACATGCACATGTGCCAAGCGTCTCCACTCAGGAGCATCTCCACTCAGCCTCGAAGTGAACTCTGTACTGACCCGGAGGCTTCCACCTTACGGGACGAGACAAAGCGCTGTGGAGTGAAATGTGCTGACCCTGTTGGACTACAGGTATATTACAGACCAGCGATGGCAAATAACCGATCAAGTACCTAAAACTCTCTGCCACACATTCTTTCACATGGTCCACCAACAGTCTTGCTGTCAACCCCGTTTCAGGGGTTGGCGACTCTGCTTTAATGCCTTCTGGTCTGATGGAAGAAGCCTGAATGTTCCCTTGTCAGTAATCCAAATTCAGCCACGCCTGGGTGTGCACCTAACTCTCCAAAGCTACAGCTACTCTTTTGTCTGCAAGGGTGGGCTAAATGGTGCTAGGAGCCTGGTCACTGAATGAAGCTCCTCCTGAGCAAAGCGGGAGATCCAAAGCTCACAACACGTTTGGTGATGACTCTAAGACCAAGAGTCCCTGCTCCTCTACTGGGGGGGAAAGGGGTGGGGCGGTGGATCTGATCCTCCACAGCGAGTTCGATAAAAAGGATAAAGTGTAATCGGCGCTGCTGACAGTCTGTCAACTTCAGCACGAGTGAGACAGGGGAGAGGAGGCCTGTTCCACTCACAAAGCCAACCGGGGCTTAGTGGTCACTTAACACTGAAACTCTCCAGGCATGGTGATGCACGCCAGTAATCCCATCTCAGGAGGCTGAGGCAGGAGGTTCATGAAGAATTCGAGGCCAGCCTGGCCTACACAGCGAGACTCTCCAAAACACAAGTGCATACATACACACACACAAAACAGAAATTACCTGGAATCAAGATAGGGACCGCGTGCCTGAGAACTGGGTCAAGCACAAGCAGTGCGACTATTTCCTTTGAGATTCATCTCCAAGAGAGATGGACACACTCAGTTACTCAGCAAGGTGAGAAACTAAATACATTAGGACAGTTACGAGCTGGGACTCTGAAGTAAGAGGGCCCTGAATCTGAATACTGAGTTTCAAGTAACTGTAATGAGGCAGCCGATGAGGTCGTGATCTACTGGCTGGGCAAGTGGGCGTGACCTGTTAATTACAGAGCTCCGCCTGGGACCAATCAGAAAATGCTATCTTCAATTCTTCTGGTGAGAGCAAGCGGGTTTGGTTTTGTTTGGTTTTGTTTTTTGGTACCAGGGATCCAACTTGGGACCTTGCACTTGTGATGCAGGCAGCGGAACCACTGAGCTAAATCCTCAGCCAGCAAGCAGGTTTTTGATAGGACGCCTCGCTCTGACGTCAGCCTGAAGAAAGGATTACAAGAGACCAAAGCCATTAACCTCCTGGTCACCATGCCTCCCTCTCTGAGTGTTCTTCAGTCCCCATCTTTAATCATGCAAAACCTCACGACCTTTTTCATGTGTCTTGTCCAGTTCGTTGTTTCGGACACCAAGGGCTTAGAAAGTCTATGGAACCCACAAATCAGCTAACAGGACCATCTCAGGCAGACTATGAAACATCGCTGCGCTTCAGTTTCCTCATGTAGAAGATGAAAATCACAGCAACTACACTCACAGGGTTATTGGAAGGATTAAATGACTTAATGAGCGTCAGGCAGTCATCAGAGCACCTGGTTCACAGATAAAAATGTCTCAAGAGTTATCTGCTAATTGCAGCTCTTGCAATTAGGGAAAACATGGTAAAAGCCAGCACTCAAGGAATAAAAGGTGATATTAAGAACTAAACTAACTGCTATCTTCTGAAAAGAAAATTAAATAACATTAAGGTGAGGACTAAGAAGTGGTCAGAAAATCTGCAGTAATTCAAAGGAATCTAAGTAAGAAACAATGTTCTGTTAACCTACTGCAGGAAGAAAGGTATTTTGAAAAGAATGCAGTTATCAATTTAAGATGAGGCGATGAAAAAACGCTTTTCTAAATAGTTCCTGTGGTGTGTTAATGTGCTTTTTCACACCCACCGACAACACCACTTCGAAGCCCTTTTCTAAACATAAAAAATAAAACCTCTCCTGGCATTCTTGGTCCTGAGCTTATAATGTGCTCAGTAATTTTCCATTTGGGTTCTGTGCTCACAGATTTAGCAATGCACTTGAGTTCTTAACAAAAATATTTATGCTCTGCAGTATTTATTGCTCCCACATAACGAGGGCCAGTGAGCAGATGAGAACAGTATCCAAGAGGAAGTGTGGGATAATGGTGTGCAGTGCGTTCCAAAGCAGAAGGTCACACTGCGGAACACACTTCGCATCTGTGACAGGAAGGAGGGAAACAGCCCACCCAGCCCGCCCGGTCCCTGCAGGCAGGGACGGAGAGTGACCTGCACCATCAGGCCCTCCCTGGGGAAGGGGGTACTATCTTCTGCCAGTCCCCAAACTTCCAACAGATTCTCAACTCACTGGTTTTCTGACTCTGTTTAAGCAACGCCTTTATTTTCAAAAGCAGAACTAATTTGATGGTACCTGCATGTCCTTTATGAGTCCCCTCCTTTTCCAAGTCGGAGGCCACTCAGGTGACCAGGAAATGTGCACTGAAAAGATTCAACAAAATGACAGCTGGAGAGAGATTTGGAGAGTCCTAAGGAACAATGTGTCCGCAACAGGTGAAATTCCATCACTCAGTTTCAATTTAATCTATAACTTGATCCGCAGTAATGGACTCACTTTGGTAAATCACAAAAATACTATAAAGTGTATTGGTTTTCGTGATTAAACTACAGAGGACACGTAATAGAATTCCATTATTCAGTCGCTCAATCAATCTAGCTCGGTCTTTATTAGAAAACAAAGTTGTTAACAGTGCTAGAAAAAAAAACATGAGAAAATATAGTATATTATTATTTTGAAGGTATAGAGATTTTCTTTGCTAAATAAGATCTGAAGCAGGGAAACCATAACAGATGTTATTAAATAATTTTAAACTCCTATACGGCTAGACAACACAAAGAAGTTGGACAATAACCACCTGAGGGGGAAAAACCTGCAATATACATAACAGACCAAAAAGTTATATTTAGTAATCAGAAACTAGGTAAATGTACACTGCATAGCTGAAAGATACATAGCTAAGAAGCATATGAAGATATCCACCTTACTAATTACCAGGAAAATGTAAATTAAACATGCCTAAGAGACCATTTTTAAAATCTTACCAATCTGAACAAAATAAATTAAAGAGATTGATCATTTCCAGGGTTGTGAGGATATGGAGGTTGTTAATTAGAACACACACAGGTTAAAACATTTTTTAAGGAGAAATTTGGCATTATTTGCTAAAATTGAAGTGTGCGCCTCCAACCTAGTCACTGTGGTTCTCAGAACCATGTTATGAGAGGCCGTGTTCATCTCTGTGAAAGGATGCTCCCTTCTGCATCACTCACACCAGGGCAAACCTGACACCACTGGAAGCCTGTGGAACCCAACGGAAAGACGAGACTGTCCCTAAGGAGTGGGTGGATCGGTGCTTGTTCCAATGATGGAGCAATGATGGCTAGTATGGTTCTGGGTGTTTATTTTCTGCACAATAAAATTTTGTTATAGTTCTTATATTCTCTACAATGGCCATTATTGCTTTTGTATTCAGAAAACATAAAGAGTTAACGCTTAAAATTTTATAATGAAGTGCCTGAGAGGAAGCTCTAAGAACATGGGAAAATGGTATTTATTGTGTTACTGTTTCTTCCCCCAAGAACCAGATAAAAAGCACAGGGCAAAGGCAAAAGTTAAAGCCCTCCTCAATCCCTCCTGCCATCCTAACCCTGTGACTCTCCAGGACAGGCCCTCGCTGTGGTCCAGATCAGAAAGAGCCAATGACTGTGGAAGACTGCTGGGAAGAAGGCAGGCTGAGCTTAGGAAATTCAGAGGGGCATAAGAAAGAGAAAAACCAGTGTTCTTCAAACTGCTGTACTGTTTGTATTTTCTCCATCTGACAGTTCTCAGTATTTGAAAACTGTCACATGAATGCTTCCAAAAAGAGGCTCAAATATGATTGCCTGCTAATGAATTATGTAGAAATATATCTAAATATGTGTATGTAGACCTATGTGTGACATATCCAAATATGTGTGTGTTAGAATTCTCAAATTCTAGGGCAGGCAAGGTGGTGCATGCCAGTAATCCCAGCACTCAGGAGGCTGAGGCAGGAGAATCACTGCGAGTTCGAGGCCAGCCTGAATTACATAGTGAGACACTGCTTCAAAAAAAAAAAATAATAAATAAATTAATTAATTAAATAAAATTCTCAAACTGTCATCACCAAGAAAAAGCTACCAGCCCACAAGGCACTCCCATAGATCGCTGGTGGTATAACTTCTGTGGAAATCAGTTTGGTAATCTCAACCTAATTACAAATGCACACCCCTTTTAACTCAACAATTCTACTAATAAGAATGTATCCTAAGACTCAGACGTGTGGAAAAGTTCTTTATAATTGCAAAATCATGAGACAACCTAAAAATTCCATCATGGCCAGGCATAGGAATGGTGTGTGTGCATAGCAGAGAAATCAGTACAGAGGTCCTAGTGTCTTCAGTGAAAGGCTTCCAAGGGACAGAGTGGGTACTGTACGACAGAGACTGGTCCCAGCATGAATGTAAAATGGGTAAAGACGAGAAAATAAAAAATGTCTGTGTGTATGGGTTGTGATTGTCATATATGGTGAATGTTTAAATTTTTTAAAATCTAGTCAATAAGACACTTTGCCATTAATCTCCCTCGTCATAGTCTGCCTCATTTTGAACCCACTTCTCCAATCATTCTTGCCTTTCTGCCCGGGAGTCCTCTTTCATGACTGTCTTTACGAGGTGGAATCAAAACTACGGTGAATGCTGCTGTCGAGTGCCATCCAACCAAAGCCATGTAAAAACATGGCAGTGCAGTCGGGCATGTAACTCAGGGTTGCCGCACCTGCCTGGAACACAAGGTCCTGAGTTCGATCTCCTGTACAACAAAACAAAAACAACACAACAGTGTGTCCTCGTCCACGTCACTCACCAGATCTGCCACCGTGTGACCTCTGGCTCCTCCCCAAAGTCAAAATGAGCACAAAAGGTCAGTTTTCTGAATTAATTCAGGACACTGAGGCAGCCACAACAGGGCAACGAAGGACACTGAGGAAAGAGGACTCCAGCACTGCTTCAGAGAGTGGCCAGAAGGATGGCAGAAGTGTGTTCAAAGTGAGGGGGAGGATTCTAAGGTGAACCAATGGCAACGCGTCTTTGTAACAAATTTAATTCAAACATTCATTGTATATTCTATCACCTTCAAATATAAACTACACCTGAAGAATACATTAAAGATTATGAACAACTGACCTCTAGAAGGGGAAACTGTAGGCTACGAAAGACAAATGGAAAAAGACTTTGTTGTGATTGTTGTTGTCGAATTTTCAGCAATCCTCCTGTCTCAGCCTCCCGAGTGCTGGAGTTATTTATAGGTGTGCACCACCATGCCCAGCATGAGTGGGAAGACCTTTTACCGTACAATCTTTCCTACTTCAAAAATTCAGCATCATGTTCATCTTCCCTCCACGCTAACAGAAATAAACATAATTTAAAATTTAAATTTCACATATTTTACCTCTTCCCTCCCTCCAAAACTTCAAAGCCAGCACTTTACACAGTAAAACTATCAGCGTATGAGAATTTAGAAAGTTTGCCAAAGTTCACGTAAGCATGTTTGTAAACAGTTAAGCTGTCGCTCTCCATAAACTTGTTATATTGGCTCTAACTTTAGTACAATTTTTTTTTAAATTTTTGCTTATGAGATACACACTTAAAAAAAAAATAGTACTCTGCATAGTTTCATGTCCCGATACATAAACATTGTTCGCATTGCAGGACACTCAACTTCAAAGCCGCTATGTCTGGTTCGGGAACCCGGGTCCCCGCTCTGTACACCGCGGGGAGTGAAGGGTCACACGGCTCCCTCCGCCAGGGCCACGCAGTCGCGTGTCACACTCTCGTCCCGGGCTATGGGTCCCCGCACCAAGATGTCCTCTTGGATTCGATTCTAATGCACCAAGGAGGTCGCCCCCAACTGTTTCCCCAAATAAGTCCCGCAGTCCCGGAGGTGGCCATGCTGCCGATGTATCTGTAGCAATCATCACACACAGGGAAAATGAGCATGGCATGTGGGACAAAGACAGGCTCCGGTCACGGATTCGGGTTTAGGCGCCTGAGATGCAACCCGCCTCTCCTTGCCGACCCACACACTCCTCGGCAATGCCCGCGCCCCCGTCACCGCAGGCTGTGCTCAGGGACCCAGCTCGTCCAGCTCTGTTACAGAACAGGGACTGGGCTCTGCGGAAGGGGGCTCTTGGGAGCAGTGCCATTCTTCTAAAGCCACCAGCTGCTCCTCCGCTGTACTACAGGACGACCCTTTAGGGTGAGGACGACCCTTTACGGTGGGGACGACCGGCTGCCTAAGGGCTGAAAGCTCTCTAAGAAGCACAACAGCCTAAGGTTTCAGAATCACCGAGAAGCAGATGGGAGAAATCGATTCACCACAGGTCTTGCCAGATGTCAGCGGAGAGGAGCAACCCTGGCTGTCACAGAGTGGGACACAGGGTAATTTGTTACAGCCCATCTGAGGGCTCCGCAAGAAAGTTTGAAAAGAATCTGGAGCTGGCACATGACAGCTCTGAACTGCAACATCTGTGGGCCACGCGGGGCCTCGGGTCTCTGTTCATTAATATGAAGAAAAGGCAGATTAATTCGGAAGGACGGTTGTGCGCACTCAGGCAAAGATTTGAAAACATCTGGCCCTTGGTAATTACTCATCACTGTTAGAAACCACGTGGAATACTAACAAGGAAAAGATCCACCGCCTTCAGACAGGAGCTGGAGAAAAACTAAATAAAGTGAAGATTAAAATGTATTCGAAGCTGACTCGCTGTACATTTTTAAGCCAACACAAAGTTCAAGGAATATGGCAGATAATGAAATTTACCTGGCAAAACTGGGTAAAAATGCTTGTCTTTTCACATTTTAATAATATTACATGGGATAATTATTAAGCCAGAATACAGCTGGCTAACAAAAAAAACTTAATAGATGGAAACACAGTAAGAGGCTGGAGATCCAACTCAGTTGTAGAGCACTTGCCTAGGTAATCTGCCCCAGGTCTGGGCTCCATCTTAGGGAGGAAGAAAAGGAGCAGGAGGAGAACAGCAGAACAGTAACAAAAATAGTAATAATAACAATTTAATAAGTCATTATTATAAGCAGTAATTAAAGTTAAAAAATAATTCTACAGGGGCCAGGGATTTAGTTCAATGGTTCCGGCACCTGCCTCACAAGCGCAAGGTCCCAAGTTCAATCCCCAAAAAATACCAAAAAACAATAATAATAATAATTCTACGAACAAGTAGACTATAAACTCTTTAAAAGAAAATATGAAATCGAAGGCAGTGACTTGATCACATAAAATGTTCCATAATAAAATACGGCACAGAAACATTTAAAATAATTATTATAGGAAAAATACATATGGAAAGCATACGTGAGACAATTTTTTTTTTTTGGTACTGGGGATGGAACTCAGGACCTTGCGCTTTCGAGGCAGGTGGCGGAACCACTGACCTAAATCCCAGCCCAATGTTATCTTCTTATATCAATTATTTGCACAGGATGTAGCCAGATGTCCCACAGTTTTCACAGAAAATATTAAACTAAAAGTTGCTCACAACTGTAATTTTTTTAAAACCTGTTAGTAGTAGTTACTGAAAATATGCATTACCAGCCAAACCCTACAAGAGTAGAGAAAGCACTTCAAAAGAAAATTCCAACCAAAAACACAAAATCTAATTAGTGAAAGGATCTGAATTTTAAATTTAAATTGTGAAAAGTATACTTTATGTACTTCAAGAAATAGCTCACTAAAAGTAAATTTAAACATAATTTTGTTTAAAATAAAATTAGTAGTAAAAAGGAAAGCATTTTGTGCTTCCTATGATAGCTACCATCCTATGGGGCACTGCAGTGAGCCTTGGAGCCCACCATGCAGCCCAGGAGGAGCTGAGGAAGCTGCAGATATTGGCCCAGGTGCCATCCTCACTAAATCTTGACAAATGTGATCCAGGGCCATATAAGACCTGATCTGATCTAAACACAGGCTGGGGACTGGAGATGGAATGAGGAAAGACGCTGACTTTTTGACATGTATACTAGTCAGCTTTTCATTCCTGGGATCAAATATCTAAGAAACAATTTCCAGGGAGAAAAGATTTATTTTGGCCATGGTTTCAGCCTACAGACAGTTGGTTCTGTTGTCTCTGGGCCTGTGGCCAGGCAGAGCATCATGGTAGAACACCATGGTGGAAGAACATGGCAGAGCATCGTGTAGAACATCGTGGCGGAACATCATGGCAGGGAGGAGGAAGAGAAGCAAAGCTGCACACATCACAAGAGCCAGGAAAGAAGGGGGGATTCCAATACCCCCTTTAAGGGCAAATGCCCAAATGACCTAACTTCCTTCCACTGGGCCCCAATTCCTGAAGGTCCCATGGCCTCCCAAGAGCATCACAGGCTGGGGACCAATCCAGCCCAATCAACACATGGGCCTTGGGGACATGAAGATCCAAACCTCAGCAGCATAGCATCTTGGACCCATCTCAGGCATCAGAAAGACTGGATTTCTATATGGGGAGAGCCATAAATAAACTCCAGCTGCCTCTCTCCCATTCTTATCTATATAGGTGTTTATTTGTGGGTCAAAATGAACTTTAAACATGAGCTTAAGCAACAGAAAATCAAAACCAGCATTCTGCGTTCTCTTCGAATCTCGGCTCCAAATTGTCTGATCAATCTAGCAGGAGCCTACAGGTGGTCCTGCTATTATCTTGCTGGGACGCTGGTCAGGGCCACCTAGGGAAATCACATGACTTACAGAGCCGTACAGAGGGTACAGACCAAGGGCAGCAACACTGAGGGATGTTTTATCTGCATATAAAATGTTCCAATCTATGCTTGTCACTTTCTGTCTGTTACTTTAGATCAAAGGTGGGTCCCGGGGCTTCTACAACGATTGATGGTCCCTGACTCTTAACTGTCCCAGGCAGATTCTTGTTCTGTCCTGCAGAACCAGGAAACAGCTGTTAGGATGCTGCCCATGCTGGCACCACTTCCAATTCACCCCCCATTTTGGGGGATGGTGCAAAACTCAACTTAGGACCAAAGAAAAGTCCTAACCTTGCAGCAAAGTCCCGGAGGTCCACACTCTTCCTGCTCTACTAAAACTGCCCAGGCCTGGGGATTTAGCTCAGTGGTTCCACCACCTGCCTCACTGGCACAAGGTCCTGAGTTCGATCCCTGGTCTGCCCTCCCAAAAAAAAAAGCTGCCCAGTGCCTTCAGCTACCTCCCACAGCTGTGCTGGAAGCAACCAGACAAGCTGCAGGCACCAGGAACAGTGCTCCCGGGGCCAGAGCTCCTGGGACCAGGATGCCTGGAGTGATATCCCAGCCCCATCTCCGAGTGTCCAGAGCAGCACAGCCCTCGGCCATGGAGGAGCAGGGACAGCTCCACTCAAGAGCACATTCCCCAGGCACCACCCAGCTGGCCCTGGGGACACTGGATAAAGAGCTGGGTTCAGAACAGCAAGGATGTCCCTGCAGGGGACCGCTGAATCTCAAAGACAAGGAGGAGGAGTGACCAGCAGGGTGAGGAAAAGGCCTTGGGGCTTACAGCCTGAAGAAGGGGAAGGAGGGTGCAGACTGAACCAGGCCCCAATTTTCCGTTAGTTCGATTGGAGATGACACTGTCACCAGGGATGGGGTGGGTGTGAGGACAGAGGCAATGGATTCTGCGTGTGACTATGTCAGCTAAGGTGCCTGTTGCCAATCATACGGAAAGATCTCCTAATTTGGGGCAGTCGGAATTGGGCTAGGCTTGCGCAGCAGCTCAACGTGGCAGTCATGGGTGTGGCTGAGAATCACGGGTGACAGACCTACCCCATGGGTGGCCAGCAGAGGACAGCCCTTGAAGGCAGTGAATGCCAACGCCCAGGGATGCAGGAGGAACCTCAGGTGGCAGTGCTTCAAGGAGGGGACGTGGTCATGTCAGACTCCACAGGAAGTCAGGAGGACGCCGGTTCCTCAGCAAGACCGGTGGCCTTGGAGTGGTGGGACTACCAGCCATGTTGCAGAGCTGAGCACCGAGGGGAGGTGCAGCCAGCTCTCAGAACACTCTCAGAAAAGACAACTACAAAGGAAAAACCCCAACCTTTCCTAAAATATGAGTTGCAATAGTGAGATATTCCTGCATGGACTCAACAGTCAGCTTGGAACGGAGCTCCAATGAACTCGCAGGGGTACATTAAACCCAAAGACGGTGACAGAGAAACACTGCCTCGTGCCCCAGTGCTGTCCTTAGATGGCAGATAATCACCACAAAGAAAGGACAAGGACAGACAGTCCTTGGATTACTAAGAGGAAAGGAAACCAGAAGCCTGATAACGAGTGTGGGCTGGCAAGATCCAATTTCCAGCCAAGCTTCTTTTTTTAATAGAAAGACCATTTCTAATGTGTAGAGATTGCTTTTTAAGTAGGCAGACGCACCACAAGCTTCAGCTGGATGCAGCAAACGGTCACTGATGACGACACCTTCCTAGGGGTGCTGGTGGCCAGGACCAGCATCCAATCCCGACAGCACACCCTGCCCGAAGCAGCCCCTTATTTTTCTTTGCTCCTTTCATTTTTACCTTTTCCAGTTCATGCAGTGTCACATGTGGCAGAGCCGACGCAAGGACGGAGAGGCTGATAAGAACACTCTTTCCTTCCTTTTGTGTACAGAGGGCCACTTTAAATCAGTCTCTCACTACACGGCTAGCTGTGTTCAAGTTCAACCAATAGAATGCTCCGTAGCCATCATCCCACTGGTTTCTAAAAGATGAGAACTATTCATGGATTCCACCTGCTTTCTTTGCAAAGAATGAGTCATAAACCTTCTGTGCTATGTAAACTGTATTTGCAAAAGAAAAAAAAAAATCTTCACAGCCCCGCACATTTCAAAGACTAAACTCTGCAAGGTAAATGGTCTTAGTCAAAGGTAAGGAAAGGTTAACCATTATTCACCAGGAGCCCCAGTCTCGTCAAAGATTAGGTGTATGTGTGCCTGTCTCGGAGGTTAACCTTTAACCAACTGGCTGACAATACTCCACAGAAGCCAGCAAGGCAGGAATTCCTCCCATTTCTAAGGCTAACCCTGTGCTGGTTCTCTCTCAGCAAAGACACGAGCAGTCCACACCTCCACTCACAGCCTTCTCAGTTTATCTGGAGTTGACAGGGGTTCACCCTGGATTATGAAATCCTAGAGTGAAATTCTCGAGAGAGGTGCGTAGCCCCATGAAACTCTGAAACTACAAATGGGCTTTCCTGGAGATGAAATTTACTCTCCTCCAGGGTTTAGGGACTTTTATTAATTTGATTGCTCTTTTTTATTTTTGGGGTGCTAAGGATAGAACCCAGGACCTAAGATGTGCTAGGCAGACACTATTAAGCTTAGCCCCAAATATAGAGATTTTAGGCATTACCATTATATTTTCACCAGAATGATTCAACCAACTTTCTTTTGTCCCAGTTATTACCTACTAATGAGACAGCAGCGAAATATAAACAACTGAAAGATCACCGACTGACTTTTCCTGTATGACCACTTTAGCTTAAGATCCCTAAGTGCATAAATCTCTGCTCCTGTCCGACAGCTCAGCTTTCTGAATAAAAGCTCACAATCTGTTCAACTTTCTTCCTCTCCTGCCTCTAACCTCATCTCACAAAGCTTCATCGGATTCCACAGAAAAGTGCTCTCAGGATGCAAAGCAACCCCTTCTTGTGGGACAGATAGCTGCAGACCCTCTCAGTAGGTTTCTGCTTGCTCCGGATGGGGCTAAACTGGCTGCATACAGTAGGTGCTCAGCAAAATGATCTACTCCCCAAACAGCTGGAGGCTGAGGGGTTCCCAGCTTTAGTTCCTGGTTCTTCAATGATTCTTCAAGCTAGACAATCTCTTGCATCCCCAGGAAAGAATACAACTGCATTGAAAAGATTTTTCTTCTCCTACATGCAGGTAATAATAATAAATGTTTTTATAACTCTTGAAGGTTCACAGGCTTAGAGCTACTAAGTTGCAAAACCAAACAATGGTCACAAAAGCCACGGACACACCATGGTCTCTATATACACTGGAACATTATTCAGCCCTAAAAAGGAAGGAAATCCTATCACATGCCGAGAGCCCTGAGTAAAATAAGAGTTCTGTTTTCTCAGATTGTGCATTCAGCTACTTGGTATCCACTCATCACAGAAGCAGTTGTACTAAGGATTATTTTTTAATGTGTACATTCCTGACGCTCCAGCACATTGGCCTGGCTGACTGAGGAGAGAGCCCTAGGCTCAGGTCAATTCTTAGAGCAGCCAAAGCACTCAAGCCCCCATCACAACACCTGCTTCATGTGCAAACCAAACAATTCACTGCCCACACAGGCAAACATCAAACGCCATACCTGTAACCCCAGCACTCAGGAGGCTGAGGCAGGAGGATCACCCCGAATTTGAAGCCAGCCTGCTCTACACTGTGAGATCCTGTCGGAAAGAAACTCTCACAAACCAAGTCAGTCTTCCTAAATCATCCCAGGGCAGTTAGCAGACAGCTAGGGACAGTCCCTAAACCCCAAAGCATACCAGCATTATTCAAATCTGCCTTTTCCTTCGCGTGGGGACAGAAACAAAGGCCCTGGCCCTCCCCGCTTTGCTCCCCTGACCCCACACGGTCTGGGTGTCCCGCCTCCTGGCACAGGTAAATTATAAGAATCTGTCGATGGAATTAGCCCCTCCTACGCCTTCACACCCTGTGCTCCATAAACTAAAATCCCTCCAGCAGCACAGGTGCGCTCAGCCAGCCACCCAGACAAGGGCTGCGATTCTGCCCACAGGAGGTTTCCCAAGCAGCCAGACTCAGCACAGAAGCCTAGTGGTTAAGGGGCCGGAGGCAGAAGGAAACGGAGACTGCACAGTGGACCCTTGGCTTACGAACTCAGTTCACTTCCAAGGGCTGGTTGTAACTCAAGTTGCTCAATTGAAGGCTCAGGCTCCTCCACACAGCCTTCACATTCTCTCTCCTATACACAGGCGGATCTCAGTGTCCTTAGAGACACTGCCCCACGATTTCTCAGTGAACCCCACACAGGAATGGATGCTGTCGTGTTCCTTCCAGAACTCTTTAAGGGTTAAATCTGTATCTGAGACCATCTGGAAGCACAACCGGCAGGGCATTCAGGTCATAACTCAAAGCTTTGGTCGGTAAGTTAAAAGTAAAATTCAGGTTGTAACCCAAGTTGTTCATATGTCAGGCTGTTTGTAACTCGAGGGTCCACTGTAATGGGTTATGGAGTTTCAGTTCTGCAAGATAAAAGTGTCCTTGGAAATGAGCTGCACACTTCACTCTACTCAGCTGTACACCTAAAATGAGTAAGATGGTGCATTGGATGTCATATGCTTTTCACCACAGTTTTTAAATTAAAAAAATAAACACAAAACACCCCACCACCACCACCAGGAACCCTGGTCTAAGCACAAATTCAAACTAAAACAATTGACACTGCACAGTGCATCCGATTCCGTACTTAGTTGGAAATGGTCTGGTCTGCAACGAGGAGCGGAAATTCTACCAAGCTGTTGGGAGAAGCAAGGGAGCAGGGGCTGCAAACCGCCGCGCGGGCTGAGACGTGAGACAGCCGCAAACAGGCCTGCTGAGCGCCCACCGCCCCTGCGCGGTGCTGGACGCCGTGCGCGTAGCCGTGCACGGAACAGATTTACAACACTGCTTACAATCTGACGTCTTATTTGGCCCGGTTGCATCTAATGATTTGAATGTCCTGCCACCATTTAAACATCAAAGTATCTCAGACAATTCTGATTTCCAGTCCATTAAAAATCTGAGCGCACTGCCGAGCTTCAGCCCTGAATTTCAGCGATTACCCAGGACATAAGGGACAGGTATCTGCTGGCCACAGACCCCCCAACTCCCAGGGGTGCCAGGTACGCCTTTCATTACCTCTCACCTCTGCACAGGCGGCTGGCTGAGCCTTTAGCCCGCACCCTGTCTTGTGCCTGGGCCTCCCAGTCGGACTTCATGAAGTCTGAATCCCCCATCTGTCACTACCAGCTATTTGATCCGAGCTGAACACTGCCTCAGTTTCCCCATGGGTGGCGCTTATTTTATAGGACTGTCACGAAGATGAAGTGCGATAATGCATACAAAGTACTTAGATCATCCTCATGCTTGGCTATTTTTATCGTTTTCACTCGGACCATAATCACCACCAGCAGCACCACATGACCACGATCATCATTGTTGCCAGAAAAATGTAAACAGGGAGGGAATTCAGGGACCTGTCCAATTTTGAAGGATTCCCCTCCCTGAACTATCTCTCCCACCCCAAATTTTCTTTTCTGTCCTTATCTCTTTTTAACCTAGGATAATTTTGAGAGCTGAGTCTGGAACCCTAGGTGGTCTTTTACCATCTTGGCTTTCTCAAGCTACAAATTCCACCACAGCCATCAGCCAACATAGCCCCCAGGAGCAGAGCTAATGTACGAGGCTGTTCTCCCACTGGATACAGCAGGCCCATTTTAAGAGCCAATAAGCCCAGTGCTTCCAAGCTCTGCGTAGAGAATCTGAGAGGAGCAAGCGGACTGCATTTTTAAGATATGCTATATACACGGGCCCTGTTGGTCATCAGAACCACCCTGGCTGCCCAGCCACCACCCCATAGGTGAATTATTTGAGGGAAGATATTTTTTCTAATTGCCAAATGGGCTTAGAGCAGTCATTGGTGGCAGGAAAGTAGGAACCAGTGGTTTTCCAACTGAAAAGACACCGAGGGAATGGTGTTAAAATCCAGGTTCCAGGGCCGGGGGTTTAGCTCAGTGGTTCTGGCGACTGCCTCACAAGCCCAAGGTCCCGAATTCAATCCCTGCTACCAAAAACAAAAACAAAAACAAAAAAAATAATAAAAGGTCCAGGGACTTAGCTCAGTGGCACTGTTGCCTGCCTTGCAAGCACAAGGTCCTGAATTCAATCCCTGGTACTGCAAAAAGAAAAAATAATAATAATAATAATAACAAAATGCAAGTTCCAAGGCTGCACCAATAGGGAGTTTGCTCCCCTGAATCTGGGGTGCCTCAAATGAATCTTAACTTTAATGCATTCCCAAGGGGTGGAGCTGACTAGTCTGAGAATAGGTTGACTTGGGCCAACTCCTCCATCATCGGATGGAGCCTTCACCCCAGGATCCCAGCTCAGCTGAAGACTCCAAGAGTCCAGCGTGTGGACCCAAGGAGACACAGCTACAGTCACATGCTAAGCAGAAGCCACTTATCTCTGCCAGCTCCTCTCCTTCAGTCAGCAAACGAGCTTCCACCTCCTCCACCATCCCCAGCAGCAACTGAGAGGACCCCACAGCAAGAGGCACCCCCCAAGATGGCGCCTCACTGAGGCAAGGTCTCTCTTCCACACACACCCTGTGACCAGTCGGCCAGAAAACCCCTCCCAGCTCGGGGAAAGGCCTCTCTTCAGGGAAAAGGAAGACAAGGAAGAATCCACACCCCAGTTAACAAATGCAGTGCATTGTTAATCCCATTAAAAGGATTTCCTTTTTACTTCCTTCTCTCAAGAAATATGTGGCTACCTCACCGCCCTTGGAAAAGTTACATTTGGCAGAATATAGCTTTTCCTGGCCGTGCTGCTATCTTCTCCCCCAGGCCTGACCTCCACGGGATAAGGAGCCTGGTAAGCAACTTTGAAAAGCAGCTCTTCGTAGCTGGGCACACTCCTAGTGAATCCCTTTTCCAGAGCACGCAAAGCAGGAAGTACATTTCCACCCCACCCGAGGACCTGGGGTCTCCCACCCATGTCCCCAGCACCCCGATTCCTGCAGAAACACAAATTTAGATGTGATTCACGGCCCTCTGCAGGGACTCGGTGACACCAAAGTACTCTGCCATGCCCTGTGGCCCATCTAAGAAAGCCAGCACCGTGGCCAAGGCCAGGCAGGTATGACAGCGCCAGGATGCCAGCATTCCTGCCACAGCCACAGATGGCTCAGGAAGATACACTGCCTCTCCGGCAGACACCATCCGTGCCAGATCAGCACCAGCACAAAACAAACACCAAGGGTGGTTTGGTGAGCTGTTTGAAGTTACCTATCCCAAACCACTTACCCAAGCAATATGCGCTACTCCCAGGACTGTAAATATTTATTTTCCCTGGGAACAGATTCAAAGGAAATAGAAGGGTGGTTTATGTTGAAAACACTGAATTAACTTTGACACAAGAAGAAAAAAATTTAAAAACTCAGTGAGACAGGCAGGTACTCAACATCCCAGCTGGGAAAATTCTAATTTCCCCGCATCCTGGTTGGAAGGCGATTCCTGCTCCCAACCCCACTCCGCACCCGCTAAGTGCAGCTACCTGGGCCTCCTCCTCATGGCCACAACATCTGGGATTTTAAGGTGTCTTTCTCCACTTCTCCCAGCTCACATTCCCGTTCTCCTCCTCATCCTCCCACCAGATGGACCCGATTTCCCCTTTCCTCACTCAGCTACTGAATATTCTCCTGCCATCCCGGCAAGGCCAGCAGGCCCAAGGCTTCACAGTGCTGGGCTCCTGTCCTCCTCTAGGTGATCCCCAGCCCTACACACCTGCCTCCTTCTGCCTCAAGGCCACACCAGGCTTGGCTTCCTCCGAGCAAGGCAGGGGCTTGAGAGTGCACTGTGAAATTCGGGGCTTCTCCCCTGCACCGTGGTGGAGGAGGGAGAACTCTTCCCCAAGTACAACTCCCCTGACACCAAGCACCAAGGCTAGAATGAGCCAAGATGAAGCAACACTGAATCAAAAGCAGTAGCTTGAGTTGCTGCTGCCAGCCTAACTCTCCAAACTCAGCGAGGTTAACATTAAGGACTGTCAGAAGTATTACTTAATGGTATGAAGACCGCTGAGCTAGTAGGAGAGCACTTTCCTAACCTTGAGTTCCATCCCCAGCAAAAAAAAAAATATGTATATAATATCAACTACCTGAATCTTCTCACAGCACTACAGACTACAAACGAAAATATGCAAGAACACAATGAAGTGCGCATCTTTCTTCTGAAATAGAAGAAAAAAAATGGAGATAGCAGAGAGAAAGAAAAGGGATTTAAAATGCAGAAAGCTTATATTAAAGTCCTCTGGAGAGTTAACATACAAAAAACTTAGAAAATCCTCTCAAGAAGGGAAAACGCTTTAGCATCTTTTCATAAGAAGCCTTGGCCACTTATGGCAAGCAATAAACGTTTGTCAAGATTGAACTGGGTACTGTAAGCCAAGATACAGCACACACGGACTTCTCTTCCCTAGAGTGAAACTACAGGGCCAAGGAAGTGGCATCCACGAGGTCCTGAGCTTGATCCTCAGAGCCAGAAAGAAAAAGAAAGAAAAAAGAAATTATTGTTTTAGACAGGAAATGGAGAAGCATCACACTGTGATGTTAGTTACTTCCACCCCACTAAAATATGACTCCAGCATATCAAAACCACTTCTTGATTTATCAGTGCTAATAAGAGACTCCCTTCACAGCTATAAAGGCAATCATTCATAATTTATGTTATAGCCCCAGAATGATAATAATCTTTGCTCTTGAAGTAGATTAAATATTGCATTACTAAATAACCCAAATACAGGCTCTTTTATCTGAAACAGTCTTCCCTAGGCTCATCGCAGTAGATGATGCATTTCAGGAGGAATGACAAAGAGAAAACAGCAATCAAGAGATCTATCCCTGGGGAGTGGAGGAGCCTTCAGAGCCACCTTCCTGGGGAGAGGCGGAGGGTCCAGGCAGGAAAGGAACAGGGATGGCACCCTGCTATGGGTGCTGCCTCTAACTACAGCACTGTGAAGGGTTTTAAGTCAGATCCCTAGGTAATTTGATCAATGCATTTAAATTAGAAGAAGGAGAAGGAGAAAGAGGAGAAGGAGAAGGAGGAGGAGGAGGAGGAGGAGACCCTTCACAACGCAGCAGGGAAAAGCATGTACCCATCACAGCACTGATCACCGACCTGTGTCAGAGCCCTCGCGCGCTCAAGATGCGCCTGTGCCCCACACAACCCAGCCTGGGAGACCAAGCGCCCTCATCTTCAAAGGCCCACCTCATACCTTCCACAGGAAGTCCTCCAGGATGCCCACTGCTCCATAATAAACTGCAGTCACTTCCTACCATTCACTAACACATTCCAGAGAGGGTTTAAAACAAGGGAGTGCCCAAATAATCATAATATTTCATCTGGATACCCAAGCACTCTGATTTTTGTGACACACACTAATTATTCCTATTTGATCATGAAACCAACCCTGCCTGGACTTCTAGGTGATAGAGATCATTGCTTGTATAAATTATTTTTCCTGTAGCACATTAAATGAAAGCTGTCGCACATTAATCTGGATTATTAACACTCACAAAGAGTTTAGCCCTCCTACTACACAAAACCTTTTATTTAAGATATAAAAATAAGAGCCTGGCCTGGTGGTGCACACCTGTAACCCTAGCTATTCGGGAGGCTGAGGCAGGAGGATCAGAAGCTGGAGGCCAGCCTGGGCAACTTAGCCAGAACCCACCTCAAATTTCTTCTTAAAAAAAAGCGGTATAAAAATGATAACAATAGAAATGACAAACTGAGAAGGTTTCTGAACACTTTCGCTTTCCATCAGACTGTGGCAACCAGTGATGTTAAATCAACTCCAGCCAGATGGAAAAGACTGAATATACTACAAACGGCAGGTGAGAAGTTTTGAGTAGAGAAGGATGATTAAAAAAATTTAAAAAGCATGAGCCGAGGATTTAGCTCAGTGGCGCCGCACCTGTCTCGCAAATGCAAGGTCCTGAGTTCGATCCCCGGTACAAAAAGAAAAGCATAAAGCACAACTGGAAAGCAGAATTCAAATGCTGTTTACCACCTGCAATCTAAAAGCAAAACATCAGGTAGTCCCGGTGGCTGGGAGCAGGGTGGCCCTTACCACATTCCTCACCCAATCCACCCAACGGGGCAGCCCCAGACCCCTTCCCGGCCCTCTGGCTGAGCTGCAGGCCTGTCTCCCTCCTCCATCACTCGGACTTGCTGAGTTTACTGGGATCAGCCTGTGATTAAGGGCCTTGTAAATAAATACAAAACATTTCACCAGTTCACTCAAATGTTTTATGGCCTGACCTCCTGCTTGGAGGTTACACAGCCAGCTGACAAAAGAATGATAAGCATTCTTTTCTACCCACCTGTTACTTACCCCGGGCCAGGGTCTCCTTAAAGGGGCTAAGAGGCCTTCCTGGCTTTTTTGTAACTCTGGGGAAAAGAAAATGAATCCAGAAAGCCTGCCTGCCCTACATGTCATTTCCCAGGAGGAATTTTAGGGAAGGACAGTCATCTGTTGTTCTTCTAAACAGAAAATGACATCGGCCTCTGAAAATCACAGTTTCAAAAGACGCAACACAATGCAATATAAAATATATATATACATTTTATGCACAAGGCATGCATCAGTAAAAAAAAAAAGAAAAAAGATCTTCATATACGTGGCAGCCTGAATAGAAGGACCTTTCGCACGGATGCACGAACAGGTTTGCTGTTAACAGAGAATCCCGAGCAGCCCCTTCCTTATCGGCAGAGAGGAGTGGGTGACGTCCTGCAGCCCAGCAGAGAGAACACCTTTCTGACACAACTGTGCAATTCAGCAGCAGATCCTTAGAGAAAAAGATTACGAACACCAAGCTGATGACAACGTGAACAAACTGAAGCAAGAAAAGCTCAAACTGAGAACTGCAAAAGGTAGGAAGAGAAGCAGTTCAGAAAAGCGTGGGTGTTACAGTTTGGGTCTAAAGCGTTCCCCCAAGCTTGGTCTCCAGTGCAGAGTCCTAGAGGCAGGGCTCTGGGGAAGCAACTGAGCCAAGGAAAACTTTAACTCACACAGGCTAGGCATCCCTAAGCTGAAAATCCCAAATCCCAAAGGAATCGGCAACCCAGAAAGTTTCCAATTTTGGAGGATTGGGGATTTTGGATTTTCAGAATAGGGATGCTCAACTCAGAAAGTCTGTACAAATACTCTAATATCTGAAAACAAAAATTGAAATCCAAACCATCCAGAAGAAACCAAGCATTCTCCATAAGGGATACTCATCCTGTATTCCTTTTTCAAAAGTAACCTGCAAGATAAATAAACAACGCATGGCTAATCCAGTTTAACTCGGATCATTACCTGTATTCAGGAAAGGAGCAGAGTGCACCAGCACCCAGGCTGGCGAAGGAAACCACGGAGCACACAAGCAATAGGCGTCTCAGTTCTGAAGGAGCCTGCTGCCCTAATTACATTTAGCTTAAACCAGCATAAAAAATAGCTAGCATTCCGCAAGTCTAAACCACATGGCGGTGAGCGGAGGTGGCTGCTTGAAGTGCAGTTAGCCGACTGCAGGCTATTTTAAATCCAGAACAGGAAGAGTGTAAAGGAAGACCACCAGAGGGGGAAACAAGAGAGCAAAATCACCAGCAGAAGCTTTCCTTGTAAACCAAACAGAACCAACTGTGAAAATTAATGCCAAGGCGTTTTAATGACTGAATATGCAACTTCATGTTTAATTATTCATCAAGCTGCAGATGGTACAAGTTACATGTGCGACACTGGAAGGTAAAATTGAGGGGCCTCGGGGGCGGCCAGGAGGACAGCGAAGGAGCTGAGAAGCAGCAGCTCCAAGAGGTCTGGAAAACAGCATCAGTGACTAGACCAAGATGATGAAGATTCTTCTGACGTTTGCGGTTCAGTTGTGCTCTGCAAGGCACCTGCAGCACGGAGCCTGACCCAGCTTCACAGCAGCGCTGTCCTTGAACGTGGTGTCCCAGGCCACAGGGGCTCACGGGAAGACACCTCCCTCCTCCTCCTTCCCGCTTCCCCAGCAGGGTGGACACTGCTCCACAGGAACATGACCTCGTCCCTCCGAGCCGACCAACCGACTGACGGCCCTTCAGACCCACTCATTTCCCAACTGGGCCTAGAAGGGGAAGCGGCACAAGCGTTCCTGGGGCAGAAAGAGCGGAGAGAAAGAAAAATGGCAATTTGCATCAATAAAGACAAACTGCATGCGTGTTTGTGTCTAGAATGAAAACGAGAAAAGAAGCTTGGAATTGAACTAAAATCCGGTTACTCAGAGTAGAAAGTAAGCAACATAAAAGTTTCCGTTAAAAAATAAGAAAGGATTCAAAATGCAGAACAAGCATCCCTTATCCAAAAGCTGAAAATCTGAGCTGCTCTGAAATCTGACACTTTTTTGAGCACTGCCATGACACAGCGTGATGCTCAAAAAAGTCTGAATTTGGGGATTTGGGGTTTTCAGGTTAGGGATGCTCAACAGTGAAGAGTATGCAAATATTCCAAAATCGGAAAACCTCCAAAGTCTAGAACTGCAGGTCCCAAGCACTTCGGAAAAGGGATGTCCACCCCTAGAAGGAGTCACAGGAAGGGCCCCCCGCCCCGGAGTCATCTTCTCGGAGCTCTGCTCTCCCACCACCCTAAGCTTCAGCTCTGCTGCCCATCTGGGATCATTCACCACCTCCACCCCACACCCCAAATCTCCCCTCTTGTCCATCACATCCTACAGTCTAGACTGGCAATTTCCAGTCCAGAATTCCAAACACCCCAGAAGTCTCCAATTATTTCCAAATTAAGTCGTGAAACTCTGAAAACAAATTAAAGTAATATGTGTATTTTATAAAGAAATCTGCCCCAGAGGTGTCAGGAAACCTAAAACCCTGGAGAGGTTGCAATTCCCAAAAGGAATCAACTGAAGAAGCCGAAGAGCCACATAGGTGACACAGAGAGGAACCAGCAGGGACCAAGCAGAAGCCAGAGCTGGCTGGGGACAGCAGGCAGCGTTCTGCAGAACTCTCTGGCTGCTAAATCCCAATCCTCCTCTTACTCCGAGGACTGCCAGCCTCTGACAGTGGAACACCTACTGACAAAAACCATAATGAATCTCTGAAAATACAGCCGCAAAATTAATATTCACTGAAATGCACGCAAAAGCAAGCGAACTACCTCGATGGTCACCCCATTTTCCAGGCAAAGGGTCAAAGGTCAACACTACAGAACCATTCCAATACAGTGAACCACGGGTATGGATGCAAAACCAAAGTTTAAACTTACTGTTTAAATGTGCTACTGGAAATCTTTCCCTGGACAAAAATAAATCTGAAAACTAGCAGTTTCTTTTGGGAAGAGCAAAGCACAGAGGTTTTTGGCTCTGACCGCAAATTCAACTGCAGAGTTAAGACAAAAAGATTTCTGGCATGAGTGAATTTTCCAAAAGTGTGGAACTGGAACCTGGTAATCCTATCCTACGGGATCAATGACCTCGGGACAAGGACGGGGAAACTGAGTCACAGGCAGCCAAGTAACTCGTCTGACACCAGAAGTGTTGATGAGCAGCAGAAGCGGGCCTTAGGTTTCTGCAATTTCCCGGCAGGCTTTTCCAGCAGGGATGGGGCGACGGCAGAGGGGGCAAAAATTCCAAGGCACTTGGCCCGGGACACAGCAGCACAGGGGTCTGCGGAAGGGACTCCCGGGCAGCGGCTGCAGTCACTTCTCAGGGCGCTGGGTGGCTTCTGTGACAATGAAGTGACTGAAGTCAAGCTGGAGGGCACAAGCATCAGTGGCGATCCAAATACTGCTCCAAAGCTACTGGCTGCTTCTCAGAATCGCAGAGTCATTTAGGGAAAAGAATCACGTGACCGATTCAATGCTCAGCAAAACATGGACTCTGTGGAGGCTCCCTTTAGAATCTGTAGTAAGGACTCAGGTGGGGCAAGAGGGGACGCTCGGAGAAGAGCAGCAACATCCCACCCAGCTGAGGAGACCCCTGTTCACAGGCCGAAGGTCTGACTTCCAGGCTCTGTTCCTTCGCACTGCCTTAGTGTTGACCCAGGGGTGACCATGCCAGACCAGGAACTTGTAACGACAGGGCTGATTGTCGAGAGGACTGGGCCCATCCGCATGCTCTCAACCACAAAGACTACCGTCTGGATGCAGCCACTCAGCGCGCAGAAATCCAGCAAGGAGGATGTGTGGCCGCCCTCAGTATTGTACTAAAGGAGGAGACTCAACCAGAAAGAGCCAGTTTTCCTGAAAGATGTGCTTACACTAAAATCAGAACTTTAGAAAGCAGCGGGTCCTCAGCTTTCAAAGGAAATTCACGATGAGCTGGGCACAGTGGCACATGCCCATCACCCAAGCTATTCCAAGGCTGAGGCAGAAGGACCACAAGGTCTAGGCCAGGGCTGAGGGATGTAGCTCAGAAGTAGGGTCCTACTTCCATCCCCAGCACTACCAAAAGGAGGAAGAAGAGGAAGGAGAGGAAGGGGGGGAGGAAGAGGAAGAAGAGGAGGAGGAAGAACAGGACAAAGAAGCAAGAGGAAGGGGAGGAAGAAAAGTAAGAGGAGGAGAAGGAGGAAGGAGAAGCAGAAGAAATAATCTACAACAAACTCCATTAAGACTTACACAACATGAACTGAACCTGAAATAAAAATCCCTATCAGGGAAAAATACAAAGGCCTCCGGGCAAATCTATTCAAATGTGTATCTCTTCAACACTAATCCAGCCCTTCATATTCCATTGATGCTCAAAACTCACACTTTTCACATCCCACAGCCAGCAACGACTCCTGTTCAAATAAACTCTGGTTCACACCCCGACATCCAGCTGCTCAGCAACTTGTTTCTCCCACACCCGCCCTAGCTTCCCGCAGACCTGCGACATTCCCGACACGTTACCAGGGAACAGACCCCAGTTCCCGGGGGTGTTCAGGCTCCCTTGTCAAACTAGGTGGGAGGCATTTTCACTCCAATGGGAGCCGCACGATCCAACTATCACTCCCAAACTCCACGTGTACCTCCCACCCTAACACACACAGGCACACACACACCGCTGGTTCTGCCCCAGTTTTCCTGCCTCTGCAGTCTGAGAGCTTTACCTATACCCGGAAAGTCTTATGCATCTGTCTACACAGCCTGGACCCAAGGGACCACACACTCCCAAAGTTAATCAAGCCAGAGGATGCAGCTGGTAATAAAGTTTTTGTTTTCATTTGGGGGGGGCAAAAGCTGTAGGCATTTTTATGTCTTTTATTTCAATGCACTGTTTTCTTCTTACAAACCATACTGCGAAAAGCAAACCTGAAAACTATGGAACAAATATCCTGTCTTAAGACTGTAAAATATGTAACGAAATTCAACAATCTGAGTAGGTTTGGTCATGTACTGAATTCCATAAAGATAATGACAATTCATTCACATAAAAATTATAAAAGCTGATACCAAGTATATGTTTTGCTTTTGCTTTTCCACTGTTTAACCGTAATGTAAGAATAAAGATGGATAAGTAATACTGAGTGGAAAAAAATCTGGGGTGAAGAAAACAAAGACAGGATGAAAGTAAGTATTTTTAACAGAAACCAAGAAAGAAAATTATTAGTGGCCCTTGTTTTAGTCTACATAATAGATGAAAAACAATATAATCGGTTGTAAAAATGTTGGCCTTAAAAATACCACCATTAGTAACTGCAAAACTATAAGCAACAATGAAACTAAGAAACAGGATGCCATAAAACCCAGCACAAACAGGATCGGAGAAAAGTTGTACACTTAAATATTAATGATGGCCCTAGAAGCTGATAGCTTTCCCTTCCAAGGGCAATCTGGCCACATGTAACAAGATCTACAGGCAAGTCTGACCCTCTGCCTCCAAGAGCCTACTTCAGAAACTGTACCCCAAGGAAATTCTCTCTAAGGAAAATAAATGTCATTTGTTCAACAATGTTTATAGTGATGTTATTCATCATTGTTAAAATTAGAAATAATCCAACTAGCAAACTTCGAAAGAATAGCTAATCCAATTATAGTACTGAAAAGATGGAATTGTTGATGGCAATTCTTTGCTGCCTTCCTGTAATACATTCCATCTGAATCAGTCAGCTTTTCTTTGCTGGAATCAAATACCTGATATCTATACTTGAAGGAGAAAGGATTTATTGTAGCTCACACTATCAAAGGTTCAGTCCATGGCCAGCTGGCTCCAAGGCAGAAACTGCCTTGCCAAGGGGCCTGGTGGAGGAAAGCTGCTCAACCCGTGGCAGCCAGGAAGCAGGGAACAGGGAAGAGCCCCAGGGAGAGATGTAACCTCCAAAGGCCCCAGTGACCCTTCTGCGCCACCTGCCCACCCCCACCCAACAGCATGTTCGGCTATGGATACCAGTGGGTGAATCCACTGGTAGGCACGGTGCCCCCACAATCCAACAGCCTTCCGAAAGCCGAACCTCTGAACACATGAATGCTGGGGGGACACTTTAAATCTAAATCATAACATCCATTGACTTGCCTAAGAATCCTATGGGATCAGTATAAGTCCCCAACTCAGTGACTTTTGTCTTGACCACGTAATACATTTGGTCAATGAGATGTGAGCAGGCAACCTATTTTCCAGTTCCACAATTGCAGCTTTCAATACAATTACATGCATCTTACGGCACTGCTGACCTCAGCCATGAAATCACTCCCGTCCAGATGCGGGCTGTCCTGTAGCGGGTGACCCAGGGTAAGAACATGTATAGAGGCAACTGAGTCACCAAGAGCCACCAAGAGTGAGAGCCCGTCCACTGCCCTCACAGAGCAGATAGGAAATCAACATCACAAGCCACTGAGATGCTGGGATCTTTTGTCACCGCAGCAAAAACAGTACTATAGTTTGATGACAATATTTTATCACCAAAATATGCACACTACACAGTCAGTGATATAAAAAAAATAAGTATTGGAAAAAAGCTCATGAAAATAGGCAGATACCAATGACATCCAGTTAATATGCATCGGAAATTAACTGAGAATGATGTAATCGTTTAAAACATTTTGTCAATGAAGTATGTGCTCATACATAGCAATATATCTATCTTATAATTCCAAGGTAAATGTTACACTTGTAAGCATGTTTTCCAACAACTCTGCACATAACCTTATTCATGAGAGAAATATTTCTATCCAACAAACTCTCTTCCTCAAACAATGGAAGAATTGGTGAACATTTATGGCAAAAGTGAATCTAGAAGTTATTACTCAGCCCTGGTATACAATTTAGAGCTCAACAAAAAAGAAGGAAGGACGGAAGGGAGGAAAGGAGGGAGAAGGACTTATAAAAACTGACCAAAGGGTTAGAAGAAACTATTTGCTGGCACAATCCACTACTGCACCATCACATATTGCACAAAAAGCAAGATCTGGGCCGGGGATTTAGCTCAGTGGTTCCGGTGCCTGCCTCGAAAGCACAAGATCCCGAGTTCAATTCCCGGTACCAAAAAAAAAAGCAAGATCTGAAAGACACTCAGCTATCTGAAAATAATATGTGTTCGCTTTCAATTTGTTTTTGTGTCCCTTATGTGAAATTCCATTGCATTTATGTATCCAAGAATCACAAAAATCTTTTTCATCATAATATTTATTCTGAAATAAATTCAACAAGAAAAACAAAACTATTATCATACATAATTTTCATTATAATTTTCTATGGGACAGCAATAAATGTAAAATGCATACTTCCAAAAATGAAAAAATAATAGAGATTTACAGTATATCAACTGTATGTAAATATACTAAAAATACTAGTGAAGGCTCAGTTTGGAAAGCATGCATAATGATAAAGTATATAAAACCACAACCTGAAAAAGTATCTGCACAAAAGCAGACTAGAAAGACACAAAAAATAATTCTAACAATAGCTCAAAATAGATTTGTAGGTAGACTTTCCCCATTTTTTTTCAAGTATTGCTACACTATAGAAAAAGAGGTTCGCCGGATGTTTAGCTCAGTGGTTCCGCTGCCTGGCTCGCAACCGCAAGGTCCTGAGTTCGATCCCTGGTACAAAAAAAAAGAAAGAGGTTTAATGCTTATATTTTTAAAATCTGTACTGAAATGCAGCAGTGCCTCTCAGTTAAAAGAGAACCCTAGGGTGCTTCAAGTTTCTAAAAGGAATTTCTGCTAAATATTTTCCTAATTAAGACAAACAGGCTAGTAGATGGAATATGTAAACATAACTTTACCATTTCTTGATAAAAGCATCAATCCCTACACTATCTACTAGCTTCAGTAATTCAAACGTGATCTTTTTGTGTTTTTCTTTGTCAGTACTGAGGACTAGGCACCTAGCGACTTACGAATGCTAGGCCAGTGCTCTATGGCTGAACTATACCTATCTCCAGCCGTTCTTCTAATATTTTATGACAAGGTCTCACTAAGGTCCCCAGGCTGACTTCAAACCCGGGAGCCTCCTGCCTCAGCCCCCCAAGTTCTGGATTACAGATGCGTCCCAGTCAGAAGATGGTATCTTTCAGTGCTAAGGAGAGGAATGGGCACACTTGATGGGCACTGAACAAAGGGCTGCGCTGGGTCAGGTCCAGGTGATGCTTGACTAGCACTTGGGAGGCTGAAGCAGGAAGCTGGTCATGTCTCTGAGGCCAGCCTGGGCTACAGAGTGAGTTTAAGGCCAGCCTGGAACACAGAGTGAGATCCTATTAAAAAAACAAAAACAAACAACAAAAGCTTTCAAATAAAACTAGACTAAATATTTACTATCTCTTAAACTTTCCCTAAAAGTCAGTGTGTAGATAAATCCTGATATTTTACTTTAACACTGCTTTTGTGACGGAGGTGGTAGAGCATGCCTGCAATCCCAGCTACTTGGGAAACGGAGGCAGGAAGTTCATGGGATAAGTTAGTGAGGCCTTGTCTCGAAATAAAACATAAAGGGCTAGAGGTGTAGCTCAGTGGTAAAACACTTGCTTAGCATACACAAGGCATAGGTTCAATGCTCAGTACTGTGAAAAGAAAGGAAAAAAAAGTTCAGTTGTTTGAAGAAGTAAAGTCTGATGTGCTAAACTCATTTAACGTTTAATTGTTTTAACAATCCAACTCACTACACTAACTTAGACATCCAGTTTCTCATTTAAGACAACAAATGCGACTGTCTCTCGATTCCAGGTACTTTCTAGGCCAAGGTTTCTCTGTACTTCCTGAGGTATCAGCATCCCTGGAGATTCCAAGTGTCCAGTACACTAAGAAGAAGGCCCCGAGTGCACGAGTATTGATGAACACCGCCTTGGAACACTTCCGTTCACTGCAGGACTTCTCAGAGGCAAACACACACCAGGCTCGGAGTGCCGCGCTAGGTCCTCCCTGTCCCCCACCAGGGCCCAAGTGAGGAAAAACAAGAATGTAAACCTAGAACCACATGCCGGGAGCCGGCTAGGTACGGGAAACATGCGTCCTTTGTGGCCCCTCCACACACCTGAAAATCTATTACTTGTGCCTCTGCATCTGCCCATCAACCCAAGCAGAGAAGGGCAAGGTGAAGGACATATGCTTAGATAACCCCACTGAGCATCACTTCACACTCATGGGCAGGGCTACATTTCCTAGATGCGTTCAGAAGGCTGAAGACAGGAAACCCTGCACAGAAAGTGCACCTCACTTTGAAAACTAGCAGACAGCCGCTCAGCAAAGCGCAGCACAAATCATCCTTGCCTGCCTTTATTTTTAGATGTCTCTTAAGTAAAACAATAATTTTCTAAAGAATATAATTAAGATCAGTGGGTGTCACTGCATTATTTGGGAGTTTCGAATCGTTTCACATCAGTCACCACCCTATAAATTACGTCATTCTAGACTGTTCCATACCCTATTTCTTAGCTTGGAATAAAAACAAGTTTATATGATCTTTGTAAAACAGATTTACTGGGCTGGGGATTTGGCTCAGTGGTGCTGCCGCCTGCCTCGCAAGCGCAAGGTCCTGAGTTCGATGCCTGGCACCAAAAAAAAAAGCATTTATTTTAAAAGCACAACCCAACCAGAATGTTTGTTCACACAACTAAGATTTAAACACATGGAGTTCAAAAGTGAGCCACCTTTTTCAAATGGTCATCTGGAGACTGCTCGGGTCTTAAAGGACAAGTACTTCGTCTAAAGTGAGCCTGACAAAGTGTCCGATGAGACCCAACCATCCCCTCGCCCAAGCCTAACCCTGCATGTCCTCTCCCAGGATGGTTGGCCCAGCTCCATGGCGGGCACGCCTGCCGAAAAAATAAGCCCTGTGCCCTCTGCCTCCTCCAAAGCACGCATCACCTCTCTGTCCCCAGGCGAGCCACTCCGGTGCAGGAATGGCCGAGTCAGGACCGATGATCACCCATCCCGGCCCAGGTCAGCTTCCAAACTCAGGCAGCTTTGCGGGATCCAAAAGCAGAATCCACGGTGACAGGGGAGAAAGGCCTGTCACTGCTGCAGGAAGAAGAGAAACACCCACTGCGAGAGGGAAAGGGGTGAGCAGGAAAGAGAGCCTCCAAAACAAATCAGGGTTGACATCAGAGCACAGGCAAGTCAAATACTAAACCCGCGAGGAATGCCTTCCATTTGTGTTGAAGTATTTTGGGACACAGTTTTTAAAAATTACTTCAGTTAAAAGCATTTATCTCACATCTAGGATTCATCGACTGCCCAGACATTGACTGAACACCTACTCTATTTCGGGCCCCAATAACCCCAGGACAAGTAAACTATAAAATATGTCCTCCAAGAGCTCCCAGCCTTGGAGAGAGGGCTGAACAACCAACGTAATGTGATATATGCTGTAGTAAAAGGTGTGTGAAGAAGCACAAGGCGACAACAAAGTCCTCGTAATAATAAGAGAATGAAGCTGGGTCTGGTGGTGCGAGCCTACAGTCCCAGTGCAGGCGAGGCTGAGGCAGGAGGATCATCTCCAGTTCAAGGCCAGTCTGAGCTACACTGTAAGTTCAAGGCCAGCTCAGACTACAGAGCAAGACCCTGTCTCAAAACAACCAAAATAATAATAATAAGAGGGTGTCTGATAAAAAATCTAAAAACACGATTTTCACACTAGAAACCAAAGAATGAGTGGGAGGTTAGTTTGTCACCAGACAAGAACAGGAATTCCAGGGAGCAGTAACAATAATATCGGGAGTCAGCAGTGAGGTTTCAACTGTGAGAAATGATTGGGGAAAGGTGACAAGGAGCCAGCAGAGAGCAACAGCCCCAGTGAGCTTGGGGATCAAAATCCAGGCTGAGCCCGAGCTCTGCGAGGTAGGAAAGGTGCACTTGGCCACTGGAGTCAGTGTCCCAACTCCACGGTTTTTTGTTTTTGAGACAGGGCCTCACTAAGTAGTTCAGGCTGGCCTCAAACTCATGGCAATCCTCCTGCCTCAGCCTCCTGAGTACCGGGATTACAGGCGTGTGCCACCACATTTGGCTTTAAATTTCATATTTTAGATCTAAAAGAGAACATAACGTGTATGCATGTTCCTCCTTCCCAGCTTAGAAAACACAACAATCCCTGCCCCTATATTTAGGGTCATTCTGCCAGCATTTCCTTTGACCATAACTACAAACGTGCAGGTCCCTAAACAACATAAAGGGACAAGAAAGATGTCAAGTCGGAGAGAGAATCTATTAGACGGGACCCAGGAAGACCATGTGCCAGGGCACAGCTCAGACAACGTGACGCTGTGACTGTGCCTGTGACTGCGGGCAGAACAGAAGCGAGCCTGGTGACTGAGGCCACCGAGCTGCTGAGAGGTCAGGGAAGAGGCCCAGAGAGCTGTGTAAGGTGGGCCCCACGGGCAGGTTTAGGTGGGTGCCAGGGCTCCTCAGTGCCAGGTCAAGGACGTGGCACAGCCGGAGGGGAATTCTGGGCCTGTACAGTAAACTCCACAGCCTGCCAGGACCTTGCAAGCAATGGAACATCTGCTGAAATATACCTGCAATTCCTGACAAATGCGCCTCCATGACCATGAAATCTGCCTGAATTCCTTTCCTTGAGAACTAGAAGGACAGCCAGCTCTAATCTCAGGCTGCAGGGAGCATCACTGATATCACTGCTGCTGCTTCCAGGGCTCTAAGGAAAACAGGCTGTCTTGGTTTTAAAAACTGGTAACTTAGAGGCTGAACACTGCAGGATTCCTCCTTTTCTCTTTTACATAAGGTTCAAAAGAAAAGGACATCTAAGAAGGTAATAAAGGGTTCTAATCTAACCAACAGATCCAAACCAGCAAAAGCAACTTAGTTATAGGCCATGTCTAAGTTACTTCCTCACTGAGGGACAAAATATCAGACACCCACAAGTTATAGGAGGAAAGGTTTATTTTTGCTCAGTTTGTAGAGGTTTCAGTCCACAGTCCTCAGCTGGCACCAAGGTAGAGCTGCATAGCAGAGGAGAAACAGTCCATGGCAGGGCAGGCAGAAAAAAACCAGCAGCAGCCAGCCTCCATTTCCCTTTTCATTCCATTCAGTCTACAACCCTATTGGTTGGTGCCACTCACACCCGGGGGGGGGGGCCTTCTGTCTTCAAGAAATCCATTCAACTACACCCTGAGCAATGCTAAACCAATCAGTGGGCTGATCCAGTTATTGTGCACACTTAATCCAGCATCACACACCCATGATCCAACCACCTCCCAGAAGCCCCACCTCTGAGCACATGAGACTTTGGGGGGACACGGAGATACAAGCCATAACAGGTATAATCCTGAGGTGTTCCTACTTCCACCACCCCCAGCTTAAATGTGATTCTGCAATCCCTTCTGGCAGCCCTGTTATAGTCGGATCTGAAATGTTCCCCAAAGCCTCACCTGGTGAACCCTGGCTCCTCAATCCAGCAGCAATCTTGAGGGCTCCGGCTTCTCAGTGGATAACCCACTGGCGATTCCTAATACAACGGCACTTGTAGCAGGCAGGAGAAATCACAGGAGGTAGGGGTGGGCTGAGGGAAGCAGGTCCCTGGGGCTGGGCCCTGAAAAGGTCTAGCTCTTCCCTGGCCCTTCTTAAGCTAGTGTGCTCGCTCTCGCTCTCTCTCTCTCTCTCTCTCTCTCTCTCCCTCTGCTCCTGCTCTGCCTCAATGTCCACCCTCACCTCCACCCCACACAAAGGAGACAGACTGACAAATCTTTCCCCTTTCTAGGTGCTCCACAACTTTCATCACAGCGACACAAAGCTGACGAACCCAAGCCCGGGATGAGTAAAGAACACATGACAGATGCCACCAAAGCTCTTGGAACCATCCCAAGGGCAGTGGGGAGGGAGAAAAGGGAATGAGTTGAAAATATTTCAGACAATCAGGCTCAAAGGACATAGTGACTGAAGAAGGACATTGTGGTTGCTGAGGAAGAACAACATATTGAGGAGATCTCCAGGTGCCCGGATTGAACAGTGATTGTAACAGGGGATGTCACCAAGACAGGAAATAAAGAAGCAACACATTGTACAGCAGGAACTGGAGTGCTCAATTCAGACAGCAGGATGGGGCACAGAGAGCAGATACCTGGATGGATGTTAGAGCCACCAAAACCAAACCGAGTGGAGAGGTCTGGACTGGAAACGAGAGCCAGGCAGGTTCCCTACTACAGAACATCAAATCCACATTCCGCACAGGCCTAGCTCGGGGTCAGCGGCCCAGAAGTGGTGCTGGGCCTCTCTGCAACTCACCAGAAGGCAGACAAAACCACTCAGACAAACACAGTGCAGAAGCCAGTGAGGAACAGAGGTGGGCGGGTCAGGAGCAGCAGCCTCACACGACGGCTCCTTGGAAATGAGAATTCCTGGGCCATCCCAGGGCTCCGGAATCCAGAGCTACTGTGATTGGGGCAGAAGACCAATCTGTTCAAAGAAGCCCTCCAGCTGGCCATGGTGGCACACACCTGCAATCCCAGGATTCGGAGGCAGAGCCGGGAGGATCGCTGGAGGATCACTGGAGGGCACCCTGAACTACATAGTGAGACCCTGTCTCAGAAAACAACAATGGCAAAGCCCTCTGATGCACTCTGGAGGTAGAGCTCTTAGCCAATACCCCACTTCCTTGAGAGGAAAGGAGTTATGAGAGCTATGAAAAACAAACAAACAAACAAATAAACCCAGAGAGGGATTTCCAAAGACACACACAAAAGCTGAGTATGTGTAAGAAAAGTGTGTACTTCACACAAACAGGTAAGGCAAAGTAAACCCAGCCTGGCCCCACCTAAGTCTTCCTGACTTGGGAATGTTCGGCACTAAAGTCTCCGACATCACAAATACCATGAGGCCACCCCCACACCCCAGAGGAGGCCCCACCACCAGCAAGTCCCATCCGCATGTTCACAGCAGCCTCCTCCTGGGGACCAGCATCAAGCACTTACGGGGTGTCCAGCTAGGGTCACAGGAGCTCAGGATGGCAACAGTCGTCCAGATCAAACTCACTGACCTGGCTCAGGACGCAACACTGGACCCGGGCCTAATTCAGCCCCATAAAGAGCTAAGTGAAGTCAACCATGCATCAGACTTACACATAAGGCTGACCGAAGAATGGTTATGGGACGCTGCTTCTAATAGCAAAGATCATGAAGCAAAAGCAGACAAAGGCTTGACGGGAGAGGAAAAGTCAAGGAACACAGAACAAACAGGAAAAAAAAAGAAAAGGAAGGAAATGAAAACAATGTTGATATGCCACTTACAATCCAACTCAGACCCACAACCACCCCTGCCAGCAAAAAGCTCCTTAATCACTCTGACCTTTATCTCCTGCTACTCCAAGTCCTTCGTCGACAAGCATTGCATCATATCCTTTAATTCAGAATTATAAATAATCCAAAGATTATTGTTTTCATAATCCTTGTGCATGCACTATATGGCAACAGCTTCACTGGTCTGAGCAAAATAGCCTTCCTCTCCCCTCCCACTGCGAAACTCCTGGTCAGACTTGAAGTTCTGTTGGCTGTCCTACCCGGACCTCTCAAAGGAGGAGGGCACCCTGCTAAGACCTCCTGGCAGGCCTGCAATTCTGCACGGCGAGACGTTTCACCAATTTCAGCTCCCAGTATCATCCTGCTTCAAGAACACACACCACCCCCTGCCCTACAGCCTCCATGTGAGTTATTCTTTTCTTCTAACACTCCTTCCAGTGGGGAGCTGATAGGGAGATCAATGAGTCAGTGTTTTTCAAACACCTCAGACTTCTCTGGGATGAAAGCGAATATTAAAATCCAAGCGACCTGAGGCTGGCACGATGCTGGAGGTGCTGCAGTTGACTCTACTAGGGCTTCAAGGAGGGAAGTCAAGGATACAGAGAAACTCCTCTGTGAAGAGCTGCTAGCTTTTGCACCCTTGCTGAAGGCAGGCAGTTTTGCTAAGATTCTTTAATTAACTGGATTTCAACATTAGGAATGCAAAGAGCCTTGCATAATACACTGGACCCTTGTTACAGTAAGGAGCATACAGGGAAAAGAGTCTTTCTCTGCCCCTCTTCCCAAAGAACGTGCCCTCCCCATCTATCCTACTGCCTGGTCCAGTGGCTCTCACTCTCTTCCATGTGAGGGGCAGGCTGCATGGAAGCTGCCAGCCAACATGTTTGCTTTGAGCCAACAGACTAAAAAAAAAAGGCAAAGACAAAGCTTTATGTGTATGTTGGCACACATGTGAATTCAGGCTGCTGATTAAGAAACAAAGAACACATTCATGGCCACATACAACTCCCCGAACATATCAATAGCGATCCCTGACCTGGTGTGTCTGAGGCACTGTTATATAGCATTACACGGAATTCTCCATAAATATCCCAGCAGCTGGGAGGGAGAAAGAGACTCAGAGAGGATGGTGAGTCTGCCCAATGTCACACAGCTGAAAGGGGGCCAAGCTGCAATTCAAACCCAGCTGTATTTCAAAATCTCCACTGTGCGCCCCTCCACTCGGGGCCAGCAGGAAAAGCCAGAGCCTGCCACGAATTCCCAGCCCTCTCCACACAGTCAGCACCAGGGAGGGTAAATTAAATCAACTTAAATCCATAAGGGGAGATCAAAGTTTATTCTAGACAGTAACTTCCTCCCTACTGCAGCCTTTGTTTTCCCTCCTGCCTTAATTGGCTAATTACGCATTTCATCTTATCTCTTTCCCCCTTATCTCTGACAAGGTGCACAGCAGTGTTCTGGGGCTCAGAATGAATTTTAGCAACATGCAGCACTTGGTAACTAAGGAATGAAGTTCAAATGCAAGAATCTGACCGAAATTCTTGTTTGAAAAGGACAAGAACAGGGCACCTAGGGGGGCTAAAATGAGCAATCAAAAGATGGATATTTGCATTTCTGGAGCAAACCTGACCCACTAATAAGGAAGGCACTAAAAAAAAAAAAAAAATCATAATTCTTCACTCTTGAAGGATTGTAAAAATTCTGACTTTCTTCCAAATGCTCCGTAGTTCTCCCGTGGTAAAAGTCTACTGATGCCCCATGCACCAGCCCGAATAAGTGAAGTGTTAATAATAATGACTCAAGCGGCCTGCTCGTGATAAGTAAGAGGTGCTCTCCGCGGGGCCTGGGTAAGCACCCCAAGTTGTAGGGAGGCGGCAGGCTCTTCCCACACCTCTCTGCTGGCCTGGGGTCACCAAAAGCAGGACGCCTGCCACCTCGAGTACGCCTCAGTGACTAGGACTAATGCTACAGTGCCACTTGAGCCCCGAAGAGTGGCACCTGACAAAGGCAAACCTTGTCACAAGGCCACTTGTGCAGGCACCATGCTGAATCGTGGGCCAGCGCGCTGCACAGCCCTGCAAGACCATTTCCCTTCTCACACAGTTCCAGAGAAAGGGACAGGAGTCCTGCAGCTCCTCGGAACCTCCTCTGATGAAGCAGAGAATACTGGAAAATGGTTCCGCTGATGTGAACAAATTCCACACGTCATGTCCAACCAGTCAGAGGAGGCCAAAGGACGTCACGGGAGAGCTGTGAACCCCGTCACCAAAGGACAGGGTAACTTTCAACACAAGGGCCTGCGGTACAGCCATCACAGATTGCAGCCGGGACGCTCTCAGAAGAAGAATCCGTGCCAATTTAATGAAACCAGGCGTGGGTCAGTTAATGCGGATTAAAATGCGGACGGTCCTTTAGCCGCCGCTGGTGACATGAGATGCGCCCAAAGAGAGGGACTTTTGCTCTTCCTGCTCCTAGTTTACCTTCTGATGTAGGGAGTGAAGGGGAACATGCCACTGCCCCAAACCCCTCCAGCCCCCAGTCAGCTAGGAATGACTTTTCTCTCCTTTCTCTCCCTTTGCACACCGACTTCCTCTACCTGGGATGCAATCCCAGACTCTACCAGGCCACTGTCCTTTCTTCGGACGCGGCGACCTTGTTCTAGCAGGACAAAAGTGCAATACTCGGTTTCTTGAATGAATGGGGGAACTAATCAGAAATAAACACATCGGTGGAAAGTGCAGCCTGCGGTACAGAGAGACTCCTACCTCCACCGCGCGCCGGCAACAGCCTGCAACAGCCTCCTCTGACTGAAGCCGAAAACCCTGCAATCTTCTTAAATTGTAGGTGCGGAGCGGGTGGAGGTTAGGGGGTGACAGGAACTGAAGGACCTGTGAGAGCCCGGGAGGTGGGGACGGCGCTACCCCGGCGCTCTCTGCGGAAGGAACGGGAGAAAACCCACTCGCACGTATCCACCCCCCAGACCCCCGTGGGAAGGGGCTGTGACTACGCAGAGCTCTGGAAGTTTGAGGCGGAGATCTGGTCCGAAGCGGAGCGGCCACGAGCTTCCCCCTGAACTCGCCCGCCCACCCAGGAGAAGTCCGGACGCCCCTGGAGGCCGGCAGGGCTGGGCCTAGTGGGAGGGCACGAGGACGCCCCTCGCCCCAACCCTGCGCCCACGGTGGGGGCGGATTCAAGGGGAGTCGGGAGCTGCACCCCACCCCCGGCCTGAGCGGTGGCTGAGCGTCGCCCGTCCTGCGCCCTCCGGTCCCGCGGTCGGGGTGTCCCGCCTGCCCTTCCCGGCCCGCCCGGCGCCCAGACAGCGCGCGCCTCCAGCGGCTCGCGGTGCGCCCAGGGCGCGCGGCTCCCACCCGGAACCCGCTCGGCGGGGTCCCCACATCTGTGGCTCGCCAGCGCCAGTCCGGGTCGCCCCGGCCCCCTCACCTGCTTACATGGCCCGCGGAGTCCTCGGCGGCGGCGGGGCCCCGGTCCCCACGGAGCCGGCTCCGGGGCGGGGACCTGGGGCGCGGGGGCGCGGCGGTGCCGCCCCCGCGGAGGGTCGGACGAGGAGCCCGGGCGGGACGGGGCCGCGGCTCCCGGGGACCCGCGGCGGACGGCGGCGAAGTTGAGCAGAACTTTGCAGGGCCGGGCGCCCGGGCGGCAGGAAGCGCGGGCGGCCGCGGCGGGGGAGGAAGGGCCGCGCGGAGGGAGGGGACGAGCAGGCGCCGCCGCTCCCCACCGGGCCGCCGCGCGCTCTGGCGGGGGCGGAGGGAGCGCGAGCGCGCGCGGGGAGGGAGGGTCGGGAGGGGGCGCCGGAACGCGGATCCCGGCTCCGGGCCGGAGGCGCGGCGGGCCCCGGACGTCACGGCGCTGGAATCCGAGGAATGCCGGGCGGCCGGAGCTCCTTCCGCAGGCCCGGAGCAGCCGCGCCGGAGCGGGGCAGGTCTGGAGCGCGGGCTGCTTGGGACTCCCGGGGCAGGGACGTGGGAGTGGGACTGGCGGGGCGACTGTGGTCCGTCGGGGGCACGGAGGAAAAGGACAGCCTGGCTGGATGACGGACCGAGAGCCAGGACACCCGCCTTATTTGGGCCCCCAGAATGTCCCGAGCAGCCACCGCGGGGACAGCCCGGAGAAAGCAAGGGGCCTGGCCGAGCCCTCTGCAGGGCGCCCGGGCCCCGTTCTGGGCAGTGAACTTGGGTCTCAGCCCCGGCCAGGCCGCCGGCAGCTGGGCTCTGTCGTTCCGGTTGCTGCGGGTGGGCGCTGGGAGGGAACTTCCTTGGCACTTCGGGAGGTGGAGTTAATGGGGTGCAGCTGGCAGGATGGAAACCCACCGAGCTGAGTTGGGCGAGGGACCAGGGCTCGGGCTTTGCCCAACTGGGGACCGATTGGATAACTGAGGCCAGAATCCCAGCCTCTGGATCCTTGCTTTCTGTCGCTGTAAAATTAAAGAGCTTGCCTACTTTTCTGTGGCCCTTTCCGTTGCCACAAACATCTCTTGGCCAGGACTGAAGCCCAGTCTTTTCAGCCATTCAACGACCTTAAACTGGCGCAGAAAATGTCTCGAATGACTCCAGTGTCAACTCTTACAAACACTCAGCCCGCTTGGGGAAGAGGGCCGGAAAGCACAAAGCAAAGGTCCGTGCCGCTTGCAAATCTGGCGCCACGGACTTCTTTCTCATCGCGGCCCAAGTGCAGAATCTGAAGAATCGGAAAAGACCTTGAAGGCGACACAAAAGGGATGGAAGGAAAGGGCTGAAGGGAAGTAAAGTCAGTCGCTCCTGCTTCCAGGGAAATAGCCAGACGGCCTTGCTGGGTGGCAGGGAGTGTGGGGGCCTTGTTATCCCCACTTCCCACATCGGGAGCTGGACGCGGGGGAGATCACCCATCTTGCGGAGGGTCACACAGCGCGAGAGAAATGCGATCACAGGCCCATCGGTGGGCCAGAGAGCCTGCTCTCGGGCTCTGAAGTCTGACCAAGCAGGATGGGGAGTAACAATAAGGAAACTAAACCCCGGGTGTCTGCTCCTTGCTGGGATCCGGGAGCCCCTTGGTGTCCCTCGGGCAGAAAGGAAGAGACCTGTGTACTGCAGCAAAGTCTCCATGCTACTGAGCACGCAACACCGCAGCCAGCTGCGGTCTCCAAGAAGCGCGAAGGATTCGCACACAGACCCCGGACGTGGTTCTCTGTCTGGCAGGTCACCTTGCGCAGGCTGCTACCCCTGAGGCTTGAGTTTACTTTTTAAGTGGAGGGTAAGAAGGGGACAGAGCCCACTGGAGGTTTTTTCCGGGTCCGAACGTGCAGAGTGACATTTCCAGACGGCCTGTGGAGGATGCCAAGCCACAGACCCTCCTGTCGGGCAACAGAAACTGCTGCCCACTGCGTCAGCCTGAGGGGACACTGGGAATCGGGACTGTCGCCAAGGGTCCAGGGATGACAACGCTGGGGTGTAGCACTTAACCTCATGGACCCATTTTTAAATTTTAAGTATATTTACTCCTAAAAGTAAAAAATACAGTATTAACTTGAAATCTTATAAAGTGCCACATTTCTTTTTTCTTCAGAAGAAAGCACAAAAAGATAATATAAGATTGGGGGAGGTACTGGGGATTTGAACCCAGGACCTTCGCACTAAGTTACATCCTGCTCTTTTTATTACTGTTACTGGATTTCCCTAAGTTGCAAAATTGCTCAAGCTGGGCTCAAACTTGGAATCCTCCTGCCTCAGCCTCCCAAGTGCTGGAATTACAGGCTTACACCACCACCCTCAATTAGCATAGGCTCCCAACACATCACTACATGTTTACTTTGAAACTGCCATTTTAGAAATTTGTACGGGTTATATTTCCCAAAGCGATGTTTCTTTTTGTTGCCAGGGCTGTTCAAACTATAAATACAGGATCCCAAGCGAAATCTCGGGCTCCACGGCTGCTTCCACCTCCAGTGTGTTCTCATTACTGCATTCGTGTTACAGCTTCAAAGACGCGAGTCACTGGAAGCAGAACAGGTTCCTGCATCAAAGCAAACTGGAAAGTCAGCAGAGATGCTAGAAAAATTCCCTGGGCTTTCCAGGCCCTCCATAAACGTGAAAGCTGCAAAAGAGTGCACGCACTCCTGCAGGGGGAAGGTCAGTCCCAGGTTCCAGGGGGTCTTCCGGACCTAGGATGGGAGTGTGAGTACCTTTGTGTGTTTCTAGATGTTGAGATGCAATCAACAGGAAGCACAAGCCTTAAGCATGCACACAGCTTGAATATGTGTACAAATGCGTGTGTGCGCGTGCGTGCCTGTGACCACACCAGGTCATGAGATGGAAAATGCCCGCCACTCTCAGCCTTCCTGCCTCAGCCTCCCAGAGTGCTGGGCCCCTTAGCAGCTTAGCAAGACCTTGCCTCAAAAGTTTAAAAAAAGTGCGTGTGGGGACGTGCTGGGGAGTAGCTCAATGTGAAGGCCCTGGGTTCAATTTCCAAGGGGGGAAAAAAAGGAAAGAAAAGGTCTGTTGCTGCAGGAAGTGGAGATTCCCTGTGTGACTTCTTTTTTTTTTGTACTGAGGATCGAACTCAGGACCTTGCGCTTGTGAGGCAGGCGGCGGAGCCATTGAGCTAAACCCCCGGCACCCCGTGTGACTTCTTAATCATCTCATTGCTCTTTACTGACTTCTACCGCCATAGGTTCACTTTGTTAGTTCTCAGAATTCACAGCAATGGAATCAGAGTACTTACATTATACATATGGCTACATATATGTTCATCTGGCTTCTTGGCTCATTATAATGCTTCTAAGATGTATTCATATGACTGAACGTATCAATTTTTTTCTCTTTTATTGCTGAGTACATTCTGCTGTGTGACCATGGCAGGATTTGCTTATGCATTCTTACTGCTGTATCTGGCAGGTGTGTATATACTATATGTATGGGCCTTGCTAGGTAGCTCACGCTGGCCTTGAATTCTCGGCAATCCTCCTGCCTCAGCCTCCTGAGTCCTGGGATTACAGGTGTGCACTGCCTCACCCAGCCATTCAGAGCTGCTTATCAAGCCGGGCAATTCAGCAGAACCTGAGTTCTTGTTATCCAGTGTTTGTGTTAAGCTGTGTGATCATGCGGGCCTGTGAGCCACAAGCACACAGGGCCACAGCACAGCCCAGCGCTGACAGCCCACGGCAAGGCACACAGCCAGGGGTCCCACAGGGTGGCCGTCATGGTGGGAGGCTCGCCCTTCCGAGCTGGCTTCCGGTGTCTCCAGAGCAGCATTTCCAGCACCGCAGACTGAGTGAGCCCTTCTCCCCGCTGGCCGCCCCATGAGCTGTTTCCGCTTGGGGGCCAGAAGTGGCCACCCAAAGGAGCCACACTGTCCCCAGCCAGTGGTAGACTGGAATCTGGGTGGCTTTTGTGGCGGCATCTCTGAGGCGAAACTGCACAGCCTTCACTGGGTTCGCTGTCATCTCTCGAAGGCTGAACACACAGTGTCCGCTGCATTTCCCTCAGGTCTCCAGTCCCTCTTCCGGGGGCTCGCCGCCCCGCCACCTCTCTGTCCTTTCTCTTTCCTCCCCCCAGCCCTCAGGCCAAGGGACTGCTCTCCACCCTGAGTCCTTCAGTGCCCCACAGTGGCCCTGCCACGCCAGCCACGTCCTCCTGGAGAGAAGGCCAAGGTATTAGGGTCGAGATTTCCCAACTGGTGGGGGTGACAGAGCTGGGGCCTGGAGCCTGGGGCCACTTCCTGAGCTAACAGCCGTGGAGTATGAGGGTGAGGCTGGTTAGATCACTGCCTCCCGACATTGCTGACATTGCTTGACTTTGACTTGAAAATGTACAAGACTCAGCCAACTGTTTACTTTTATATATGAAGCAATACCCCACAGAAAAGGTAATTCACACCTTATCAGTACCTTCAGCAAGATGAGATCAAACCTAGCCACAATTAAATATATCCTTTGAGTTTCAATATATTTGATATTATTTTCTATTAATTTCACCTTCGGTCTCAAACATACTTTGTTTTTTTATCTTTTTTGTTTTGTTACTTTATTTTTTTGAGACAGGAGCTCACCATGTAGGTCAGTCCACACTGGCCTTGAACTCAGTATGCAGCCCAGGCTGGCCTTCAATTTTCAGCGATCCTCCTGCCTCAGCCTCCTGAGTGCTGGGATTACAGTACAGGTGTGCACCACCACGCCCAGTTCTAAACATGTTTGGATCACATCTTCGTGGTATAACCTGTCTCAGCTTGCTGACTCTCCCATTCCTCAGGCCTAGTCTGGTCTCTGGCTTTTCTGGATGAGACAGGAATACACAATTTCTGCCCCTACACATGGCCCTGGGCACCTGTACGTAGCCCGTCAGGCATCAGGTCCTCTGGACACATTGCCTATGCTGAGTTCCAGCCACCGCTGATGCACTACCTGCCTGATTCGATTGTTCTAGCACAAAAAGGAAGAGCCTGAAAAATGCCGTGGATCCGAGTTTAAGGAGGTTGGGGCCGAAGACCCACGAGGGGCCCCGCTCACCTTTCTCTGGCTTCTGGTGCCAGTTTCCACTTTTTTTTTTCTTTCTAGTACTGGGCATTGAACTCTGGGACCTTCACACTGAGCTACATCCCCAGCACCATTTTTATGTTTTTATTTTCAGACAAGTTCCAGCTAAATCACTAAGGTACGGGCCAGGCTCAGCCTTGTGATCTTCCTGCCTCAGCCTCCCAAGGTAGTAGAATTACAGGCGTGCACCGGCTCACGTGCACTTTCGGCCATGCCCAGGCTAACAGCTACCTGACCCTGGCAAAGAGACTTGCAGGCCGTTTTCTCAGAAAGTGTTGGCCTCCCAGTGAAACAGTAATGACTCAGTGGGCCCAGTTGTGACCAGGTGTGGAGCTGGGGCCCGGGACACACCAAGCTCGGGGTTTGTCACCTGACATTAGCAACCTGAGTGCCCTTGCAGATGGGATGCTGTTCTCCAGTGTGGACTGAACCTCAGATCCCAACACCCAAGACAAAAGACCTGGCTGGAGTGGTTGGTGCAGGGTCTGAGAGGAGCCCCGGGCCTGTGGGGCAGCCCAGGGTCATCCATGCTCGAGCGACAGAATGTTTTATCAGCGGGAGGACTTGGGAATGCTTGGGCTCAGGGACCGCTCTACAGCAGCTGTGCTGAGGGCCGATCTGGCTTCCGGGCAGAGGAGGAAGTGGCCCACCGGGCAGAGACCAGGAGGCGGGAGGTCAGGGTGCTTTCCGCTCTTCTGGGGACAAGGCCAGGCCAGGCATTGCAGTCTGAGGTGACTGCAATCCAGACTGAGCTGGGAACTTCGAAAAGCCTCAGTGTGCCGCGCTTGCAAAGCAGGTCTTCAGGGAGATAAGGGGGCGGAAGAAGAAGGTGTCTTAGTAACCTTGGACTTCCAACTCCCAGAACGTGAGAAAACTCTTTCCTGCGTCAGAGCCTCGTGTCCGCGGTATTTTGTTAACACAGCCCAATCAGAATCATCTCCCGAGGTTGTTTTGTGTTTTAACGGAGAGCTAAGCGGAGATACCCTTGTATGTATACAAGGCGAGAGCAAACGAGACCGTGCGGGTTTAATTTTTATAAATGTGTTACTGTAAAAGACACAGCGCCAGGAACCCCCTGGGAACACTGTCCTTCAGGTCACACACCTTATCCCCTCGTTCTCGCCACTTTCTGCAGCAGTTCTGAAGCCCTCTTTCCTGAGTGTCGGTAGTTGTGCTGTCGCAGCTGGCTCGATGTCCTGAATCTATTCAAAATGTTTCTGTCTCCTGGTCATGTAGACTTGTTTTTATTTGACTGAAATTGCCATGTCAGAATGTGTGACAGAGTTTCCATGATGGAAGATGAAATCATTTGCCCATTGGGCTGCTTTCTACACTCACTGTTTCTGTCAAATAAAAACATGATGCTGTATCCTCACCCACCTTAGGCGCTGGATCTGGCAGCATGCGACTGGTTCTTCCCCAAAGGCAAAATGACCACAAAAGGGAACAATCTTGAATCAATTCCGGACATCAAGAAGCCCTGACAGCGCAAAGAAAGACACTCACCAAAGAGGACTTGCAGAACTGCTGCAGAAAGTGGCAACGTGTGTCTGACGTGAAGGACAGAATTCCAACGGGGACTTGTGACAATGTGTCTTTCGGTGTAACACATTTTTAAAAACTAAACATGCACAGTCTTGTTTGATCGCACTGCCTACATGTACCAAGACATTAAGCACCTAAGTACCTCAAGACCCAAGAGCACACTCAGCCTCTCTGCTCCCAAAGCCCCTGGCCTTTCTCACCCAGCGCATTGTTGCAGTTTACCGAGCATCCAGTGTGTCCAGAGCAGTGGCAGGCAGTGGCAGATAGGGTATGGTAAAAATGGGACAGTAGAAACGGGAGCAGGACAGAGCGTGTGCTCCAGATTCTGCGTTACAGTCCTGGCCAGGGTGCAGCTACTCGGCTGATGTGAACCTGGGCTAGTGAAAGGAGACACATCCCGAGTGTGTGTCTCCAGTTGTTTGTCTCTCTGTTTCCCTGTTTTTCAGAGTGCACCTAGGAAAGGGGGAAAGGAAGCCCCTGCTGTAAGACCAAAGAGCAAAGCCCAACCCAGGATCTGAACACCTCAGTACTATTCATTTCACCGGTTCCACCACTCCCGAGTCAGTGCAGCCAGCGGGGTCAGTGGCTCTGCTAGCGCACGGGAGGGAGGCTGCCTTCTCATCTCCTCGAAGTGTGCGCGCCTGTCTGTCCTTGACATCTGTCTTGAAAGGTCAGCACACTGCTTTCTAAGAACAGCTGTGAACCTCTCTTCCAGGAGCGGGCCACAGAAGGCCAGTGATGCTAGACTGGAGTGTGGCCGGCCCAGGAGCCGCTCCCTGCCCAGAGTGGGGAGCGACAGGTAGTGACAGCTGCTCCGTATACCTGCGCACTGCGGTTTTGAGTTTGAGGCAGGAGCGTGCAGACAGGTATCAGGTGGCTGAGAATAACCCCTGACCTCGTCTTCTACCAGCCCTGGATCGAAATTTAAATAAAGCCCCACGGGGTATTCATTCATTCCTTTCTTTTTTTCTTTTTCTTATATCTATGCTTTTTTGTGTGTGTCTTTCTGAGATAGGGTCTCACAATGAGCATATTGTATAGCCCAGGCTGGCCTCAGACTTGTGACAATCCTCCTGCCTCAGCCTCCTGAGAGCTGGAATTGGAGGGATGCACCACCATGCCCAGCTGGGCTTGCTTTTTTTTTTTTTAACATCAGTTAAACACTTAGATGAAATTGTCAACAAAAATGCAAAGCAGGTATATGGAGGTGTAAACGAGACGTCCTTCAAGACCAATTGCACTTTCACAGAGGAGGGGAAATGGAATGGGAACAGGGCAGCGTGGGCAGCTGCAGCCCCTCTGAGAGGAGGAGGACATGAGAGGAATCTTTGCTGCGATCAGTGCCCAGGAGCAGCCCTGGTGGGGGAGGAGGTTGGGGTGCATTTGGGATGCCATTCTGCGAAACACGGACACCCCTGCCCAAGGCGGAGATAGCGTCACCCACAGACGGGCAGGCCTGGGTTGTGCAAGAGAACCCACACCTCCCCAAGGCTGGCCGCCTCCCTTAGAATGACGGGTGACTCAGAGTGACTAGCACTTCAAATACGGCTGAGTGAGGCCACAGACCCCAGCAGGCACAATTGCAGGGCAGGCTGAAAGCTACTTCCTGTGGCCAACAAGGAAAAAACTCTGCTTTTTTTGAGTCTATTGCTTTTTTGTTTTGCTTTGGTTTTGGTCTTTGGTGGAGGTTGGTCTTTTTCTGAAAAAGCATTTCGCTATGTAGTCCAGGCCAACCTTGAACTCACCATGTAGCCCAGGCTGGCCTTGAACCCACAGCAATCCTCCTGCCTCAGCCTCCTCAGTGCTAGGATTACAGGCATGGGCCTCTACTCCCAGGTGGAGACTCAGTTTTGCGGTAATTTCTGCTACAGCGGTGAGGCTGAGGTGTCTGACAGCGTCAATCTTAGAGGTAGAAGAGTTACTAATGGAAGAAGGCACCCAGGGACTTCCGTCTGCATGGGCACTAGTGTGATGTGCAAAGACAACATTTCCAATGACAAAAGAGAAAGGGGGCTTTTAGCGCCAGGGGCAGGCTCCAGGGATCCGGTGGTTGGGTGCCTACTTGTCTCATTCACAGCTGCTCTTCCAAGCTCACTGTGCCCCACAAGCCCAGCCCTGCGCCATGCCCTGGTGGCGCCAAGTGTGTCCTCTCTCTCCTGTCTCAGGACCTTTGCACCTCCTGTCCCTTCTCCACACAGTCCATGTCTCCGGATGTCTCCCGCTCGCCCCCTCCTGGACCCCTCTGCCAACCCGTACCCACAGCCCCACCCCACGGCCCCTCTTGGCCTCTCCTGTCCCCTCGCTCCACCACACTGTCCTCCTCCCAGGACCGGTTCTGTTTGTTTATTGTTTATAGTTTCTTGCCACCCCAAGCTCCATCTCAGTGGGGAGTTTTGTCTATTTGGAGCCTCCAGAGCCTCAACCAATATTTATGGAAAGTTTGAAGTTTTTACGTGAGCCCACGTGGGCAGCATTGTTATTTGATCTTTCTAGGACGTGTTCTACTCTCCCACTTGTGGACAAAGAAACTGAGGCTTAGAGTTGAAGCCTCAGTCTGATCTTGCTGCTATTTTTGGGTTGTGGGTTTCTGTGTTGTGTGTTTGTGTATTTACAGGACCTCCTTCGGATCCAGTGGAGATGTCTGGACTTACTTCTCCAACATAGTCTTCTCCTCCACCTCTCTTCTCTTTATTTTATAACGTTCCCCCTTTATGCCGTTTGAATCCTGAATACCATTACTGATTTTATCCTTTCATCAAATTCATACACAACATTTGAAATGCACGAATGCATACACTTCCCACGGCCCATGCTCAGGACCTGAAGCCAGGAATCCTGAGTCTTAGAAGGTAACCTTTGTACGGGGCGCAAAAAAACCTGGTCAATCCTATCAACGTGGACCTGTCCCCATCTGTCTCACTTAGAATTATTGCATTAAAATAGCTGCTTAATTAATCCCAGTAGACTTGTCCAGGAAAGAGAAGGAGAAAAGAAGCCCAGCAAGCATAAAAATATAAATAGAAACCAAGTGTCATGGCGACACAGACCTTATTTCAAAACAGAGGGAAATACTTGGTGTACAGGGATCCTAGCTCTCTTCCGACAAGACTTCAACAATGAATTTACAGGCCCTCTGTCCAACCAGAGCCACTCCCTTCTGTCCATGCCCATGGTAAGCACCTCCATGTGTTCCCTGTGTGCTATAAAATCAATGTAAGCTTTTTGTGAAGTTTCTTCTAGTTAAGGAGAGCATGTATCCACCCACTTTTTCTACAAATCTCCTATTATGAGTGCTTATATGATTGTATTGGTGCAGAATGTAATCAATTATGGACTATGTACAGGTGAATACTGGCCAGTGCTAATTATTTTCTTATGGATATAAGTGAAAGTTAGCATTTCATCCAAAAACATTTAATAAGCCCCCACTGTTTACTGAGCGCTGATAATACGCAGCTGAGTAAGACGTACTTGGGGTTGAGCTTTTAAACGTCTCTCATATTCAGGCTGAAATAGGTCTTTGTCATCGTCTTTTGTTTAACACAACATTTGTTTAACACAACATTTGTAGCAAATATTTGCTTTTTTTTTTTTTTTTTGGTACCAGCAATTGAACTCGGGTCCGTAGCTTGCGAGGCAGGTGGCGGAACCACTGAGCTAAATCTCCAGCCCAATACCTGCTTTTTGATAAAGACAAAAGGTGTGTTTTAAAACTAACAATGTAGGGCCGGGGATTTAGCTCAGTGATTCTGCCACCTGCCTCAAAAGCGCAAGGTCCCAAGTTTGATCCCCAGTACCAAAAAAAAAAAAAATGTAGGGAAAATATTCAGTAGCTAGTTTTCTCTTCTTTTTGGGGGGGGGGTAGCTGTGAGTTATATGTGTATAATAGGTGTGAATTATATGTGTATAATAGGTTTGAAAGTAAATTACATTCTGTGTGCATGCGCGTGTGTGTTTGTGTGTGTGTGTGTGTTTGCAGGGCAGATGGTTTGGGGACTGAACTCAGGGCCTTTGCACTGAGCTACACCCCCATTCTTTTTTATTTTGGGAGATAGGTTCTTACTAAATTGCTAAACTGCCCAGGTTGGGCTCATACTTGTGATCCTCCAACCTCGGGCTTCCAGAATGCTGGGCTCACAAGCATGCGACACCACACCCAGCATTATGTGTGCTTTACGTATGACCAAATACAGGTCTTTATTGATCTGCAGCCAGCAATCCACTGGTATGACTTCCAGTGTTGAAGGAACTAGTCTAGAAACATAAATTGAGAAACTCCCTATACTAGTGGAAATTAGTCATTTCTTAAACAAATTCTGTTACCAAGAAAATAAATATTAATGTATGGTCACACAAGACTACCAGTTCCCTGAAAAACGTGCAGAAATACGAATTAGCCAAGTTCGGTGGGGTAGGACCCGTGACCCACTCAGAAGGGGCCTCATCCCGGCTGTTGGTCGGCAGGGGCTGGAGCAGTAACAGGGTCCCACTCTCCGACACATGGTGACCTCAGCCTAGCGCCCCAGCAAGAGCGTAAGAGGAGAAAGTGACACTTTCGTTAGTGCTAACACTGGGATTTCATCAGAGTGGTTTAATGGCGCTTCACTTTGGAGAAAACCTAATATGAAAATTCCAAACTTATGAAATAAATATGTTTGGTAGTGGTTGCTCATTTAGGGTAAATCATCAGAACTATAAATACAGGCTGTTTTATATTATGCACACTGGTATTGATTATAAGGATGAATTTAATATTCACACAAGTTATCACACTCATACTCACAGTTCAGATCTCAGGTTGAAATCAGGTGCTTGAGGTTAGTATACATTGTGACAACTGGCAGTACAAGTCTGCAGTTCACTCTTGGTCCCTTATTTTCCAAACTGTACAGTAATGGAATTGGCCTAAAGACTCTTTAATCTCTGAAATTGTACGAGTCTCTGATTTCTCTAAGATAGGCTCTCCCCAGCCTCAGAGGTGTGAGAAGTTCATGGTTTTCCTCTTCCCTATGAGTCCCATTTGGAAGACCCTGGCTGGGGCCAGTGTTGTAGGAAACGCACTAGTACTAGGCTTCCCATGGTTCTAGAACATTACGCCTGGGCTTTTCAAGTGTGTCAATAAAAAATGACCGTTCAACCTCCAAACATCAATATGAACTTCTCTGTAAGTACTAAGGCCTTTTACAACTAAAATACAGTTATAGTCAGCTTTTCTAAAATCCCTTTTCTAAAAGCAAATTAACACATAAAATTTTCTCAATTTCCCCTATTTTTACCATGCTATTTCTTAAATTTATAGGGCTGGCTACCACATGTTTATTCAAGTAGAGCATAGTAGTGTAAACAATTAGAAGACAATCAGCAGATTGGAAAAACATAGAAGACCATTGGCTTAGTTCACTGGATTTTTTTATGCCTACAAACCTATGGCTGTAATTTTCTATCCCTGCATATGGTGTTATCATCGATTAATTCCACAACTGTATCTTGAACTCTTCCGAGGTTCCAGTCTGGCACTGGACACTGATTACAAGGGGATTCGTCATGCGCCCTGCTTCCTGAATAGAAGTTACAGTCCAATGTGGACATAAATGTCAAATAAATTATTATAGCAAATATATTCATAATTACAAATTGGGCTAAATGCAATGAAGGGGAATAAAACCAATATTCAGAAAGAGGGTGAGTCTCTTAATCCAGAACTTGGGGCACTCAAATCTTCATAGCAATTCGTCCTTTATGAAGGTACTTCCTGTAGGCTGAGCTGATGTGTCGTCCCCAAGGCCGGGATGGAAAATGGAGAACATTCTGTGCCCTGTTCCCTGTCCCTCTTTTTCTCTTCTCTTCCTTTTTCTTTCCGTGGTGCTCAGATGGTAACCTCTTTCCTTCCTCCTCCTTCAGGAAAGCAAATAGCAGCAGACCCTCCTGTACGCCCAGTTACAAACACCAGTACCCAGGCGACCATCACCATCACCTAGCTCGCCCGTGACAGTGGCCTCCCTGGTACAAATGCGCTGTGAATGGTAAAGGGGAAAACACTCAGTAAATATGCAGATATGCCAGGCATCAAGACTCACAGAGTCGGGCCATGGTGCCAAACCTATCTCATTTCTATTTTATCTTTATTTTGCTTGGCTTCTTGGCAACATTTCACATGGTAAGTACGGCCTCCTTCATGACTCACGGCCGTCTTTGGCACATGCTTACTTTTTGTTCGGTTTGTTCTCCCCATCTCTTTAGCTACTTCTCCACCTTATCTCGAAATCTTGGACTCACCCAGGGTTCAGTCCCAGGCGCTTGTCTTCTCTCCTTGATGAATCGATTCACGCAGCTTCAAATGCAACCTGTAGACTGTGACTCCCGGATAAATAACACATTTGAAACCCTCCCTTCTGCGGGCCAGTATCGAAACCAAACTTCTGATTTCGCTTATTTAGTACTGCTCTTTGTCTACCCTAGTGCATGAAATAACACCACTACTCAATCGTTTGAGCCAGAAATCTGGGCGCATCCTAGATGCCTTCAACCCTACCCTCCTAGTTCTGTCACAGAATATCGAATCTGTCTGTGTTTCCTGTCTCCTCTGCCAACACACTGGGCCGAACGCTACCATTTTCCACCTGGATCACTATAGTAACCTTCTAGGTGTTTATATCCCTCCTCTCTCGGCCTCCTCCACTCTCTTCTCCATGATGCAGACATTTTTTTCTCCAAGTTAACAACCTTTAATGTCTTCCTGCCATCATTTCCAAAGTAAATCCAAATATTTACCTGTGAGTCCTGCATGGTCCAACCTCTGCAGCCCTCTCTGACCTCATCTTGGACCATCTCTCTTTGGCTCACTGTGCCCAAGACCTTCTGACTTCTTTCTCTCCTTTCTTTTCCTTCCTTCCTTTCTTTTTTCTTCTTCTTTCTCCTCTTATTCTCCTTCTTCTTCTTCCTCTTCATTTTCTTTCTTTCTTTCCTTCCCTTTTTTTTGGTGCCAGGATGGAACCCAGGGCCTCATGCATGCTAGGCCAGTGCTCTACCACTGAGCTATGCCCCCAGCCCTTTGCTTTCTTACTTATTCCAACCTCTTTTTCATCTCAGTGTCCTTGGGTTGGTTTTTCCCCCTGCAAGGGACACAGCAAACTTCTGCTTTTCACATCACTGACTCCTTACCCACTGGAGGTTCAGTTTAAATGTCCTTTCCTCAGTCCTTCCTGATCACACACTGTGTCAGGGTTCTCCAGAGAAACAGTGGGCTGGACAGACAGACCTCCAGGCAGATGGACAGTCAGCTAGGCAGACACATAGACAGATGGTGGCACATTGTGGGACTGGCTATTTGTAGGCTAGGCTGGTAGGTTGGAAATTCTGGGGCAGGAGCTAAACTAGTCATGGTGTAGAATTTCTTCTCTCCCTCAGGAAATTTCAGTTTTGCTTTTAAGTCCTTTCAACTGATTGGACGAGGCCCAACCACATTATCCAGGATAATCTCCTTTACTTAGAGTCAACCACTTGGAGATATTAGCCTCATCCACAGAATACCTCCTCCGAAACACCTAGATGAATGAGTGTTCGGGTGAGTAAGTGGCTCCTATAGCTTGGCCAATATGGCAAGGAAAATGAACCAATCACACCCTGCTAGAAATATTGGACTCTTTCAACCTTTATTTCTATGTGGTTGGCATGCCCATCATATTTCCTCATACTGGTATCCTGATAAGGGCCTAGAATATTTTTCTTGTGGCTATTTCCAGCCCTGGACTGAGCCACACTTCATGTGCAATAGAATTTCTGGGCTTGGGAATTGTTTCCACAGACACCCTCTCACCTGTATTTTTCCAGTCCAAGATTTTGTTTATTAAACTTCAAACCCTGTCAAAATGTAAACCCCACAAGCAGTCGGGCCAGTTGTTCTGTTACTGGAAATTCTGGCCAGGCTTTTGGGATGGGGGTGATGAAATGGATCTCCCCCTCAGTTTTGAGCAGGGTTCTCTTTGACTTATAGAAAAATACCTTCCACTCCTTTTCCTCCCAGTCTTACTGTTTATACCTGTTCTTTACTTTCCTCCTCTCTCTTTATCATGGCTTTATGTGACTCTGAATAGACTTTTTACTTTTTTTTTTTCCCCTCTCTTTTTCTCGCTACCAGGGATCGAACTTGGGTCCTCGCGCTTGCACAGCAGGTGGCAAAATCACTGAGCTGAATCCCCAGCCGCTAAATAGTCTTTTTGTACTAGAGGCTGATTACCCCAGAATTTTTAATTAATGTCTGATGTTGCCCAAATTAGCATCCAGATGTTACTTAGTATTTATAAATTTTGACATTTTCCTTACAAGAAAATAACTTTTCTATAATGACCTAAAAGTGACTCTTTTTTTTTTTTTTTGGTACTGGGGATCGAACTCAGGACCTTACACTTGTGAGACAGGTGGCGGAACCACTGAGCTAAATCCCTGGCCCAAAGTGAAACACATTTTAAGAAGAGTAGAGCCAGATGTGGCTGCACAAACCCAGCTATTCTGGAGGAAAATATTATTTTGAGGAGACAGAACTTCAACTGGTTTCCAATGCAGACAATAATTAGTAGGCAGGAAAGGAAAACAATGCAAAATACTTCCCTTACCCCCAAATGCAAAGGAGATTGAAAATAGAGAAGTTTACTAACTGTATCAGATAATTCCTTTAGCTTATTTCATTATGCTAAGGTTCCCAAACTTGGCAGGATCTAGGGTTGGGACAAATCAGAATAGGCAGGAGTTGATGGGATTTTCACTGATAGCAAGTGTGACAGCACGGATAGTGACAGAGGGAGGCCCCCCCAGGCTGGGCCCCAGGAGGCCACCTGTGCTGCCCCTTCTGAGACAATCAGTGGCCTTCCACCCAAGGGACTGAGCAGCTCGGGGTCTGGGAGCTCAGAGTGGGGACAGGATATTACCTTCAGTTTGCTCTACTTTGTTTTTCTTTAGAAGTTCCACTAGAAAGGAACAGAGGTTGGAATTAATGGGGTGGAAATGAGATTCTGAAGTATCAGTGCATTTCAGTTATCTCCGCTCATCCATGCACTCAATTTCCTTTAGGTAGAGAAGTCCGGGCTCATGGGAAAGAATTATTTCTCTCTCATGGAAGTTGAGTCCCTGAATCCACCTCTATTCCTTTAAGGGAGATTTTAAAACTTAAGGACCTCTAAGGAGAAAAGGATTTCTATTTTTGTTGTTGTTGCTTACAAAAAGCCCTTGAAGACATTTTTCTTACTAGAGAAAGGATTTTACCTACTGTCCTTGTAACACATTTCTGAAAAGTCCTTCCGTATTACTTCTCTGAAGTTGTTCCCCAAAGAAGAGGAAAGCAAGTAATATAATCTACCCTTCCTGTACTAACTTCTTCCTTGGTTCATTCTGTCCTTGCCAGAGAAATAACTCCCATTCTTTGAATTGCTTTAACATTCTAACAGCAGGGAACTTCTGCATAAACCAAACATGGGCTCACATTGATGTGTGGTGGATCCAGAAGTTGGAATAACACTCTGTCCGGATGCACCAGCCATGGAACTCAGCTATGTTCTACCTCCATGGGCTCATGAGCAATAATAAAAGTCAGGCCTGTGGGTCTGGGTTATTCTTTTTTTAAGGAAAAAAAAAAAAAAGCACAGTCAGGAAAGGAAAGAGAAGGCTCTTGTCTCTAGTAGATCAGTAAGCCCAAGCGTCTACCATAAATAGGGAAGACTAGGAGAGCCCCTCAAGAGCACAGGCCTTTCACAGGCCCCGGCTTTGCGGAGGCCGGGAGGGGTCCCGGAAGGAAGAGAGGGTTGGGTGAAGAAGGTGTGGAGACAGGATTGCAGGCAGAGTTTGAACAGGGCACAAAGCAGGGATGAGAGCGTTGGGGTTTGGGGATACGGAGGAGGACTGTCTGCTCTCCCCACGAAAGGGCTGTCTCCGAGGACTTGGGCCTGATCTCCTCTTCTCAGGCCTCTGCGTGACTGGGCTGAGGCCTGCAGTACTGGCTCTGCCTAGCAGAACACCTTCACCAAGAACCCTTGAGCTGTGCAGGGAAGGAGCCCTCAGTTCACCGAGTCAAAATTCAGCTCCCCTGCCCCTCCATCATCCTGCCTCTGCCGCTGCCCTGCAAGATTCTATCTTTTGCCACAAGACCTACAGTTAACCTTGCTGGAAAACTGGGCTGGAAAAAAAAGCTCACTGCTTCCCGAAAGCAATTAATATGAATATGCTATTTGAATAACTAGTGCCCTGTATTCTCTTTTGTTTCCTACGTAAAATTCAAAGCAGGCTCATAGCTACTTCATACAAGGAGAGGTTCTGGAGTATCTGCTCTCTCTCTCACACACACACACACACACACCTCAGAGTGATAACCTCCCTCTCTCCCCCATGTTTCCAGCAGTTTCTGATCTGGAAGTGAGTTCAAAGTGGCCCAATAAACACATTGCTGTGTGTGAGGAAAGCACAGAATTGTCACAGCCCTGGAAAAATACCCATTTTCCTCAGTGGGGAGGTGCTTTGCTGGCCCAAAAACCCTATGGACCACTCTTTCTCCTTTTCCTTCTTCTTTTTTCTCTTTATTCCAGAAACCCAGCAAGAAGCTCCCAGGGAATGTTTCGAGTATTCCAAGTGTTCCTCCATTCTCCCAAAGCCTTCCTTTCTGGGATCCGCACAGAGGTCTGAATCATTTTTAGATATGATCTTTCCCCAGATGCCTAACTCAACCTGTGTTCTGCCTGCTCTGTTATCTTCAAGTAAAAGCCAAAGCTCTGGGAGGAACTTTTTGTTTTTAAATAACACCTGGTCTGGCACCCAAAATCTTAAGGGCTGAAAGCCATGGCAGATCCTCCAACTCTAAGAATCAAACCATTCATCTCCTGGCCGCGGGTCTGGCAGCCGGTGAGGAACAGGGAACTGCTTGTGAGAGGCTAGAGAGTGGAATGCAGAACGCCAAGCCATTACTTGCTGTGGATTTCAGCTTGGTCCAGGAAGCCAGGAACAATGCGGTTTTCTCTTCGCAACAGCATTCTGGCCAATAAATCCCTGTCTAGAACCTAAAGTCTTTGAACCGCTCTAGTATGGACCTTTTATGCAATGTTCTAACACCGTATTAGTTCTAAAAGTAAATTTAATATGGTAAAAGGGTACAAATTGCCTAGATGGCCTGGCTGATTAGGTTGCTTGCTATTTAAGACGGAGTGGATCAAATATCCTCCCAAAAAATCCTTAGTAGGCATTTTAATTCTCCATGTGGACCTCAGCCAGCTCCCAGGCAACATTTCTCACGGGTCACACTGGATTTCGAGTTCTCCAGGGGTGGGCTGGGGCAGGCGAGGGGAGGGAGAGGGTTTCTGTAGTGAGCACATCTGTGTGTTCAGACGCTATGCTTGCTAGCAACCCAATTTAATAGCTCATTTTCAAATCCTTTCTTGGAAAAGGAATTCAGATTACATAATCATGAAAAGCAAACGCGTTGCCACCCAGCATGAGCCAACACGTTCCCGTACTTGGTGGCCTAAGGTTATAGAGCCGGCTCCCAGCTTCAGGCACCTGGGAAAGGGCTGAGAAAATGAAAATCCTCCAGTTTGGTTCGAGCTCCACCAGTTGCCTCCCTGGAGTCAGCCCGTGGCCCTGGGCCCTGAGGACTTGCCTGGTTTAGATTTGATCTCTTGGTTGGAAGACCACTGGGCTGCTCTTAGTCCTCCCAAGAATCCCCTCAGCTGGGCCTTCCTTGCAGCCTCTCTGGTCTGCCCTGGAGGCTGAATGAAACAGTGACCACTATCTACCGCGTGCAGCTGACCACGGACAGATTCTCTGCTCATCCAACTGGAGAGTTCTGGGGCTCTGTGATTTCTGCTTTGAGTTTTGCGGCTGCGGGGCTGGGGATGGAACCTAGGCCCGTGCTAGGCACCACCGACCTACACCCAAGACCTTGTACATTTTTCTTTTCTCAGATAGGCTTGGAGATAAGAAACTCTGACTAAACCTTAATCTGTACTTCCTGCTTTTCTTTTCTTTTTTTTTTTTTTTGGTACCGGGGGATCGAACTCAGGTCCTTGCGCTTGCGCAGTGGGCGGCGAAACCACTGAGCTAAATCCCTGGCCCAGCACTGCCTGCTTTTAGAGCCCTATGCGGACTCTGTCCTTAGATGCCTGCCTCAGCTTCCCAAAGGGAATCGGTCAGTGCCCAGCATGGGGCTGAATAGGTGGCCAGATGTTGAGAGAGGGAACTTCCGCATTTCAGACAGGTGACCAAGGACAAAGATTTTTCCGCCTCAAGCACAGCATTGACCTAAATTTCTATCTTCAACACAAAAGCGAGAAAAAGAAAATAATCTGAGTCATCGAATGAGGCAATAGCGACTCGGTGTAACTTTCCTGTGATTAACATCCCTGTAACCGTGTGGGGAGGTATACAAGTCACCTTGGTCCTCTGATTCAGTGGCGCACTCTGTCTGGAACAGCGCACGGTAGCTGCCTTCTGAGGAGTCACCACGTGGCTTAGTCCACGAAATCCAAACAGCAGCCCTGTTAAGTGGACACGTGGAGGGGAGGCATCTCAGAGCATCTCGGAGATTTTCTACTTTATCTCTCAGGTATCTGTCCCGCTGATACCAGTCATGAGAGAAATTGCTAGGTCCACTGAGCTACTTCTCCTCCTCCCCCGTCCGGCAGAGGGGACAGAAACTAAGTGTCCTGTGGTTTATCTGCGCTCTGCTGGCTCTTCATCTCACCCACCGAGTTCTCGGAGGGGCAGAGAGGGAATGGTCATTCTCTAAGTTTTTCTTTTCCTTCCTGTCCTCGACAACTTCCTTTACCAGGTGTGCGTCTGAAGGTTCTCCACCATGGGGGCACTTTTCCCCTCTCTCACAAATCCTTCTCCTATTTGTTGGAAAGTTACTGCGAGCCTGGCACTGACCAGGGCACGGAGTGGACGCTCAGCCTCTGCCGGCCACACTGGGAGCTGGGGTCCTTGGAAGTCAGGTGGGGGCTGAAGCTTTTCAGGCAGGAGTTGTTTTCGGGCTGGGAGGAGGAGGGAGGTGAGGTCAGGACCCCCAGGGTAGGGAGGGAAGGAGGTGAGCGTGGTGAGGTTCCTGCCCAGGGCGTCTCTGCTTGGAGAACAGAGCTGGGTGTAAGGCAGTCACCAAGTTGGTGTCTGTCTACTGTGGTGGCACTAAAGGGGGAGGCCTGATCGGAAGCCACACTCAGAGGCCCAGGATCTGACACTCCTGCCAGACCAACGAGACCTCCCCCAAACACGGGGTCAGATTCACGGACGGGCTGTCTCCAAGGATGTAGCACCCGGATACAGTCCCAGGAAACCCCCCAGTCCTGAGTGTGTTGTCAGGTTGTTCACCACGCTGCTCCTTTAAATTCACCAAGTGTGCTCACCCGACCTCCATGCGGCGGGCTGTGGTTTGCTTAGAATCCACTGAGACCCGGAGTGGCAACACAGGCCTAAAATCCCAGCACCTGGGAGGCTGAGGCAGGAGGATTGTGAGTTTGAGGCCAGGGTGGGCTACAGAGTGAGACCCTGTCTCAACAAGCCCCTCAAAGTCAACTGGGACAGTTTTAAGATATTAAATTCTCTGTTTGTTTTCTCAATGTCCTGTACGTTCGAATACCCACAGAAGAACTTGGATTCAAAGCCATTTAAAAAGGATTCTAGGACAATTCTAGAACAAGTCTCACCAATTTAGGGCGTGCGTGATTTAACTCTTTCTCAAACTTGAGCTTCAGGTAAGGTGACTGTACAATTTAGCTGCCAAATAAAAAGACTTTGCGAATAAAAGAGAAGACGAACATTATCAAAAATTCACAATTTGTAACATTTCTTTACCAACAAGTTTTTATATTGATGGATCTCTAAAACAGTACCATTAAAAACCACTTCAGGGCCAGGGATTTAGCTCATTGGTTCAGCCACCTGCCTTGCAAGCACAAGGTCCTGAGTTCGATCCCTGGTACCCTCCCCAAAAAAACCACTTCAAAAATACTAATCATTTTGAAAAAACACATAGCCATGTATATTAAAGCAAGAAATTTGATATATGCTTAATTGATTATCTGAATGCTAAAACTAAGAGTAATTGCCATTGGTATATATTCCTGTACTTTATTCAGTTTTTTAGCTGTGTTTTTGCTAACACACTAGTGCTGTCTCTCTGAGATATTTCTGTAGTCCATTTTCTCAGTTTGATCTTACTGTTTTCATTTTTTCTCCATCAGATTATCACAATCTTTTCCAATCAATGTACTCCGTAGCCCACAATATTTTCAACTGGGAGATTGTTCTTTTTTCTGGTGGCATGGTACATGGCCACCAAAGGGAGGAAATTCTCTATTCTATTCTATTTTGAAATTCTATTTTGAAACATGAATATTTCAGCATAGCTATTTTCACAGATACCTCTTGCTTCCATTCAGACTAGATTTCTTTAGGAAATACTTGTGCAAGAAAAAAATTAATTGGTACATCATCTCTTTACTTCTTTAAAATATTTTGTATATAGATGTTTTAAAATTGTTAGTTTTTACAACTCCATTTCATTCTGATGTAGAATACAAGTGTATAAAACAAAAACAAAGAGTGCTATCAGAAGATTATTTCACAAGTGTAGATATTCCAGGGCACAATTATAGAATTTCAAAATTAAATCTTAGAAATTGATTAAGTTCTCCTTATTTAATTTATTAAATTCTTCCTTTGCTTGTCCAGGACTGATTTTAATACTCCCCGTTTCTAATTATTATTATTATTATTTTTGGTACTGGAGATCGAACTCGGGTCCTTGTGCTTGCGCTGCAGGCGGCGAAACCACTGAGCTAAATCCCCGGCCCTCTAATTTTTTTTTCTTGAGGCAGGGTCTCACTATGTAGTTCAGGCAGGCCTTAAACTCACCATGTAGTCCAGGCTGGCCTCAAACTCACAGCAATCCTCCTGCCTCAGCCTCCCAAGTGCTGGAATTACAGGCATGTGCCTCCATGCCCAGCCTAATTTTTGTTTTTAGTAATTACAATTTTCTAAAAGCTTATTAGAACATTTCTGTTCTCTAGGTTTCTAATCTGGCAAGAAATTTATTGACAAGAGATATAATTCTGTGTGCCATCAGAATTTACATTTATGCAATTCTCACAAAACAAATAATTTCATGTTTAATGTTAAACTTTTCCTACTGAATATTCAATAGCAGTCACATTAAGGTCAGATGAACTTTCAAAAACTTTGAGTCTATGAATTTCATGAAAAAAATCAAACAATTATTGGAATTAGTTTTTAATGTGAACCCCTTGGTGACACATTTGAGAATCATTTAGCTGTTTGCAGAATTCTGTTAATAAAACCAAGCACATCAGCAGCCGTTGTTTCATATTCCATACAAGAAAATCTTAAAATACCATAAAGGTTTGAAGTATGCTCTAAGGCCTCTTACCATATTCGTGTCTTCTCATTTTCATCACCGCAGGCCTTGTGGATGATGGTAAATGTTGGTGAATATTTAATGCACATTTTTTATGAGTAAATCTTATTTTTTAACATTTTAATTTTATGAGTACATGTTTGCAGTATGAAATAATTACATTCTTTTATTTATTTATTTATTTAGGTACCGGGGATGGAACTCGGGTCCCTGTGCTTGCGCAACAGGCAGCAAAACCACTGAGCTAAATCCCCAGCCCCATGAAATAATTACATTCATCGCCTTGGGGAGCTGGTACATGCACATAGCACATCTGAATTCTTTTTACAGGCCCCTTCTTCCACTCTTGATCCTTTTCCTTGCTCAAATGGGTTTATTGTCAACTGAGAAATGAAAATTCTGTACTTAATTTTGCATTAAACATGCATGTTTATTTTGCTTCATTTCTTGAGTTCTTTGTGGCTCTACAGGTTTACTGCAAAATTTTGGACAAGTGTTACCAAAAAATAAAGAAATACTTGTGGGTTTGTTCCAGCCAATATATGACAAACTCATGTTAGCAGCATTGTTCACCTAACTCTTTGCATAAACTTTCTAGAAGGTAAGCTTCACCTTCTCTTCCTGGGTATAGTTTACATTCGCTGAATTTCTAATTTTCCACTTTCACCCTTGGCCTCTGGGCTGGTAGGCAGGGACTTTGGCGCGGTTGATGCACACACACCAGGTGGCCACCAGGGGCAGCAAACCCTTCCCCTCAGCACCGGAAGTCAGCTGTCCTTGCATGGAGGATTTAGTTACCTGTGTGGAGATCAGTTTAGGGATTGAGGGGGGTCATCACCGAAGGTGGAGATGTAGCCACTTGCGAAGTGTTGATCTCTTTCTACCGCACCTGTGTCTCATACCTCAGGAGGAGACCCTAATAAAACAGCACGAAGTGATCACCTGCACCCATGCTGGTTTATTTTAACGCAACTAGTAATAATGGTAGTTAATTCAGACAAGAAACTCTGGCACACGTGCTTAAAGAGAAGGGGACAGGAAACTGGAAGTAAACCAGGAAGTCTGTTCACCTTCTCTGTTGACCTCACTCACGGGTACTTCACCGTGAGGACTTAGTATTCCGCTCCAATCTACGAAGGTCAGAACTAGGTATAGCTTTGAATAAAGCATTTATAAAGCTTCTCCTGTCATTTTTAGGGACACTAAAGTTCATGCCTGGCCTGGGGCCATCCTCTGCCTTATGTCCTGAGTGTCTGCCTGATCTTATGGCCAGGAAATCATGTGCTTCATCCCACAATTAGCTCAATTCCTGTATCAAAATGATGTTGAAAGTGACACAAGGATAAAATGATCTTTAGGGCAGCCATGTGATGATGAGACTGCCCTGGCTGGGCGAACTTGTTCTCCAAGTTGGGTAGTGTGTTTTTGGCTATAGCATCCTCTGTTTTGGAAACCTGGACTTAAAAAAAAAAACCTTTGTTGAGGACTGGATTTTCAACCAAAAAAGACAAAATGTAACGAACATTAAAAAAAATTATGTTTTAAATGTATTAAACGTTTTGGAGGATATAGGCACTAGGTAGTGCTCCTGTTTTCCCATGCAATGCTCTTTCTTTTCCTTTTTTCTTTTTTTCAGTGGTGGTGGGGAGCTGGGAATCGAACCCAGAGCCTTGCCTATGTTGGGCACATGCTGTGCCACTAAGCCAACCCCGAGCCCTTTGTAAATTTTATTTTCAGAACTTGGGCCACCCTCTTGCCTCAGCCTCCTACACTGCTAGGATATAGGCATGTGCTAAAGCACCCAGTGAAATCTTTAAGAATATAAACTATTTCGCTCCATTCATAAAAATTACTTTTGTGGTTTTTTTTTTTTTGGTACCAGGGATCGAACTCAGGTCCTTGCACTTGCAAGGCAAGCGACGGAACCACTGAGCTAAATCCCCGGCCCTAAAAATTACTTTTGTAAGAATAATAAGAAAGTGTTTTGAAATTCTGTAAAATAATTAATTCCAGAGTGATCATGTGTATCTGTTTAAACAACTTTCTTCTTTTCTCCTCCTTCCCCTCTTTTATTTTCTTCTTCCTCTTCCATCAGTAACTGGTTGTATGAACATTTTAAAAATCTTTTTTTCTTTGAGACAGGGTCTCACTGCATAGTTCAAGCTGGCCCTGAACTCACTATGTAGCCCAGGCTGGCCTGGAACTCTCAGAGATCCTCCTGCCTCAGCCTCCCAAGAGCTGAGATCACAAGGGTGCACCACCACGCCTGGCCTGAATTTTTAAAAACTCTTAATCTCACTGCCTTCAGTTAGAAAGTGAGGATCTAGACTGGTGAATAGCCAATTCAATCTAGTTTCCCAAATTCATCTGTTCTATCTCTTATGAATGTTTAGAATTTCTTATTGTGTTGTTTCATTATTTTGCTAGTAAGAAAGATTAAGCAGTAGGTTATAGCCTATTATTTTTTCTTTGATTTTTTCCCCCTTCTGCCTTTAAACAAGCAAATGTTATCTTTAAAGAGAGTAAACAAGAGCACCGAGAAAAGGCATAGAGGGAGAGGGGAAGAAGAGAGAATTCAGTACGTGGGGCTGGAAGTTTATTTCCAAACACTTTCATAGGTATAGAGAATCACCTAGTGGTGAGAAAAGAAAAAGCATTTGAAAGTTTAAATTCCTGTTTCTTGTGAGTGGTGTATGGCTCATAATCAATTGACCTAAAACATACTAAGATGTTGAAATTTTTTTTGTAATCATCTTTTAAAAATCATGCTAATCTACTGAATTTTTTTTTTCTTTTTTGGTACTGGGGATCAAACTCGGGACCTTGCACTTGCAAGGCAGGCAGTGGAACCACTGAGCTAAATCCCCAGCCCTCTACCGAATATTTAATATTTGTCCCCAAGCTGAACTTGGTGGCACATGCCTGTAATCCCAGCACTTGTGAGGCTGAGGCAGGAGGATCACTGTACATTCCAGGCCAGCCTGGGCTACACACTGAGTTCAAGACCAGCCTGACTACATAGCAAAACCCTGTCTCAGAAAATGAACAAATAAACAAACAAAACCTAATATTTATTCACAAGCCTTTCTTTCCTAGAGAAACTCAGAATCCCCTAATCTCAAGATTTGGAAATAAATTCTCACCCTAAAGAATGTGTTAAATCCCTCGTTCTAGAAGTCCAGATCTGTAAAAACAAGCTTGTAAACATGGCCCTGGTCTGAAACCCCTGGTCTGAAATCACCACCACTGGACAAATCCCATCATGATGACACTTCTGATGTCACAGCTAAGGCAAGGAGCCGCCATGTCCATAACAACAGCTTTCAGGAGAGGAATGCTTTGCTCGCTGCCATCAAGATAGCGACTGTGTAAGGAGCCCTTTTCACTTTGGATTCTCCACCGAAACAGAGAATAAGGTTGACTCGGGTGGAGTCAGTTTACCTGGTGGTTTATTTGGGTGGTGACTCCAGGTAGCAAAGTGGAAAGTGGGAAGGAAGTCGAGAGAAGGTGCAGCCCTGCTAGGGGCAGTGGGGCAGGACTTGTTCTCCCGGCAGCAGCGCTGCGCATGTGAGGACAGAGCCCTGGCCTTGTGCACTGGCTCAGTCCACCTTCTGAGGACTCTGGGGTCACCAGGAGCCCCTCAGGCTGCCCGACTGAGGCCTGGACAGGGCAGGGACAGCAGAGTGTTGATGAGAGAAGTCATCATGCAAGGATCTGTCTTAGTGGACCCACTTCATATCCCCAGCTTAGGTCTCAGAGTCACAATCCTTCCACATCAAGGCCCCACATTTAGGGAGACTTCTGCCCTGAAACCACCCGGGGCTATCACAGCAATGAAGGCAGGAACTGAGGGAGGAGGACCAAGTGGTGGGCAGCGTGAATGCAGAACACAGGACAGACTTGGGAAACAGTTGTGGGAGACAAACTTGGGAAGATATAAAAGGAGACAGGATTGGAGGATTATTTACGGAGATGGGGAAATAAGGAGAACAGGTGTGAAAGAAATCTATATTGAAAATGTTGAGGGTTTTTTTTTGGGGGGGTACTGGGGATCGAAGTCAGGTCCTTGTGCTTGTGAGGCAGGTGGCGGAACCACTGAGCTAATCCCCAGCCCAAAAATGTTGAGTTTGAGTTTCTTTGTAGAGATATCCAGAAAATAGTTGAATATACAGGTGTAAAATGGAAAAGAAAGACATGTGGGTTAGATACTACACTTGATCTTAGCCAAAAGGCTGAGAAGTGATACATCCGGGTTAGAGAAGCAGACTGGAGAAGTAAAAGTTTGTGCGGTTATTGAGACAATAACAGTGAAATGACCAAAAGAGTGGACATATAAGCCAGAATTTGGAGGAGGCCTAAGAAGGTACAAATCACAAAAAGAGGACCAAGTAGAGACTCTTATAGTTAAGTGGATGCACACTGAGGCCGTACTCCTAGGTGCAATAAATAGGACACATGTGTGTAAATACCGAATAGTTTCTCTGGTGTGAGAAACTGAAAGTGGAAATAAGGACTAAAATGATTAAAATGAATAATTGATTATTTGAAATAGGAAGGAAAGGTCCAAAGGGATAGGGGTGGTTGGAGGGGAAGGGGAAAGGAAAGAAGGGAAAGGACAAATTATGAGAAAAGAACAAAATGGAAACAAAGTCTTTGTAACTAGGGAAGGGTGGAGGGGGTGAAGGGAGCACAGGAAATGGGGAAAAAATAAGAACCAAGACACATCATGTACAGGTTCAAGCACCCAATGATAAATGTAAACATATTGTATACTTAAAATGCACCAATAAAAGAATTTAAGCAAAAAAAAAAAAAAAAAAAAAAGGACCAGAGAGAAAGCAGCTAGGTATATATAAAACTGAAGAAATCCAAGGCAGGTCTCTGTACATTCATATGGTGAAACTGAGGTAGGATAGAAGAAATAAAAAGCAGGTAGAAAGGAGACAAGGAAATCAATATTTGGTTTTTTTGGTGCCAGGGATTTAGCTCAGTGGCACCAAGCCTACCTTGCAAGCACAAGGTCATGAGTTCGATCCATGGATCAAGATTTTAAATTTGCACTTTTTTTTTTGGTACCAGGAATTGAACTTAGGGCCTTGCATTTGCCAGGTAGACACAATGCTGCCGAGCTACATCCCTGGCCTTTAAAATTGTACATTTAAGAAAAGCTGCAGCTTCAAGATAAGCCTTTTCCCTTCCAGGAAACTCATTTAAAAAACTCTAAAAGTCTTTTTACAATTGCCCTGTAAATCCCAGCACAAGATTTGTCCTATTCGCCTGTAAACTGCACTTCCTCCACTCTCAAGGAAGCAGCAATACGGTGGGCAGCATCTCAACTTCGAGCACGTACACACAGCTCACGTTGTAACCGGACAGGCAGCAGAAACACACATCCTAGATCATCCATCTTGCAGACAACCCTTCAGTGTGCCCCACTCGGCTGGTACGGCGTATCCTTTCTCTGAGCACCTGCACCTCACTGAGTGTGTCCTAGTAAACTCTTCTTGTGTCTGTTTTACTGATGCATCCTGAAAATTCTTTTTCTGTGATGGGAGTCAGCAGAGCTACAAACTTATTTTATTTTATTATTATTATTATTATTTTTTGGTACCAGGGATTGAACTCAGGACCTTGTGCTTGCGAAGCAGGCAGTGGCACCACCGAGCTAAATCCCTGGCCCCAAACTTATTTTAAAAGAGTGGGTAAAATTCTTTCATTCAGCCTTGGGGACTTCTCAGACCAAGCTCCGTGACAAAACTGCATCAGATTGGGAATAGAAACAACTTTCAGGGCCAGGAATTTAGCTCAGTGGTTCCGCCACCTGCCTTGCAAGTGCAAAGGCCTAAGTTCGATCCCCGGTACCAAAAAGAAAGAAAGAAAAAAGAAACAACTTTCAGGAAAAGAACAGTTACTGGAGGAACCCTGAATCACACAATTTTAAGAGCTCATGCAGGGCCAAGAATTGTCCAAGTTCCCATCAACCAGCATGGAAAGATCTTGCTGAATACGTGGGGAATTCTGTGGAAACCCCAGAAGAATCAGGCCTTAGAAATGGCCTTCTAGAAGGAAGGCTTCTTTCAGATTGTTCTTTGTAAATCCTAATATTCCCTGGTGCGGTGGAGCACAGCTGTAATCCCAGCAGGAAGCTGAGGCAGGAGGATCACTGCAAGATCGAGGCCTAGCTGGGCAACACAGTCAGTCTAAGGCCAACCTGAACTGCATAGGGAGACCCTGTCACAAAACAACAAAACCAACAGCAAAACCCCAATAGCCACTCGAAAAGTAGCCAAATTGAATCATAAGCAACTTAATTGTTGGAATTAAGAAATGTATACAAATCTTCCCAGCAATACAACACAACAGAAAGATGTAAAATGTATAATGTCTAGCATCTAATCAGAAATCTCTAAATATAGAAAGAACCAGGAATCATAACTGAGAAGAAAAAAATAACAGCAACAGGCTCAGGAATGGGAATGATAATTAGTAGATTACAGACCTGATTATAGTTTTATAAAGAATGTTGAACATCCTGAAGATTAAGAAGAAGACCTGACCTTTTTTTTGTTGTTGTTAAGACATGACATTTTGGGAAATATAACAGAAAAACAAATATTGCTATCAAGGGAACATACAATGGCTGAAAATTGAAATTTACAGAATCAGAAAACTGAAATTTACAGAATCAGAGGATCGATAAACATGGAAAAGTAGCAACAGATACTCTGCAAAATAAAATACAGAGAGGAAAGAGAAGACTGAAAAATAGAGCATCAGTGCCCTTTAAAAATCACATTAGGGCTGGGGATTTAGCTCAGTGGTGCCGCCGCCTGCCTCGAAAGTGCAAGGTCCTGAGTTCAATTCCTAGCTCAAAAAAAAAATCTCATTACACAGTCTAAAAGCATGTAGTGGAATACCAGAAGCAGAAGACAAGAAATATTTGCAAAAAATGTCCAAAAATCTTACAAACTTGAAAAAAATCATACAGTTTTAAGAAGTGTAACCAATGTTAAACAGGAGAAATATAAATTAAATCACATTTAAAAGAAAAGGGGATAAAAGAACATCTACAAAGCGGCCAGAGTAAAAAGATATTTGGGGAGGAACAAAGTCAAGAAAAATACAATCCTCTCATCAGAAATCATATAAGCCAGAAGAAAATTGCTGATATTTTTAAAGCATTTGTAGGACCAAACAAACTAAAACACCGGTCCAGATAGAGTTCCTAGAAAAAATATCTTTCAAAAAACGAGGACAAAAATAAAGATTTTCACACAAGCAAAAACTAAGGAAATTCAGTACCAGATAATGAATTTCTTTAGACAGTAAGAAAATTATAACTAAAGGACACAGAATAAAGTTTGTCAGAAATAGTAACTATTAGGGTTACTATAACACTAAGAGCTCATAATTTTTAAGAACATATGGAGAGCAAATCCATAATAATAGAGAAAACAATTAGCAAAATCAATATTTATAAAAGGTATATTATACTTTATATACATTTATAAAAAGTACATTGAGGGGTCTTTGAAACAATAATCGATTAAAAGGAACACGATAGGGCAGGGATTTAGCTCAGTGGTTTTGCCACCTGCTGCGCAAGCGCAAGGACCCGAGTTCGACCCCTGGTACTAAAAAAAACAGAGCACAGTAACTAATTTAATCAAATCTTTAAAAGAAATGGATGTGAGGAGAGCGATAGAAAGATCCCTGGATGGGAAAGGAGGATGGAGAGGTTTTTTGTTGTTGTTGTTGTTTTTGGTACCGGGGATCGTGCTCGGGTCCTTGCGCTTGCGCATCAGGCGGCGAAACCACTGAGCTAAATCCCCCTTTAAGGGGGAATTTGGGCAGTTTCAGTGCTGCTAAGAAGAGCCAGGGAAGTGGAGGCGGGTAAAGATGCTTGTGTGCAAAAGCATCTTCGAGAGGAGGAAGTTCTGTGCTCCAGAACTCAGAGCCATTCAAGGAGGGAAGTGTTTACCATGGTTGTAACAGGAAACACGGGAGCGGAGTGACAGGTATTGATTTTGGCAAGCTTTTAGATTTGGGGGCAGGAAGCAGAAGGTGGTCCTGTCAGAAGGCACATTTTCTGTCAACCGTGTGCTGAGGTGGCCTCCCGGGCATGAGGGTGAAGATGGTCGTTAACAATCAGAGAATTTGTGAAAATTGGAGGAGGGGCTGGAGGGAGCCCTGGAGCCCAGCGAGAAGTCACCCTCAGAAGGTCTACACGGCCTGGGCTTCTACTCCACACCATTCCGCAGTGCACGCAGGGAGGGCACGCACAGCGGGCAGCTGCACGCACACAGGCTCGGGGGCAAGAAGAACACTAGACCGGGCAGCTGAGGACTCCGGCAAGAGGGTGATTTCAGTGATGAGCGCTCCAGTATAAGCTGGAGAGGAAAAGACGAGAAGGTCCCAGAGTCTTCCCTCACAGGCGCGGAGTAAACGTGGAAGACGAGCAGACTGGAGGGAAAGAACTGGCTCACTGAAGTAGCGGGCGGACTGAAAGGATAAAAGAACCGGGAAGTGGATTGTCAGAGGGCGACTACATTTGGTTGGATGGGGCTCACCTGGTCACTGTCCCTTTTCCCCAAAACCCAAATAAACTGCAGGAAAATAGAAGCAAGGGAAGAGAACTAAATAATCAAAGTCAAAGAAATATCACAGAAGTTACCAGAAGTCTCCATTACATGACTCTCTTCTGGGGAATGCATTTTTAATCGTTTATGAGAGAAGAAAGTAGCACAAGGCTTGGCTGTGTGTGCAATCTAGACAGGAAGCTGCTAAGCAATGAATGAATGCATACAGTAAGGACAAATTTTGCCTTCAAACTTTAAAAATCCTCGATTACTTATCTTTTTTTTTTTTTTTTCCTGTTCTGGGAATGGAGCTCAGGACCTTGAGCTTTCGAGGCAGGTGCGGTGCCACTGAGCTACATCCCTGGCCCGATTACTTATCTTTCTAGTTCTGTTTTTCTTAGGTGGTTGAGGAATAATGGAATAATGACCCTGGGAAGCAATGGAATAGTAGTTAGTGCTGGACTTAGAATTTGATTCAAACTACTAGGTACTAGACTGATCTTAGCAGGGTCCCCAAAAGTTTTGTTCACTTTACTTGCTCCCTGTCCTCCACTTGCGGATTCCAGGGTCCTGGAGAACCAAGCCTTTCTTCAGATTTTACCTCCAAATTACTGTGTGTTGAGTCACTGGGGAGACATTAGGGCTGCGAAGAAGGATTAAACAGATTTTACTGTAAAGGAATTTTGAGTCTGATTGAAGAGCCAGACATAGACATAAATATAACACATGACAAAAATCCTGCAAGTATAAATCAAGGCGTAGGACATAAGCATTTCTAAGCAGCGAGTGGGAATAGGGAGGTTTTATGAAGAAAGTTAGGGTGCTGAGGGACTAGCAGAATTTCAGTGAAAGGTGAAGACCAGGCTGTAGGAATAGTCTAAAGAATGGTGAAGGGAGGATTGGGAAAATTTTGAACTTATTGAAGAGTACAACACATCATTTAACAGTTCACACTGTGCTTCTGCCTTTAGAAGCTCATTTATAGTTGAACAGGAAAAAATAAATAAATACACAAATCTATATGCAAAGCGGGTGGACTTCATACAAAGAAGCAATTTAACCCAGTATTGAAGATTCTTCTGAATATGCAAGTCTGATGGATGTCTCCTCCTCAAACCCCCGTGTTCAGAGAACTCCATCAAAATGTGATTAATAGAGGTCAGCAGTTACAAGCCAGAGCCTGCCTGTCTAGATTCAGTTTCAAATTATTTAGCTTCTATGGGCCTCTGATAACTTTTAAATGAGGCTATTACTTGGGACGTTGGATGACTGATGCAATAGCAAGCGTAGTACTTAGTACGCGTTCTAAACTTAATACAGACTTGAATGTGAGCCGTGTATCATTCCGCAGGCTGTGGGAGATAGGCCCCACCCTTCTAATCAGCCGGCTCCTTTGCGGACGTCTGCCGAACGCGGGTTCAAACCAGCGTCCCGCCTCTACAGCACCAGACGGTCTTGTCTCTAAGCAACAACAGAAAAGCGTCCGAGCCCCAGCGCGGGCACAGCCTGGCGAGAGGGTTTGTTTTTTAAACCCATACAAAAGAGCCAATCACAGGCGGCAGACCTTGAGTGCAGAAGTGGATTGGTGCACAGCTGTTTGCAGTGGCCAATAGGCGGCAGAGGCGAGTTTGAGCAGGACCGGAAGCGGGCAAAGGGTCCCCCGGGTGGCGGTGGATGGCGGTTTGGATCGGGATCGGGGCTCCGGATCGCGGAGACTGCGCCTAAGCGGACGGTCGGAGAAGCGGCCTGAGCGAGGCAGCCAGGTGAGCGGCCGGGAGCGGCTCCGAGCCGGCGGCGGGCGCGCGGATCGGTTTCCTCCTGCACAGGGTGAAAGACCCGCAGGTGCCTCCTCCCGAGCCCCCTCCCCAGTCCGGAGCTCTGTCGAGTCGGAGCCCTCCTCGTTGCTGGGATTCGGGCCGGGAGTCGGGTCCTGCCCTGTTATTTGCTGGGTTTGCGTTTCCTTCCTTCCACCTTTATGTGGACTCGCCGGTGTGGCAGGCTCTGCTCGGTGATCAAGATTCAGAAATAAATGAGCCGAGTCCTACCCGCGAGGAGCCCGGTGCGGTGAAGGTCCAGCCCTGGGCGCCGCAGGCCCTTGGGGTTTTTGGCGGCGGCTGGGGAACCTGTTAATGGGAAATGGTGAAAACGGGCTGCAGAGCTGGGGAAGGCGACTGGGGCACCCAAGAGCCTCCTCGGGGACATTACAGAGCTTGGGTGACCGGGAACGGAGTGTCCCCCACATATTTAAGAAAGTGTAAAGACAATTATTTTCTGGACAGGATGTGCCCTTTCGTCCTGCAAACCCTCTTGCAGGAAGCTTAACATTCAGGGCTTTTCTTTATCCTTGCCCCTCCCACCCCAACTTTGCCCCTTAAATCTTGCTTTTCAGGCTGACTTTTTTGGTTCTTTTGGTCCTAGATAGATGGCTGATACCTGATGTCTTAGCAAGTCACTGTTTGCTGTAATCATAGTTAGCTTGGGTCTGGTATATTACACATTAATGTAGTGTAAATATATCAATTATATTTATATAACTGTATCTTAGACTTTGAAATGGGAAAGCATTCAACTTGGTAGTTTTTCTTCTGTTTTTTTCCCATATCTCTGACATCTTTCTAAGTTGCTCCTTTTCATATTTTGCTGGCTGTAGCATCTTGATGTAATGACATCAGTGGCCAGCTAAATTATTTAGGATAGATTCTTGTTTTTGAGACAAGGTCTTGCTATGTAGTTCAGGCTGGCCTTGAACTCACTATGTAATCCAGGCTGGCCTCAAATTTGTGGTGATCCTCCTGCCTCAGCCTCCCAAGTGCTAGGATTACAGGGGATGCACCACTATGCCTGGCCATGTACTCTTACTCTTGAACAAATAAGCTAAATTGCCCTTTGGTAGTTGAGAGGCAGGAGATTCCTTTTAGTAGTTTTTGGACAAATGGGGTGGAGTTTAAGATGTTCTCTTCTGCAGGGCGCAGTGGTGTATACCTGTCATCCCAGCTCCTTTAGAGGCTGAGGCAAGAAGGTTTGCAAGTTCGAGGCCAGCCTGGGAAACTTAACAAGATCTTGTCTCACAAAACAAAACAAAGGGGTGAGAATGTAGCTCAGTGGTGGCACTTGCCTAGCATGTATGAGACCCAGGGTTCCATCTCTAGTACTGCAAGGAAATAAAAAGGTTGTCTTCCAAAAGCTGACAACTGGGAGAAAAATTATCCTGGCAGTGGAAACACAGCTTCCAGCGCTTGATCTCTAACTTACGTGTTGTCCAAGACCTTTGTTCTTTTTTAGTTTTTGAAAATCTTTTTATGATTCTTAGTCAGAAACCAAATTCTCGTCTTGTTGCCAAAATAACTAGAAAATGACTTTTCTTTAGATTTTTTTTGTTCTAAAGGCTAAAGTTAAGAATAATAGCCAAGCTTTTCTCCTAGAGGATACAAGTTTTTCTAAGGTGTAGCTGAGAAGGAGGTCGGGCCCTTCACCTTTTGTACCGTAAGCTGAAATGCACAAATAAAAAAAAGTGTTTTCAAGAACTGACAGAATGGTTAACATGTATAAAGGCTCACTAGGAGATACTGTTCTAGGCTTGAGAAGGTCATTACCATTACTAGCTTCATTTTATAATAAGGAATCCAAGACACAGAGCCCTTAAATAACTTGCCCAAGCTTACTCATCTTTGAAGCAGCTGCAGTGGCACTTGAACACCCTTTTAGTCCCTAAATTGGTGTGCCTCTTTCCACTTTGACCCAAGCATGACTTCATGCTTTGGAACAATCCTAGTCATAAGGCTGCATTTGCTCTCCATTAATTCACACGCTGGCTGGAAGGAGACGAGGTGCGTGCGTGCATGTGTGTGTGAAACCGACAGGGAGCTGGCCAGGTCGGCGTCTCAGGAAGGGTTTCCGAGGAACAGGCATGAAGTTGATGGTAGTTAATGATGTGAAGCTGGAAGCAGGAGCATTTGGCGAGTAGTGAGTCAGGTGTTTGACTTGTTTACAGCCAGGATCTTGGTCACCTGAAGCAAAGCTTTCATGTTTCCTATGATGAAAACAAACTGTGCAGTAGAAAGTAGGTGACCATAAAGAAATCAGAACTTGAGAGGTGAGAAAACCCCAGAATAACGGTGCTCCAAACAAGCATAGTATGTACTTTAAAATGAATCATTGGCAGCCACCTTCCAGAGGATGCAGAGCAGATATTATCTTTGAAATGTGATGCTTTCACGCTTGACTTTTGGAGATAGTTAGGTAAACCCATTCATTAGTCTCCGACTTTAAATTTTCTTTCTTTTTGGGGGTACCAGGGATGGAACTCAGGACCTTGGACTTGTGAGGCAGGTGGCAGCACCACTGAGCTAAATCTCCAGCCTAAATTTTCTTTTTTTTTGAGATAGGGTCTCGCTATGTAGTTCAGGCTGCCTTGAACTCCAGGTGATCCTCTAGCTATGTGAAGCTTAACAGTGTGGTTGTTCTTTTCGGTTCACTTATAAATGTTGGGCTAATAAAGGAGAGTGAACAGAATGAGCTGGGCTTTGGAAGAATGGAAGGAAGGCCTCCCTACCAGAGCGCTACAGAAGATTCAGGAGCTGGAGGGACAGCTGGACAAACTCAAGAAAGAGAAGCAGCAGAGGCAGTTTCAGCTTGACACGCTGGAGGCCGCACTGCAGAAACAGAAGCAGAAGGTACCGCCTGGCTCTGGGGTTTGAAATGGTTTCCCCCATTTGTGGATGAATTATTTTATTTTCTTTAAATGGAGAGAAGAGGGCCCGGGATTTAGCTCAGTGGTTTCTCTGCCTGCTGTGCAGGTGCAAGGACCCGAGTTCGATCCCTGGTACCACCAAAAAAAAAAAAAAAAAATGTAGAGAAGAGTGATTTTCTATCTTTGTGGCAACTCCCTCTGCTTTTCAGATATTTTTAATTGCCTCTAACTTTTCCATCTCTGTCCTCATTTCTGCCTAGCTGCCGATGTTCAGGGATGTTGGGGTCCATTCTGAGTTCCAGGGGGGACCCTGAATTGGGAGTCACTTTCTCCCCGCACAGCAGCAAGCCCCAGTCCCTGCTTCCGACCCGGGGTTAGCATTTGAGCTTTTCGCCGTTGGGGTGGAGGTGGCTTTCTCAGAGGACTTTTTTACCTCCATGTCCCCCAGCCTTTCTCTTCAGGTCCAGTGAATGAAAACTTCCACGTACTTTTTTTTTTGGTACGGGGGATTGAACTCGGGTCCTTGTGTAGAGCTGTTTTTGGTCTGTAGGCTCCAGCCTAGGTTTCTGTGTTCAGGAAGCGCTGCCATCTCGCTCACTACAACTGACATTTTAGGAAATCAGTAGTCATTGTCAGGCTCTGACCTACATGTAATTCTTGGTGAATTCATGGAACAAGGGCTCTATTTCCTTCTCAATGAATCCTACTAGGTTGAAACTGAAAAAACTGAAGGTACAAACCTGAAGAGGGAAAACCAAAGATTGATGGAAATATGTGAAAATTTGGAGAAAAGTAAGCAGAAGATTTCTCACGAACTTCAAGTCAAAGAGTCACAAGTGAATTTCCAGGAGGGACAGCTAAACTCAGGCCGAAAACAAATAGAAAAACTGGAGCAGGAATTGAAAAGGTAATTTTTGAGTGGTATTTATATGGATGTTGTTTGTACTGTTCAACACATTCACGCTGTATTTTGTACATATTCAAGGTGTATTTATTACTTCGTTTAATGTAGCAATCATTATATATTGCAATGTTTTTTCCTCCAGTGGAATAAACAGTGATTCAGTTCGGTCGTTATATAAACACATCAAGTGGTTGCTTGATCGTTCATTTAGTCCGTGTTTATTTTTTTCAGATTTTCTTTTTTTTTAATTTTTTGAGTCAGGGTCTTGCTATGTAATTCAGGCTGGCCTTGAACTCATTTCATCGCCCAGGCTGGCCTCAAACTCAGTTATCCTCCTGCCTCAGCCTCCCTAGTGCTGGGGTTACTGGATGTGATACCACACCCGGCTCATTTTCTTTATTAGATCATGCGTATGGTACGTGATTACGTTCCTTGTGGGGAGTTGGCCCATGTACATAACACATCTTAATGTCTTTTATTCCTCTCCTATTCCTCCTTTCCTCTCCCCTTCATCTCTTGATCCCCGCCCGTTTGAGAAAGATCTGTCTCCCTACTTCCTATGACCTGTTTTTTATTTTGCTCTATATACTTTGGGTTTCTCGTAGAAAAAATCCATGTGATACTTAAGTTTGTGTGTCTAATTTATTTCACTTAGTGTTATGGTCTCAAGGTGCAGCTATTTACCTATGAATATTTGAAGTTTATCTTTCTTTATGGCACAGTCGTACTCCGTTGTGTGTAAAAACCACATTTTCTATATCCATTCATCTGCTGATGGACCTATAAGCTGCTTCCAGGATCTAGCCATTGTGAGTTGTGCTGCTAGAAACATAGGTATGTGTGGATCACTGTAATATCATGTCTCTAACTCTTTCATGAAGACACCTAGAAGCGGGGATATTATAGCTGGGTCAAGTACAGTTTCTAGTTTCAGTTATTTTGTGAAAGCTGCATACTGGTTTCCCTAGTAGTTTCTCCGTTGACTGAGCTGCTCCAGGTGCCAGGTGCAGCCTTGGGCCCAGGTGTTACCGTGGTAAAGGAAGCTGAAGTTGTCCACAGGGGGCGCCAGAACGACAGCAGGAAGGGAAAGCATGGCTTACCCCCGGGGGCTCAGGTTTTCCCAGGGAGTGGAAGGAGGGAGACCTGGAGCCGAGGACTCTAGAAGGATGAAGAGCATGGAAGGCCCAGTTGAGGCTGGAGACCCGGAATGTACAGTGGGACCGCTCTGGGGTTGCGTGTGCGTGTGCGTCACGGGGTGGGAAGTGCTGACGGAGTGAACAGGTGGGCTTGGGGCCAGGATAATGCCGTGGAATCCGACGGGGCAGTGGGGATGCTGGAGGAGACTGGCTCAAGTCGTCACCATGGATTCTAAGCTGGGTGGGGAAGGAAGTGAAATCCAAGACCTTTCTACTGAGAACCGTGTCTCCCAGCCTCTTCTTCCATTCTGAGCATTATGAAATCAATTTGCATATTTCTTTGCCATGACTAGGCAATAAAAAGGTTGTTTATTACAACTTTTTATTTAAAAAAAATCCCATTAGATACATGAATAAAAATAAGATTAATGGAGTCTAATGATATTTTGCTAGTTTAGAAATGGTATTATTCTAATGGTGGGATTTTTGTCAAAATTCTGGCTAAAAGGACTTTAATAAATTATCCCTTTGTGGGATCCACAAATACCCAGAAATTTAAAAAAACTTTATTTTGAAATAACTTTAGGTTGACAGAAAAGTTCCAAAAGTAGTGGAGTTCTTGCATGTGTCTGCCCAGAATTTCTAGTTGTTAACAACTACACAACCAAAGTACGTTTTACAAGCCAAGGAATTCGATCCTGATAACTAGACGTTATTAGAATTCTCTGGTTTTTCCAGTAATCTTTTTCTGGCTGAATTCTGATCCAGGACTCCACATGGCATTTAGTTTGAGGTTTTCTTAGCCTGTTCTAAAGCCCTGAGGGTCCCTTCTCTTTTGTGACCTTGACATTTCCGGAAAGGGCTGGTTAGTTATTTGCCAGCCGTCTCACCCCTGGGGTTTGGCTGACAATGGTCTCACTGATGAGAGTTTCTCAATAGCAGCACAGTGGACATTTCGCACCAGACAGCAGGCAGTACAGGGGGCAGACCATGTGGTCAGATCTCAGTCGCATTCTTGGGTGGAAGCCACGAGACAGGAGTGGAGTCCACCCCATCCCTGAGTCTCGGCAGTCAAGAGTCTCTGGACCTTGCCACCTGACCTTAGGGGGCGCGACCTTTTCTGGTTGAGAACCCCTGAGTCAGACGGCGGTCATCTATTTGTTTGTGGTAAGACCACCGCTGCAGGGTAGTTTCCTGCTGCTGTGCAGCCTCGCCCCAGAGGGGACGTGATTTAATGACCTGCAGCCTCGGTCACTGAGTTCAGTTTCCTCCGCGGTAAAGCTCTGAACGCCTCCTCTGTAAAGCAGCTGTTTTTCTCTTTGAAATTAATAAATATCTTGATAGCAAGAAATTTACTTTTTTTGTGGCACAGGTATAATAATGTGAGTTCTACCTACAAAATCAAAAATATTTTTCAAAGTTAAAGCCTTTAAAAAGTCACTATTTATTTAATGATTAGTACATGTTGCAGCACATAAGGTAATGTTTTCATACCCTTCTCCTAGCCCTATCTACTCCCTCCAACTCTTATTACCCTTCCCATTTGAAAAAGTTCTCCCTACTTCCTATTTTCTGTCTTTTATTTTTCTCTTTACTTATACTTTGGGCTTCTCAGGTGAGAGAAATCATGCAGTATTTCAGCTTCTGTGTCTGATTTATTTCACTTAACATGATGGTCTTGAGGTGCATCCATTTTCCTATAAACTACTCACGTGTGTCCTTCTTTAGGGCAGAGTAGTACTCCACGGTGCATTCCTCTTTCTGTGAAAGTGATTATTTTCCTTCACAGCAGTCTTTTTCTGTGATTTCCAGTTTTGTGTCCTGTCTGTGGAGGGAGGTGGCTGTCTGAAGGTTGCATGTTAGAATGATAACCTCTGTCTCACTGAGTTCTTTCCACCATCCCAGATACTGTGAGAACAGGGAGCCTGACTGTCCTATCCTGTATCCATAGCACCCGACAACTGCAGCGCCCCACATTTTTGTTGCGTGAAGGGAAGATAGATCTTAGTTTTGGAAAACAAGTGCTAGGAAGTAGGAGGCACAGCTCACTATGTGGCATGATTGTTTCTCTGGAAAGCACATTTGGGTGCTGGTTTTAGAAATGCTTGTTCTAATTAGTTTGGGCAGAAACTGGTATATTTTTAGGGAAAGATGCTTTTGTATATGTTTCTATATTTCATTTTATATACATTTCTTTTTTGCTTTTTAAGTTTAAAAAATTTTTTGAGGGCCGGGGATTTAGCTCAGTGGTTTCACCGCCTGCTGTGCAAGCGCAAGGACCTGAGTTTCATCCCTGGTACCAAAAAAAAAATTTTTTTTTGAGCCAGGGCCTTGGTAGGTAGTTCAGGCTGGCCTCAAACTCACTACGATCCTCCTGCCTCAGCCTCCTGAGTGCTAGAATTACAGGTGTGTGCCACCACACCTGGGTTTTTATATTTCTATATTTCATTGCAAAATGCCATTTAGTAGTAATACCAGCAAATATAAAGTCCTCATGACTTCAAGACTAAGGTAGCAACTGCTAAATATTAGCATTGTTATTATCAATATTATTACCATTAAATATAGTATTATTACTATCACTGTTATTCGTCCTCATTGTCATCATTATGAGGTTCGGACACCCCTGTGGCATATTTGATTTAAAAATATTCTTAAGGGCTGGGGATGTAGCTCAGTGGTGCCACCGCCTGCCTCGCAAGCGGAAGGTCCTGAGTTCAATCCCCGGTACCAAAAAAAAAACAACAAAAAAACTTAAAGGCCCGGAATGTAGCTCAGTGGTGCAGCATTAGCCTGGCAAGTGCAAGTCCCTGAGTTCAATTCCCGGTATCAGAAAGAAAATTCTTATTGCTGGGCATGGTGTCATGCATCTGTTATCCCAGCTACTGAGGATATAGAGGATGCACAGAGAGCTGTCTCAAAAAAAAAAAAAAGTCTTATTAGTTATATGGTTATGAATGTTTATGAAAAGTTACAAGCTATGTGTATAAAACCTGGAGTATAGATTTCTAGATTATAAAAATTGGAGAGTACAAAAAGTACAAACTGCAAGAAACTCTTGAGTACGGTTTCCAGGTTACCCCTGGCCACCTTTAAGGGCAGTGAGGAATTTATTACCCCCAGTGGCTGAGATCGGGTTTCTGGAAGGTCTGCTGGAGTCCAGTTCAGCCCTGTGGAATATTTGTCAGAATCTTGGCAGTGTCGTAGGGCTCAAATCAGTAAAAAGTTTAATTTAGTTCTCTTTTGGTGGTGGTACGTTTTACTATTCTGCCTACAGGGAAGGAGAAACAAAAAGTTTATGAAAATAGACAGCAGGTTATACCTTGTTTAACATTTAAGATAATGTTTTTCTTTTATACTTGAAAGGACCGGGGGAAAAGGAGGTAAGGTATGAACCAGAGAGGGAAAAGAAACACTGGTTTTGCAGGACCCTTCGGAATTCACCTCTCAATTGTCCACACCTCAAATCACATGAAGTGTTTCATGCCTGCGCTGTTTCTTTTGAAAATGGAAGTCTCTGCCGAAACTTTTGGAACTGATGGACTCAGAATGTCTTAAGATTCTTAGGAATTTGGGATGGGTCTGGGGGAAGGGGGCCTGGGGTATATCCCTGGTCACTGTGGTCAGCCTTAGGTCACACCTTCCTTGTCTCCTTTCCACCCATGCTAGGGCTGCGGGCCTGGGCCTGCCCTGTCCAGTACTGCGGCCCTGGGCACGCCTGACTCTCTCCCTCTCCAGCCCTTGAAACATGGCTGCTGCTCGTCGGGACAGCTGAGCGGTAGCTTCCCAGTGCATGCCCGATTCTGAACATTTGGTACAAATAAATGTGAAATGTCTCATTGATAATTTTCACCATGATTACAAGTCCAAGTGATAGCTTTACTCTGAAGACAGCAAGTTCAATCAAATGTGAAAATTAATTTCACTCGTGTTCTGTTGCTTTTAAAAATGCTAATTTGTGCAGTGCTTCACCCACGTAAACTTAAATGGGACGCTTTAATTTCCTGAGTTGTCCCTAGTCTCAGCTTGTACAGTGCCTCTTCCTCCCCAGAGTGAATTTGAAGCTGGGAAACTGAGCTCTTCCTTCACTTTTACTTCTTGCTTTGAATAATCTGCCCTGGGCAAGAAAGTGGTGCATCCCTTTACCTCTTCCTAAGAGGTGCTCCATTTATTTCTTTCATTAGGCAAAATCAAACAAGTAGACTTGGAAGAATTGACATTTCTTTAACATAAGAATTGAACCCTAGTTGGGTGTGGTGGTGCAGGCCTATAAGTCCCAGGACTTGGCAGGCTGAGGCCAGAAGTTCACCCCAAATTCTAGGCCAGCCTGGGCTGCACAGCAAGACCCTGTCTCCAAAAAACCAACCAACCAAACACCCCCTCCAGACAAAAAAAGAACAGACCCCTCTTTTAATGCGTTATTTGGTTCTGAAAGGCATTCAGAATTTCCTTCAATGATGCGGATATTCTAAACATATATACACCATGTAACTCACTTTCCCCTTGTCTTTGGAACTGTTTTCGGCCATATCTTTTCTAGATGCATTATATTTAATTTTATATCTGCTTTTAAAATGCCATATAATGCATAATCTGCACATCAAGTCCGTTTCTGAAAGGTTAAACATCACGGGCCATGTCGGCACTCCCTGACGTCCGTCTCCCTCCATGTTTCTCTGGGCCCTTGGGCATCCCTGTGTTCTCCTTGGGCGCAGAGTCTAACACCAGCCCCGAGTGCATCTCAGGCTTTCCCTCTCTCCTTAGCTGCTACCGAGGTTACCGCGAATCTTCATGCAGCCTTTTTATGGCCTCGTAATTACTGGTGCAGAGTCGTATTTCTCTAACTAGACTCGGCCCCTGTGAAGAACTGGCGTTTTTTAAGTGTCCGCGGGGTAGATGGGATAGCTGAGGGCTCTGGGAGGGGGTTTCTATGGAGCTTTCGCGTCGTCTGGGGAAGCGTGGCACCCGTTCTCCGTGGCCGTCTGTAGTGCAGTCTGACTCGGGTCCTTTTCACGCAGGTGTAAATCTGGACTCGAAAGGAGCCACCCAGCGGCGCCTCCTGCTGACTGCTCTCTCTGCGCCTGCAGCTCCCTGCAGATCTTCGCCGCTCCGCCCACGCCGGGCCAGCCTTACAGCGGTAAAGATTGTTTTCCCTGGGTGGAAGCAGCTCCTTCACTGAGATTTAAGTTCTGTGAAAGAAATGAGTGAATTTGACTTTGAATTCAGCTTTTAATTTGGATATTTAAAAAACTGCAGCCGCCTGCTGTGTGTTCATTTGCGTGTTACTGGGGTGAACATTAAGCAGTCCACTTTCTGTTCCTGTGGTGGGTTTTAAAGGAGACTCGGTTTCAGAATCTTCAAAACGCCTATGTTTCCATGTATTTCTTTCTTTTTTTTTTTTTTTTGGTACCGGGGATCGAACTCAGGACCTTGTGCTTGTGAGGTAGGCGGGAGCACCACTGAGCTACACCCCCGGCCCCTGTCCCCATGATTTCGGTATTTGCGTAATCTGATGGAAGGGGTGATCTCTGAGTTGCTTCCCCAAATCACTGAGTGAAATCAAACCCTATTTCCTTGTCTGTGTTAGGTTCCAAGTATGAAGACCTCAGAGAAAAATACAATAAAGAAGTTGAGGAACGAAGAAGATTGGAAGCGGAAGTGAAAGTCCTGCAGGCTAAAGTGAGTTAGCTGTGGGCCCTGAAACAGAACACACAGTTAGAGCCAGGGAAGCACTCTGCTGTTGGAGAGACTAAGGCACAGAAAAATCTCCTTACATAGAGCTGAGACGCGTTTTGAAAACTGCGAAAAACATTCCTGACTCTCTCTGGGGTGATTACGTTTTAGTTTTTTTGTTTTTGGCTTTTTGGGACAGGGTCTCAGGACAATTCAGGCCGGCCTTGAACTTGCAGGGATCCTCCTGCCTCTGCCTCCCCAGTGCTAGGATCACAGGTGCTTGTCACCATGCCTGGCACTTTTTAGTTTTAAAAATGGGTGGGAGTGAGGAAAAGAAGAGTGGGGAGGTTAGTTTATCTCCACATACTGACTGTGCGCGAATTCCAGGGGAACCAGAGCTGTGCAGTTCTCTTGCTGGTAAGACCCTAGGATGAGGAAGGAGTGAGCCTGAGGGTGATTCCAGATGCTCACAGGAGGACTTTGTCACCTGGAGGCAGCTTTGGCTGTCCAGTCTTCTGATGGAATGAGATTACCGCCAGGGAAGAGGCTCTTGAGCCTCATTTTTTGTGAAATGTTGGTTTCAGAGGAGAATGTTACCAACACAGTCTCTTCAGTTCTTTTAAATAAGCTGCTGGTTCACTTGGGAGGCCGAGGCAGGAGGATCTCCGTGAGTTTGAGGCCAGCCTGGGCTACATAGCAAGACCCGGTCTCAAAAAAAAGAAAGAAAAAAAACCGCTGGCCATAGTTTTACACTCCATTTTGATAGCAGAGAGAGGTGAGTGAAGAAATGTAATGTTAATAAAATTTTTAAAATGCAGGGTTTTTTTTTTTTTTGTACTGGGGATCCAAACTCAGGACCTTGTGCTTGCAAGGCAGGTGGTGGCACCACTGAGCTAAATCCCCAGCCCTCTTTTTTGTTTTTTAATGGAGAATGTGAGTCTCCTTCGACATCCACCCTCATCCCACAACAAGAATAGTGCTTATGATAAAGAGCGTGGTGCAGCTACTATGGCCAAGCCTTGCTGTTGGTCAGAAGGAATGGAGGAGGAACAGTTTGGAAGCAGCGGAGAGAAGTCATTGTGGAAGAGAAGTCAGCGAAATGGCATTTTTCGGTGATGTGTGTGGTAGAAAGTGAGTCTTGAACGAGTATTTTAGCTAAAATTTAATTTTGATTCTCTGTGCAAAGCTCCAGGGGCTGGGGGCGACCAAGAACAGGCAAAGGGGAGCCAGTTTGGGATTGAATCCCGTGGCTGGGTACCGGGATGTCGTGGTTCCCTGGACTTGAGGAACGTTCTTTCTTGGTACATGGTCATGGCTTTATGTTTTATTTGAAGATAAATAGCATTGGATGTTGAGACTCCAGAGGGCTCTGAAGGGTTTCTGTTTTTCCAGAGAGCCAGCCAGGCGGTTCCCCCGACTACCATGAATCACCGAGACATTGCCCGGCACCAGGCCTCCTCGTCTGTATTCTCCTGGCAACAGGAGAGGACCCCAAATCAACTTCCATCTCATCCTCAAAAAACCCCAAGTAGGAGGGATTTCTCCGCATCTCACATTTTTGGAGAGGAAGAGGTGACTCCGAGCAGATCAGTTTTGCAAACAGGGAAAAGAGACACTAATAGCAGTTGCCATGATAATTCCTGCAGTTCTCCTCTTTTGGATCAATTGAAAGGCCAGAATCAAGGTAACTGCTGGAGCTAAATTAAGTTTAAATTAAATGTTCCCAAGATAATTTCAGAGCCACTGATGGGGGGTGTTCATCTTGGAGCTCACGTACGTGTTTTGTTAGACACGGCAGCAGTACCCAGTGTCCCGCTGCCACGGGTCCAGGTGGGAGCAAACATCACACCTCGGCTGACAGCCAGGCACACCAGGTGGCTTTGGAATCTGCTCTAGACTGTGGCGGTTTCCAGCACTGTGATATATTGTAAATCATCATTGGAGTTCACTAGTGAGAGCTGTCACCCTGCTTAGGCCATTGGAACCAATGTCGTGTGTATGTAGGAAAAAAAGTGGAAGAAAATCATTGTTAATTTTGGCATGATGGGAGGTTCATACTCTTTTGATCTTTACTCACGATAAAACTACCAGTAAATTCAGAGGGTGAACTTTTCACTGCCTACCCCTCATCTGGATTGATAGGGGCACAGATAAATAGGAAGTGTGATTGAATTGTATGCTGAATGATTAAATTAAAAATAAACCATCACACTAAAAGACACATTGCCATTAATCCCCTAAACTTCAAACACATTAATCCCATTGTTCCTGCCACTTTCTGAAGCAGTTCTGGAAGTTCTCTTTCCTGAGTGTCTTTATGAGGTGTGATTAAAAATACAGTGAATGCTGCTGCCAAGAGCCAGTCAGCAGAAAGGCAGCTCATGAAATAGTGTCCTCATCTGCCTTGTTCACCTGATCTGGCACTGTGCGACCTCTGGCTCTTTCCCAAAGTCAAAGTGACCATGAGAGGTCAGTGTTTTGCATCGATTCAGGACATTTGGGCAGCAACTAAAGGCATGAAAGAGAACTTCAAAAACTGCTTCAGAAAGTTCCAAAGATAATGGAATAAATGTGTTCAGAGCAAGAGGAAGTATTTTGGGGGGGATTAATGACAATGTGTCTTTTGCTGTAATAAAATTTTAAAAAGCAAACATTCACAATATTTCTCCATCACACATTGGGTTAGTTTGCCAGAGTATAAAACAAGTGATAACTGTATCAGATATACTTTTTGCAGCCTCTGTAAGATAACTGTTTGAGATTTTAGAAAAGCGTTTCCTCCCCAGGTTTTTCTGTGAAAACCTAAGAGAATCCTATTTCTCTGCTTTCAATAAGAGTATTTGGCTACAAATGACTAGATCACTGAAATGTAGTTAGTTTCTTTGTTATAGTAAATTATTTAGATTTGTCTCACTGAAGATTTCAGAGTAGAGTAAAATAAAAGGTAAATTCTGAACACTTTATAAAAATTATATGATCTGGGGCCAGGGATTTAGCTCAGTGGTGCTGCCGCCTGCCTCACAAGCACAAGGTCCCGAGTTGGATCCCTGGGACCAAAAAAAAAAAGAAAATTATATGATCTGGAGTGTGGTTTTCATTTGTGATTTAAGAGCTGAGAAGCGAGGTTAATGAGCTGCAACTACGTCTGCAAGGACAAGAGAAAGAAATGGAAAGCCAAGCGCATAGATTTCAAGAGCTGCAACTCCAGCTGGAGAAAACAAAAGTGGAATTAATTGAAAAAGACAAAATTTTGAAAAAAAACAGGGATGAACTAGCGAGAACGACCGCGCAGTATGAGCAGGCAGCAACTCAGGTACTTGACTTTTCATGAATTGCTAAGAAATCGCCTTCTTTTCATACAGTTCTTTGCAAAGAGTGTTTTATACTTTCAGTTTATAAAATAAACGTGAGCGAGGATCTTGGGCAGTGTTGATGCCACTGAGTAAGAAGCGTCAGGCAGGGCTGGCTTCACTGCTCCCAGGGAGTGGTCCCTCTCATGCGGCCAAGGGTGGGGCAATGAAGGTGATCCGTGTGCAGTGCCGCACATAGTCCAGGTTCTCAGTGCGAGGGAGCTTTAAGAGGCGGTTAGGATATGTGATTGACTTTAATCCATCCACTCGTGGGATCCAGTAAATATATTCCTTCAGATAGGCCAAGTTTGAGTGGAATTTCTGCCTGGCCAGGACTTCTGTGTATGAGTGACATTTTACCTTGTCACATTTCACCTTACTGGTTTTGGTGAGACAGGATCAATCAATCTTTGTTCAGCTAACATAGTTGCTGATTTTTTAAAAAATTCAGATTGTGAATTAAGAATTGTGACAACACAGCTATGGCTTTCTATTAGCTGTCCCTCCAGGTTCTGAAGATTCATTCGTTCAGTCCTTCCTGGATTTTGTCTAACACATCTACTTAACTGGAAATTCATTTGACCTTTCTCCTTCTTGTCCCCAGTAGGAGTTTGCCAAATGTTTTGCTGAAATCAGTTCGTGCTGTGTTGATGCCATTCCCTGGCCAGTGCCATTAGTGTTATGCATCAGACAGTGGAGACAGAGGAGTAGTGTTTGTGAATGGATCCAGGATGTTGATAGAGCAGGGCTTTCCCGGGTCTCTGCCAGTTTGGAGGACGCTTGAATTCATGTAGAAAGCGTATTGGACAGGCTTCAGGCCTGGAGTTCAGCACATTGCACAGGTGAAAAACTCAGACCCAGAAACTTAAGCAAGGGTCCACGGTCACAAATTACATATGGACTTGAGCTCTGGATACTTGACTTTAGAATATTGTGGCGCTTTTGTGACACCTAGTGGTCTGTTACTTTTATGTGGGCCATGCATCGTGGCTATCAGAATGTCATTAAAATTTTTAAAAAGTAAAATATTACTACTTTTAGAAAGGATCTTTTAAAAACTATGTTTAGTGGAAAAGGACTATTGCTTCTGAGATGGGTGAGTGGAGTGTGCTGCAGTTTGAGGGAGTGCCAGTAGAGGGCGCCAATGGCATACTCATCTAGTTGGCTGCAGTTGCTTTAAAAAATATTTTTCTCTGAGATTTGTCAACCATCATGATTTTGGACCATTATTTGGGCCATGACTTTTGTCTGTGTTGTTTGCTGCTGTATTGTCAGTATCTAGAACAATGCGCGACACAGAATAATTGCTTAGTAGATATCTGTTGAATTCATATTTTATTGTTGTTATAATCTCGATAGTACTTTTCCTTGGAGATTTAAAAACTCCAGGACAACAAGGACAATAACAAAGGTCTTTTTTTTTTGGTACCGGGGATCGAACTCAGGTCCTTGCACTAGCGCAGCAGGCAGCAAAACCACTAAGCTAAATTCCCGGCCTAACAAAGGTATATTAATAGGTGCCCAAGGGAGTGGGTTGATTTGAACTCACTGTCTCAAAATCTTACTGTTTAAACTTTGTAGTTTAAAAGTTCTTATATGTGCAAAATCATTCTGTTATTATTGACCAGCTTTATGGATTTGGGCCCAAGGGAATGGATGCTACATAGGAATGGGTTTTGCTACTTGAAGAATTAAGGCCATTTTGTTCCAATCTAATTCTTGAAGAGCTTCCTACATTTTCAAGTACTTCACATTTGCAAAAATACTTAATGGATAACTGGCCGTGTAAGAAGGCAATGGATTACTGTTTGTGCTGCGTCTGGTGGCTTGGTGAAAGATTGGGTGTGTATCATGGAGAGTTGGAACCTCCAGAAATATAAAGTACAGTGAAAAGGAAGCACTTCATCACTGAAAATTTCCTACAGAATTCATTTTGCTTGAAAGAATTGTAGGAGAGAAACAGGCACCCTCTGATTATATTGCAGCTCCTACATTTGTTTTCTGGTATCAGGAGTCAAACTCAGGACCTTGTGTTTGCCAGGCAGGTGAGGCATCACTGAGCTACATCCTGGCCCTGCAGCTCCTACACTGCTAGGCTGACACCACTGCCTTTGAACCTCCCTTTCTGTGTGACAGCAACAGAGCTGCCTCAGTTTCCATGGCAGATTGTGAAGTATTTAATTAGATGAGCTAATGCTTTATTCCTTGTGAATATTTCCCCAAAGATAAGTTTTATTTGTTCTGAAATAAATGTGGTGGTTTCATGTTTGGCAGTTTCAAATGCAATGTTTTATGCAACAGAAAGATCAAAACACCAGTAACCTTACGACATCTTGGGACTAAGATTTTTCTGAAACACAGACGGTGCCTCTTTCTGGAATAATTTTGGCTTGGTGTGGAATGTTTTTATCTGCTGTTAGTGTACTGCGCTGGAACAAAAGCTGAAAAAGTTGACGGAGGACTTGAACTGCCAACGACAAAACGCGGAAAGTGCCAGATGTGCCCTGGAGCAGAGGGTCAAGAAGAAAGAAAAGGCGCTCCAGGAGGTACCGGAAGTGGGGTGCGAGGGGCGGGTCCCCCAGGCTCTGGAGAACTGTGGTGTTGGGGAGTCTGCTGATGTGGGCGGGGAGCTTTGGGGGGCGGGAGGGGCCTCTTCTCCCACACCTGGATGTGGCACTGGTCCAGCTTAGGGTTTTAGCCAGAAGGGAGATTGGTGCTCAGGGTTTGTTTGTCTTTCCCAAGCTCTCTGATGTGCTAGCGATTCCGTCCCGGGAAGGACAGGCTTCCCTTTTCTTCTCACACCCTTGGAGCGAGGGGGCTGCGATCAGCCCTCAGGTGCCCGCAAAGCCTGTGGCTGCAGTCGAGCAGGAGAGGCAGCTGTCCCTGCCGGACAGGAGCGGGCGGGATGCTGCCCCCAGGGCCTCTGCCTGAGAGTGCGTCCTGTCCGGTGAGGGTCCAGTCCCTGCACAGCGGGACCAGGACCTCTGGTGTCCCCGTGTGGTGATCCATGTTCGCTGAGGGCCTTGACTTCCCATCCTCTCGAGTGGGAGCTGGGACCTCTCCTGTGGACCAGTTCTGGGTGCCTGTGGTTTCCATGGCAGCTGGCCGGGACCCAGGACTGTGGAGGGGCCGAACGTGGGGTTGGGGATGAGGAAGCTGGGCCGGGCTCCCCCTGGACAGCCGCAGACTGCAGAGCCCCGTGTTTGACTAGTGAGCCCAGCTCTATGACTGCATCGGCCACTGGGAGACGCCAGCGAGGGGACACAGCGCTGCCTGCTGGGTGCTGTGCCTGTTCCGCTTGCCGCCCGGGTGACCCGTCTGCCCTCTGTTCTAGGAGCTCTCCCGACAGCAGCGCGCCTTCCAGACACTGGACCAGGAGTGCATGCAGATGAAAGCCAGGCTCACCCAGGAGCTGCAGCAGGCCAAAAACGCGCTCTGCGGCCTGGAGGCCGAGCTGCACAAAGTAGGTGCTGACGGTGGCTCCCTCCTCGGGGTCCCTTCTGGTCCTCATGCATGCTTCTCTCCCACAGTGGCGAGGAGAGTGTTTTTAAAAACCGATACATAGAAGCATAAAAATTGCACCCATAAGGAGTTTCATGTCATGTTCCATACTTGCATATGTTGTATAATGTTTAAATCAAGTTAAACCGGGTGGGGTGAGGTGGCCCTGTAAACCCAACACTTGGGAGGCTGAGGCAGGAGGATCGTTGCACTTTCCAGGCCAGCCTGGGCTGCATGGCAAGACCCTGCAGCTTTTTTGTGCAGTGCATTGTTGTTACTGATAGCCACCCAGCATGCAGTAGCTCAGCGGAATTTCTGCTGCTTTCTGACTGGGGCTTAGCTGTCATCCAGCCACCCTTCCTCATCCCGCTCCCCTGAGAGCCGAGATCCCTACTTGCAGCTTCTCCTTGCAGCCCCGAGATCCCTACTTGCAGCTTCTGTGAGATCCACTTTGTGAGATCTCACCTCTCAGTCATGATTCGGTGGAGGAAGAAGTGTCTTCTCCCTTCTTGTCCTCACTGTCGTGGAGAGGAAATGGAGCCTCCGGAGAAGGAGGAGTCACGACGTCCGATCCCAAAGTGCCCCAGAGGAATCCAACAGCTGGTGGTTGGGAGTCTGGCCCGGGGAGAGCTGTCCCAAGTCATTTACGCCCCAAATAGTTAATGCACATGAAGTCCTACCTACTTAAGACTCACTGCAAAGCAGTCTCACCGCCCAGATTTGTGGCTTTCCGTTGTCACCTCTGTGACGCTGATGTACTTTCTGCATTCCCCGGAGGTCCCTCCTGAGCTGCAGACTCGGGCGTCCTATCTCACCCTTCCTGTGGTGATCAGGGAGCTCCAGCTGCCTTCATAGCTGCTCCTCCCCGTGTCCCTAGGGCTGTAAATAGCACTTCTCTTCTTCATGTGGGCGGAAACCCCCATGTCAACCTCGGTCTCCTCTTTCTCCCATACATCTGCGAAGGTCACTGACACTGCTGACTCTGCCTTTACCTGATCATCACGTGTTTGTATGTGTATAAGCACACACCCGTGTGTATATACGTATAGACGTATTTGCGTGTCAAGGATGTAAAGTCTACTTAAAAATAACCTTTTTTGTGTTAAAATATAAAATTTATGTAGGGCGAGTGTACAACTCAGTATATTATAGGTGTAAGGCGTGCATGTTCTCTGGAGATATTACTGGTATCAGGAGCCACAGTCCCTCCCAGTCCTGCACAAGTCCTTCACTCCCTCCTTACGTCCCCAGCTCCCTGCCAGGACCTGGCCTGACTTCCGTGTCTGTCTTTATACTTGCTGTTGACCGAGAGGCCTTTTGACTACGTTCAGTGCTGCCCTTTGCCTATGCCATGTCGTCTTGCCCTGGGTACAGTGGCAGCCTCCTGGCTTTCCGTGCTGTGAGTCAGATCTTGTCACTCCTGAGCAGTCACTGCTGGTCTGTCTTAGGTTTCATCCTCGGTCCTCTCCTGCTCTCCCTGCTGTCTCGTGTGTGGCCTCCTTGCCTTTGCTTGGCTACACCAAGCTCATGCCAAGCTTGGGCCTTGTCTGCTGGATCCTTTCACTGGCTGCTCCTGCCTGGTGGATCCCAGCATGTGGTCCTTTGCTACCTTGAGCTTTCTGTTCAAGAGTCCCCTTGATGGTCCGTCTCTGCATGTGTCCCTAACCTCAAGTCCTTCCTGTTTTTCTTAGCTCCCTCAGTTTCTCTCCATGGTGCACACAGCTGACACCCCCCAGTGCAGGCATTCGTTTTGACACCATCTCCTGTCCCTCAAATCTTTCTTTGCAGGAGCTCAGGGACTTGTGTCTGTTTAGTTCGTGGTCAGTCCGTACCATGTAAGGACCTAATATTAATATCTGCAGCTTTTAATTGACAGCATTTGTGGGGCAGTGGTTCATTCTTTGCTTGACTCGTCCCCAGTCTTTTTGTGGCTTCTTTCCCGAGCTTCACCTCTTTCATCTGTGTGCTGCCCACCAGTGACATCCCAGGTTCCCATCATGGGCTTTAATTTAGAGGGTTATGGTGACGTAGATGTGGTCTGAGCCAGAATGGCCTCCATTCTTACATTGCTTGAGCTTGTTATGGTTTACAAATAAATGATTATTTACAAAGGAAAGAACATAAAAATAAAATTTGCTCTCACCTCTCCCATTGTAGGTCACATCAGTAAAACAACAGTTAGAGAAAAATTTGGAAGAATTGAAGCAAAAGTTCAGCAGAATGGAACAGGCTTCCAAGGACAGGCAGGTGGAGGAGGAGGCCCTGAGGAGGAGCAGCCAGGTGAGCAGGGGGTGGGGGGCGGGGTTTCTCAGCTGTGCCAGGCTGGGAGGATTTCTGTATGGGTCTTAGCAGTTTAGCATGACCGTATAAAACTTCCTTCTTTTTTATCTATTTAAAGCTTTTATTTATTTATTTATTTTTAAATTAATTTTATTGGTATATTTTAGGTAACACTTTCTTTTTTATTTGCCAGAACGATTACAGAGTGTTCTGTCATAGCACCTGTGACATAGAATATATGCTTATTTTTTCATTTTGCATTCTGATGGAATTACTTGCATGCATGTGGCAGTTATAGAAAAATATGACTTGTATTAACCACACACTCAAGTTTTTAAAGATTGTATTAGACCATCTGAGAGGTGGGAGGATGAAAGAAAGAAAGAAAGAGAGATTTTCTGAGTGGAAAGAAATGAAATGATTAATATGAAATAGTATTTAAATTGCTTTTCTAGCCAGGCGTGGTGGTGCACGCCTGTAATCCCAGCACTCAGAAGGCTGAATGCACAGGAGGATCGCTGTGAGTTTGAGGCCAGTCTGGACTACATAGGGAGACCCTGTCTCAAAACAAAACAAAACAAAGCTGCCTTTCTAAGGGTTGGCTTTTGAGCTGTGCAATATTAAAAACATGTAGGAGGTCATGGATTTAAATAAACAAAAGTAATGCTAGATGATGGATTTCTAGATTTAAAGTTCTTTTAAAAATCAAGCCATTGTGAGTTGCACTGCTCTGGCTGTCCCGATCTCCATCTTTGGCGTCTGTCAGCGCAGGCGCCGATGTCTCTGGAGAGTCGCGCTTCCTTGCGTCACAGCCTGTGGGTGACGTTTACTGAGGGCTACGGGTGTGACGTGGAGCTCGTGGTTCCTACTGACAGGAAGTGATCGCGCATTCTTCACTCGGGCTTCTCTGCATCTATGTAGTGGCCTGGAGTGGATTTTCAGAGGATTAATTAGGAGTCAGTGAGGAGCAGTTAATCGACTGGAGCAATCTGAAGAGAGCCATGAACCACCTCGGTCACGACAGGAAGGGGAATCACAGGAGAGCTGTGGAGTTCCTTCCTTCTCCCTCGGATGTCACAGGAGAGAATGTTTCCTCGCCTGTTCTCAGTGTTCAGCGATCACTTTTTAGACAGCGAAGATGAAAGTCGAAGTGCTCAGCTGTGCGAGGAGGGTCTCAGTACTTTCAATCCCTGGCGCTTTGCAGAAAGGGGCACAGCAGTGAAACCCAGGCCTCCGGTCACAGCCAAGGGCACCGTGAAGCTGCAGAGAGGGCACGGAGGAGGCTGGGGCTCTGCCCTCCCAGGACCCAAAGGGAAGAAGCTTCACACACCTGGATGGTTTTGGCCGACCGTTTTCAAATGGAAGTGTTTGTTGCTGCAAAACAAATGTTTGCCTTTTGCCCAGTGGGGATGCTTCTGCTAACACTGCCAGGGGCAGACTGGCATGGAGCCCTTCCCTCTGTGGGCTTCCCTTTCAGCCCACAGCTCTCCCATGATGCTGCTGGCCGCCTGGTGGAAACATTTTGTAAAAGCAGTCATCTGGGGGGCGGGCGCATGCAGGGCCAAGCTGGCACGGGGGACTGGACGCTGCTCTTGGTGTCTGTGGGGACGTGCTTGTCCCCCACGGGCGTGGCCTGTCTACTGCAGAGCTGCTTCCTGTGGCCCCAGTCAGTCCTGAGCCTCATGCCTACCCAGTTTCACTTGTAGCCCACAACTTATGTGTCACGTGAGGGCAGCACAGGTGGATAAGCACTTGCACGGGGTCTGCCCATGAAGTTAGCACTTGCCATCTTAACTAGTGTTTAATGTGCATCCTCATTTGAGGATGATAACAAGAATTAGAAGGGTTCAGCTGGCTCCCGAGCTTACAGGGGTGCTGGGACCAGATAAGTGACTTATGGTAAGCGTGCTCATTAGAACTCGGGGACACAAGTAACGGAGTTAGAAGGAATGAGACTTGAATACAGATTGCTTTCCTGCCACCTGGCTGCTCTGTGACCCTGAGACAATGACTTACCCTTTCTGAGTCTGCCTACAGGGACAAATAAATAATACCTCCACTTATTAAGGCCGAATTCATGATCAAGTTCAATATTGTATATCAAGTGTGAGGCCCGGTGCTCAGTCTTGTTATTGCAGTCCACCTGGTCATTGCTTTGGTCTTCACACCTGTTGTGACCTTCCGATGTTAGTATTGTTTTCTGTCACCTCCAGGCACAGGAGGTCATGGGTAGAGGACAGTGCATTGGGGATTTTCCATATTGAAAAATTTGCCTTTTCCGTTATACTGCCACTCTGGGTGTCTCCCCACGTGTAATTATAAGTTAAGTACAAGCAAGTTTAACAGGCTTGTAGGTTTTGGAGGCCGAAATAATGCGACAGTTTTCCTGAAATTTTCCTTGTCCATGTTTAGTAGACTAATCCGCTGCTCACAGTGAGACATCATTAGCACTGGGAAATGTGATCTCGTGGCCCAATCACGGGTAAAGTTGGTATTTAGTATGGAAGTGAGCGGAGGGTGCAGAGGGTGTTCAGCAGCATCCAGCACTGGCCTGTGTCATCTTGGGGATTGGCAGTAAAGTGCCCCCATTTGACAAGCAAGATGAGGGAACACTCACTCGGGGACCTTCCCAAGCATAGGGATCAGGATTGGATGAGGTCCTCCAAGGAGCAGGTCTGGCAGGCAGCAGTGATACGGTGGAAGGGAGAAGCATGTCTTGTGCATCCACCGCTCTGCCACACATGTGGCCTTCACTTCTCCAGGGGATGCATTGAGCTGTTCTCGAGGGTGGAACCATGAAGCAGTGAGCACTAGCTGAAATTTGTTTTGTCTGGCCCTGGGAAGTGATGCTTCCCTTGCTGCCCCTAAACCGAGGTCAATCTGGGTGGAATTTCGTGCTAAGCTCTCATACTGGCTGGCAGTTGGAGGAATTTGTTGTGTTTTTTTCCAGAGTTGTGCCCAATTTTGCAAATCATGGGAGGATGGAAGAGATGTCCAGGAGGAAACATCCTTGCATGTTTAACTCGTTATTGGTAATGAGATACCCAATCAGGTCTTAAGTGGCTATAGACTCGTGGAAAACTAATTGCTGATGGATGGCAGCATGCACACCCATTTTCAGATGTTCATTTTCTAAATTCTGGCCACTAAAAATTCTTGGGTTGGTTGTAAGCGTAGCATTATGAGCCTGCTGGGTCCCAGGATTGGCTGAATGTTTCTTTGTTGGAAACAAATATTTATGGAGCTAATGCCAGAACAGAAAAAGAGACCCGACAGGCTAATCTTCCCATCCGGCTCACTCTTCATTTCAGCGTCTCCCCTTATGGACTGAGATGGACAGAGATAGCAGACATGTAAACATCAATCCCCCTGCCTTCCCGGTACCCTCTGTCTTCTACCTCTTCTCTTTCCTATTGGGAGACACCTAGTTTTTCGCGCAGCATCTCCCCATCCTCCTTTTCCATCCCCGCAGCGGTAGATGTCGTTTGAATAGATTAATTGTTTCAGTTGAGATCTTTTTTTCTGGCTTTTGGAGACTGGGTCTCGTTATGCATTTCAGGCTGCCCTTGAGTTCTCTGTGTAGCCCCTGCTGGTTTTGAGGTCCCTGCCATCCTCCTGCTTCAGCCCCCCAAGTGCTGGGATGGCAGGTGTAAGCCACCACGTCCGGTGTAGAGTGAGAAGATTTTCTAAATGGTAGGGTGAAAAACCTAAGCCACCCCAGGCACTTAGATAGTCTTTTGCCTTGGCCTTGTTCAGTATTGATCAGGATCTTGCAACTGTTGAATTTGGGGAAGAAACACCAATAATGTCACTCTTGCCCTTGGCTCGGTGCTTTGAGGTGCTCTGTCTTGCATACCTGGGATCTCATTGGATGGGTGATTATTCTGTGCCCAAGGAACAAACCAGTGAGGATGTCTTCCTTAGTCTAATGGTGCTGACCTAAGTCCATAGCGGTTTTGCCGTCATCATCGTTCTTTGCACAGTTTGATGTAAATTGGCGTGGGCATTGGCCTCTCACCATGAGCTGATTGATATCTTCATCAGTTTCGAAGTGGAAGGAAGGCAGGACGGGGACACAGCGGACAGGAGTAGCATACCGACGACAGGTTCTGTCTCATTTTCATGCTGAAATGAATGTGTGTGCCTGAGCAGAGCCACTGCCAGCAGGTTCCTGAGGACTCTGTCCTAGCCAGCTTCTCCCACTTCTTGCCTTTGGCTTTGCTGCCTCGGTCCCCATCTGCTGGTAGTAACCAGGCAGATGAGTGTGGGCAGTCTTCCAACACAGCAGTGCCGGGCCATCTGTTTCCTAATGGTGCAGCAGGGTTTTGGAGGACAGGTCTTAATTGTTTCTTTAAGATTCAAAAATACTGTCCTACTTCTCAGAGGGCTGTTTTCTGTGTTTTTGAAATGCAGTTAAAAAAAAAAAAAGCCTCATGGTATTTTTCCCCCTAAAGGACGAGAGACTCTTGGTCATGTTGGTTTGTAGAGATCTATGCTAATGCCCTGGATGCTGAGGGTGGTGTATCATATGCTTTGAAATACTTATCAGCTATAAAAATCATCGAAAGCAGAGTAGAATATTTGGCATGTTTGTTAGATGAGTCGTGTTTTTATTTGGCATGTAAATGTTGCTGGATTTTAAGGTTAGAAGTCCCCTGAGATAATAGAATGGGATCGCATAAATGCATCTTTGCTATTTCATTTCACATTGATGCCCGGATACTTATTTAATCGGGTACCCAAGGAACCCATTTTCACTGTGAAAGCTCAGACTCTCCCATCAGAATTAATTAGTGCTCTGTGCTCCAGCCTTTAATTTCTCATAGTACACTCAGTGTCTCTAGTGCTGAGAGCTTGGTGTGTATTCATTCAGTGATTGATTACACGTCTTCTGTCTCTCTGGAGGGTACTTGCCCTGAAGCCAGAGATTCTTTCCTACTTATATTTATGTTCTGAACACTGTAGATTTTCTTAATGAAAACATTTATTGAAGGTAATTTTACTCATAAATACATTCCTGTCACAGTGAACCTTAAGATGGTTTTGCAAATAAAAGTGAAATTTACCATATGAATATTTTGATTTATTAACACATCTGCTCTTTACAAAGACCTATTTGATGGGTCAGGTACACTAAGAACTTGGAGTGCTTTTCTTGCTTTGTTTCTGGTGTTCTGAGACTGGGTCTCCCTGTGTAGTTGAGGGTGCTCTTGAACTCACTCTGTAGCCCAGGCTGGCTTTGAATGTAGAGCGATCCTCTTGTCTCAGCAACTTGAGTGTTGGGATTACAGGCATGCGCCAGCATGTCCAGCAGAACTTGGGGCTTTTATCTTGAGGACTTTGTAAATAGGCTCGTCCTTTTGAGCTAACTCTGTGAGAGGCACATGCACAGCTAAAAAGTTCAAAGAAATACATATCTTGAAAAGAACATTGTTTGATTTGGGTTTTATGTTTCTGTTTTGATTTTTATTCATGGCTTTTGAGTCAAGTAAGAATGTCTGCTGTTGTTAAGTAAAAGAAGGGGAAATGTGATTCTTAGTGAGATACCCAGACACTTCCGTCAGGGACAGAGGTCGAATGTGTCAGCATCTTGTTGGTTATAACCTGCACACGTGTGTTTTAGGAAACGAAGAAGGAAAATGGCTTCCTTAGGACTCAGTCTGAACAAAGGGCCAGAGAAGTCAGCCATCTGGAGGAGGAGCTCCGGAAAGTCCAGGCGTGTTTGAGTCAGAGTCAGAACTTTTTGGAAGAAATGAGAGGTGAGTGAACTCGGAGTTGTCAGATTCTCAGCTGTGACCTGGTGAGGGAGGGAGTGGCCTTGGCCTAGTGGCGGAACCTCTTGAGCTTTTCCATATATTTCCCCAAAAGATGCCTCCAGACATGGGGAGAAAGTTTTCTGTCTCCTACTTTTTAGTTCTAGTGTGATAGTTGAACTTTTAAAATTCAGAACATAATGAGTTCCAAAATACCCGGTTTTTAAAATCACTTTGAAACCAGAAAAGTAAATGTCTCCCACACAATTTCAGTGTTGGCCACCAATGTCATTGATGGAGGTCCTCCCGAGCAAGGTAGATAGAAGCGCTCAGGGACTATCCCAAAGCTGTCAACTCTCAGGGTTCGGTTTAAGATTAGAGGGCTAGAAATATGTGTGGCTTTTCATTTAGTATCGAACCTGAGATTGTAATACATGCCACCTTTATCATCTCCCATTGAGAGCCTCAATTCTCCGTCTCCCCCAATATGCTAGATATGATTATAACCAGTGAATGTAAATCTGAAGCCTTATTGTCACCGAAACCTTACGAAGCCTTGTCAGAGAAACACTGTGGTTATTCCCAGCTGGAAAGGGCTGTGGGTAGAGGCGAATCACTGGGTAGAAAGTACGGTGGTCATGGAAGTTTCCAGATGATTCTAATTCCCTCACCACCTTTACTTGGAGGAACTGAAATGTGGGTGAAATTATCCCTCAAGAATAATCCCATATAGGCCGTGAGAGATATATAGCATCATGGACTTTTGGCTGAAATGGTAGAGTAGCTGTTTATTTTTCACAGACATCAGAATTGCCTCAGAGTGAACTGGGAGATTTTCTGTTTTCTCTCTTTCAATAAATATTTCAAAAGATGGAAAAAATACAGATATATTAATTTGTATGGATTTTTAAAAAGTGTTTATAGTTTTTTAATGGTGTTGTTGCAGTGCTGGGGATCGAACCCAGGACCTTCTGAGTGCTAGGTGAGTGCTCTACCAGCTGTCTCCCAGCCCTAGAGTTCAGGAGTCTGATAGAATACATATATTCTTTTTGGTACTGGGTACTGAACTCAGGACCTTGCATTTGTGAGGCGAGCGGCGGCACCACTGAGCTAAATTTGCGGCCCAGAATACATATTTATTAAAGACATTGACAGGTGGTTTTGTTTTTTTTTTCAATCTTTTTTTAATAGCTAAGAATACCTCTCAGGAAACCATGTTAAGAGATCTTCAAGAAAAAATAAATCAGCAAGAAAACTCCTTGACTTTAGAGAAGCTGAAACTCGCCCTGGCTGATCTAGAAAAGCAGCGAGATTGTTCCCAAGACCTTTTGAGGAAGAGGGAACATCACATCGAGCAATTGAACGAGAAGTTAAGCAAGATAGAGAAAGAGTCTAAAACTTTACTGAGTGCCTTGGAGTTAACAAAGAAAGAATATGAAGAACTGAATGAAGAGAAAACTCAGTTTTCTCATTGGAAAAGTGAAAATGAAAAACTTTTATATCAGATGGAAGCAGAAAAGGAGAGCTTGCAGAGTAAAATCAACCACTTGGAAACATGCCTCAAGACACAACAAATAAAAAGCCACGAATATAATGAGAGAATAAGAACACTGGAGCTGGAAAGAGACAACCTCAGTGTGGAGATGAGAAACCTGTGCAGTATGGTCGATAGCAAGACGAGGGAGGCAGAGATGCAGAAACAGGCTTATGAGGAGCTGCAGCAGAAAGCTGAGCTCTCAGATCAGAAGCATAAGAAGGAAATAGAAAATCTGTGCCTGCAGACTTCTCAGCTTACTGGGCAAGTTGAAGACCTAGAACAGAAGCTTCAGTTACTATCGAGGGAGCTAATGGACAAGGCCCAGCTTTACCAAGACTTGCAGGCTGAATATGAGAACCTCAGGGATCTGCTCAAATCCAAAGACTCTTCACTGTCACAGGGGGACCATCAGAGAAGTTGTCTGGCTTTTGAACAGCAGTCAGCAATGAGTACTTCCTTTGTAAATGCAATGGGAGAACAGGGAAGCAGTTCTTCAGGAAGGAGCCAGTGTCTTTTAGATGCAGACCAAAGTCCAAAAAGTTCAGCCATACTACACAATAGAGTCGTTTCGCTTGGATTTTCCTTAGAATCTCAAAAGCAGATGAACTCCAATCTGCAGAAGCAGTGTGAAGAGTTGGTTCATATCAAAGGGGAAATAGAAGAAAATCTCATTAAAGCAGAACAGATGCATGAAAGCTTTGTGGCCGAGACAAGTCAGCGGATTTGCAAGTTACAGGAAGACACTTCTGTTCATCAGAATGTTGTTGCTGAAAGTTTAGTTGCCCTTGAACACAAGGAAAAAGAGTTACAACTTTGGAAAGCAAGATTAGAAGCTGAGCAAGTAGAGATTGAAGAATTAAAAAAGAGCAACCAGCTCCTGGAAGACTCTCGAAAGGAGCTACAGCTTTTATCTGAAACCCTGGGCTCAGAAAAAAAGGAAATGAGTTCCGTTATTTCTCTAAGTAAAAAAGAAATTGAAGAGCTAACCCAAGAGAACGGGACTCTCAAAGAGATAAATGAAATCTTAAACCAAGAGAAAATGAACTTAGTGCAAAAAAATGAGAAATTTTCAAACTGTATAGAGGAACAAGAGAAAAGCATTTCAGAGTTGTCTGATCAGTACAAGCAAGAAAAACTCATT